>NC_083105.1:88870394-89185398 GCF_949774975.1 Lagenorhynchus albirostris
ACCTTCACCCCAGAAATACTGACACCTTGTTTTTTCAAACATGCTGTGTCTCCAGGCAGACCTAGACCTTGCCTTAGATCTAAACATCATCACCGCCACCTGGAAGCTGTACCAATTAGCCAAAGAAGCGGGCTTTGCACACCATTTGGCTGTACAAAAGGGGCTGCCGGGGCCGAGTCTGTGTTTTCAGGCAGGCTTTGCAAACTCCGTATGAAAGGCCGAGGGGGGAGTGCCATGAACACAGTTTAAGATTATTTCATCCTTCCTTCAAGCTTTCAGAAAAAGCTTGCCACCAGATTTGTTTAAAGGGATTCCATCTCACGTGAGGGATTTCTTGGCATGAAGAACCTTTTCCTTCATGTTATATTAAGAGTGTGTGTGCCACATTTCTTCAAAAGGCAAGTTTTCCTCTCAAACAGAAAGCAAGCTCACAGAACCTATAATGATCCTAAGCAAAGCTACGGGTGGGTATCCCAAATCCCTTAGCTTTAGAAAAGCTTGAATTATATTTACCTCAAACATCATGGCTTTGCCTGAATTGGTTCATATTTTGTAAGGTGTTTTTTTTTTTTTTTTGCTATTAAGGAAACAATCTTTGTTTCCTGGTGCTAAAATCATCAGTGGTCTTTCTCGCAGCATTGGAAAATAGGAATATGACACTGAAAACTGTTTACTGCCCAGCAAACACTCTGGCCCCGATGCTCTGGAGTAGAAAGCAAAGGCATTTCATTGCATCAATTGACTGCAGCTGGAATCTCTCTTCCCAGGCTAACAAGAAGGTGGAGACAGAGCAGGGCCTCGGGCAGCTTTCTGGTGAGCGAAGCAAGCTGATTTGTGATTGGTAATAAAAACTGTTACCTTGCCCCACTGCACAGAGAAGCATGCAAGGCGGTGTGCCCTTTCTAGTCACCTAGTTAATGATAAAGCCCTGAGACCCACAGAAATCAGTGGCCAGCTCGTAGCCAGGCAAGTGCATCACCCTCTTTTCTGCTTTTCACCTGAAGTCATTGCTGGGCTTTTGAGGTCAAACAGAAGATTTGATGATGCAAAACAATGAGAAATGCAGCTCTCCAGAGATTTTTCAGATTCCATGTTCTGAAATTAATTTTGCTCCTCCACAAAAAGACTGTGAGGCAAATGGGAATATCATTCCACTTATTGTGGAATGGGCCCCAAACCAAGGCCCTTAAAGTCCAGTCTGCACAGGCTTCCTGCCATCACCCTCATACATGCAGTCATGGGTGTTACAGGCCAATGGCCTTCACCACTCTTCCCAACGTCAAGGGAGTTTCTTCCCAGAATCAGCTTTCAACCAACCCTGCCTCCATCCTCTTATTCTCTGAGTCATCCAGCTTGATCCCCATCAGTGGATCTGAAATACAAAACCCAACACTTTCCTCACTGGGGCTGGGAGGTAAAAGCATGCGAGGCTGGCGGGATCTTAGTTCCTCGACCAGGGATTGAACCCGGGTCACGGTGGTGAAAGCGCCGAGTCCTAACTACTGGACTACCAGGGAATTCCCCACAGCAGCAAAATTAAAACCCAAAATATCAATTCCTTTTTTTCTTATTAATTCACATCTCTGACAGAAGTATTTACAGAAATCTGTCTACCAAAAACAAAAAAAAAGTCTCTACAAACCAAAATCTATTTCCACAAACATCCGGTCACATGTTAGTTCAACGTGAACATTTACTCAACTTTCATTCCCTCTCCATCTCAGCTGTCTGTGGTTACTCATATTCATTCTTCCCATTCACACCATATTTGAGCAGATTTCATTAATCCTTTGACATTTCTCTCCAACTCCCTTCCTGAATCCTGTTTTGATTGCAGGGATCTCATTTCTAACTCCCTAATTCACCTAGGCTAAGTCTTTATCTCCTACATCCTCCATGGATGGTAGAAACCAAGTCTCTTGTCTAGATCATCAAGAGGGACTCACCATCCCATCCCGTCCTATTCCACAGTCCCCCATCCCCACACATACACACAACAGAAACCACCACTATCCCTCTCCAGGGCAACCTCAACTTATGCTAAGAAGGATATTCGGGTCAGACTAAATTGTCATATTGCTAAAACGAAAAGTCACTTTTTCTGTTTTCTTCCTTAACTGATACACTAGAACCATGCAGTTGGGGGGAAGTAGGACCTCCCATATCTCTAAAGAAATAACCACTGAGGGAGGTGATCAAAAACCAAAATTCTATAAGATGAAATACTTAACAACCGTGAAAGGAGAAGAAATAAAAGAAGAAAACACAGGCACTTAAAGCCCAGAAACTTTGATGCCAAGACAGGAGTTCTGATCAACCAGGATTAAAAAGATTTCTGAGAAGACAGTGGCTTTTCTTACAAAGATGGGCAATTTTACAATAACTTCTAGGGATGGACAGCTTTAAAGAAAGGGACTGGATGTTTTTTGAAACTTCTAAGTGAAAATACCTTTCAATGGTTTTGTTACTTTAGTTGATTATGTAACAGATCATCTAAGTACAAATTGTGTGACTGCTACGCAAACTCAGCTCAAGATAATTATTTTAGCCTCTCCACCAATCACATTGCTGTTCCTTCCCCTCTTACAACTTCCTGAGCTGCTACTGGTGTAAGAGCTAACTAGGCAAGACCAGTGTTCCTTTCACACAGGCTCTCACAAAAAATATCCACTGCCCTTGTTAAATATATATTTTTTTAATCTGAAGTTATTTTGGGGGTGAGGATGCATGGACTTTGAAGAAGCTATTCCCACTTCACCTCCACCTTCAATCCCATCAGATGACCTCATCTCCAACATCTAAGACAAAAACAACAAGAACCTCTTGGGACTTCCCCGGTGGTCAGAGTGGTTAAGACTCTGCGCTTTCACTGCTGAGGGCCTGGACTCGATCCCTGGTCGGGGAACTGAGATCCTCTCACAAACTGCGCGGCATGGCCAAAAAAAAAAAAAAAAAATCAAGAACCTCTTTAATTTCCTCATCTGTAAAATAGGAATAACAGTATCTATGACATACAGGTGAATAACAGTATGACATATGTTATGAGGATTAAATGAGCTATAATTTACACAAAGCACTCAGATCAGCAATGGGTTAGGAAGCATTAAACATTAGCTATTGTAATTATTATCCCTCAACTCCCCCCCCCAGCAAATCTATAAACCTACCTACATCTGCACCCACCAATTTTCCTTTCCTCCTCCTGCTTCAAAAAGAGTAATGTCCCGCCTCCTGTCTAAGCCTCTCGCGCTCTGGAGATCCCATCTGTCCCAGCCTCTACAAGACATGGTTATTATCATGTTCCCTCATTTCTGTATCTTCAATCTTATCTTCTCCATAGGCTCCTCTCCATCATGAGACAGTAAACTTTAGACTCATTACATCTCCACAACAAGAAGTCCACTTTATGGAAATTCCCCTGGTGGCCCAGTGGTTAGTACCCTGAGCTTCCACTGCAGGGGACACAGGTTCGATCCCTGGTCAGGGAACTAAGATCCTGCAAGCCACACGGTGCAGTCTAAATAAATTAATTAATTTTTCAAAAAAAGCAGAAGTCCACATGATAATATCTTTGTCACTTTTTAGACAGACTGTTGCTGCTTACTAGTAATGGTCGAAAACTGAACTCATGATCTCCATATCTCTCTGTTCTCGGAGACCCTTGGTTCAATTTCTGTCTAGGTCTGAAGTCCCAAACCTCCACCATTTACCATAAAATTAATAAACTTCTCCTATATTAGAGGGGAAAAATCAGGTTATGCTGCAGCAAGAAATAACCCCTATTGTCAGTAGCTTAAAACAAGAAAGGTTTCTTTCTTATTCAAATTATATACCCACTGCACATCAGTGGGGCCTCTGTTCCATGTTTCCTCAATTAGGGACCCAGGCTGACAGAGAGGCTTCACCATTTGAAACATGCTACTGATAGCAGCAGTGGGAAGGAGATAGAGAGAGTGAAAGGGAAATTTTGCTCTGGTTCTTAAATGTTTCCACCTGGAAGTATATGCCATTTCCACTCTTATTTCACTGGCCAAAGCAAATTAGATGGCTATACCTAAATTCAAGGAGGTGAAGTATAATCCATCACTCACAGAGCCAGAAACCATGAGGACAGCCCATCTGTCTACTACATCTCCTTGTGGCTAACAAACAGGACTAGGGAACTGCCACTGCTGTCCTTTGATCTTATCCAATTTTTACTAATGTTTTCCTAAGGGATAAATTATATTTACATTATATATACATTTTGCAACAAGGATGAGAAAAAGCTTGTGAAAGTTCTGTAAGACATCTCTCTGTCCACAAATTACGTTTGCCTACTACATATTATATATTTTAGAAAAAGTCTATACTTTGAACCTGTCACGTGGGTCATCACCTCTACCCTCAGGGAGACACAAAATGTGTCAGAAACGTTCCGTTTTTTAAAATGCTCTATGTTGAGTCCAAACTGACTGCCCTCCAACACCAAGTGAGACATGACAGATCAGAGTTTCTAGAGTGTTTAGACTTTCAAAGTAATTCTACCCTCAAAGATTAAAACAGAAACTAATAAAATTATTCTATATAGGCAGTGGGTAGGAAAGAGGCAGAAAGTACAGGAGATGAAATGGGACTGCTAAGTACACTTTTTTTAATATATAGTTTCGACTTTTGAATGATGTTAAATTTTATATATTCAAAATAGTAAAATTAAACAAAAGTAGAAAAAAACCCAAACAACTAGAAGTGGTAATTAAAAAAAAAATTTACAATAGCATCAAAAAGCACAAAATATTTAGGGAAAATTTAAACATCTACATAACCTAGCCAAAGAAAACTAAAAATATAAGTGAGAGAAATTTTAAAACACCTAAAAAATCGATGGATATATGCATGGATTGGAAGCCAATATTGTTAACTCGTCATTTTCCCCAAATTGACTTAAAGACTCAAGACAATTCCAATCAAAACCTTAGCAAGTCTATTTGTAGAAACGAACAAACTGATTCTAAAATGTATATGGAAGTGCAAAAAACCAAGAATAGCCAAAAACAATCTTGAAAAAGGAGAACAAAGTTGGAGGACTTGTATCACCTGATTTTTTAAGCCATTTCTACAACAAAAAATGAGGGAAAGAAGGAGGGAAAAAAGGAAGAAGGAAAGGGAAAAATATAAAGGGGGTGCCTACAGACTAAAAGAAACTTCAATGTGTATTAACCAAAGGCAATGTACAAATCTTTTTTGATTCCTAATTTCAAACTTTTGAAAACAATTATAAGACAACCAGGAAAATGACACTGAATTAGGGATTACTGTTAAATTCTTTATGTGCGATAATGGTACTGTGGTTATGTCTGAAAAAGTGAAATCCTTATCTTTTAGAGATACAACCCTAAATATCAACAGATTAAATGACACTCAAATGCCTGAGATTTGCTTCTAAATACCGCAAGAGTATTTGGGGGCAGAAATAGATGGAACAAGACTGGCCATGTACTGATACTTGTTAAAGATGGGTGATGACCACAGATTCATTATGCTCCTCTCTGTAACTCTTAAATATGCTTGAAATTTTACGTAATTGTTTTCTAAAAAGTGAAATCAAGAAATAACCTGAAGGAAAAAGCTTACTCTGATATTTCATCAGAAAGGACTTTCTACACATTAACAAAGAAAAGATCCATAATGAAAAAGATTGAGTTTTGATTCAAAATCTATATAAAAATAACAAAGTTAGACAAACATTTTTTGCAACATACAGAGAAAAGGATGATTTTTTTTTTTTTTTTTTTTTTTTTTGCGGTACACGGGCCTCTCACTGTTGTGGCCTCTCCCGTTGCGGAGCACAGGCTCCGGACGCGCAGGCTCAGTGGCCATGGCTCACGGGCGCAGCCGCTCCGCAGCATGTGGGATCTTCCCGGACCGGGGCACGAACCCGTGTCCCCTGCATTGGCAGGCGGACTCTCAACCACTGCACCACCAGGGAAGCCCAAGGATGAATATTCTTACATATGAATATTAAAATAAGAAATACGACCTGGTCAATAAGCATACAAATATGCCCAGGCTTTACTGTAATAAGATAAATGTAAATTAAAACAATGAGCTATACTTACTTTTTAAAAAATTTTAATGATAATGTTAAGGGTTGGAAGCGCACTTAAAACCAATGTCACATACATTTTCTAGAATGCAAACAACAAAAGATACCAGGAACTAAAAAATGTTTCTACTCTTTGAGAAAATAATTCCCATTGTAGGAATTCCATCTAGGGAAGTAACCAAATACACAAAGTTTTCAGATCAAGGATGTTTGTGAAAGCATTGTTCATACTGGTGAGACACTGGAAAGTAAAATACTCAGTAGGTGCCCAGCTGACTGAAGTATGACACATACATACAGTGGAATATAACATCAGTGCTATGACACATACATACAGTGGAATAACATCAGTGCTAGAAGCAGTCCAATGATGGAAAGATGCTCAGCATATACATGATACTTTATTAACCCAACATGGAAAAAGATCTGTCTGTGTAGATAGAAGAAAACACCCTTGGGGAGTTCCCTGGTGGCCTAGGGGTTAGGATGCCGAGCTTTCACTGTTGTGGCCAGGGAACTGAGATCCTGCAAGCCGCGCGGCCAAAAAAAAAAAAAAATCCTCACCTCACACGTTGATATCTAATATATTAACAGTGGTTTTTAAAACATGATTAGATGATAAATTTTTATTTTCATTCTTTTTTGTCAGTATTTTCTAAATTCTCTATATTGAATACGTTACTGTCATACTGTATTTGGAAATTTTGCAAGGAAATTATTTGATTTCTTTTGGAATACTTTTGGAAAATGTACTTTATTGACTAAGAATTTCTCTAATTTTTTGTTCTTTTACCAAGGGGTTATTTTTCCTTTTATACTATCCAGTTGCTATTTTAAATAAAAATTTAACTATTTGGAGCACTATAGTGTCTTCTGAAATCTGGACCTCCCCCAAAGAAAAGCCTACACAACTTAAATTCATATTCTATACCTATATCCTCTTTATGGATTAGATAATCTTGTAAACCAAGAAGGAAAGCTTCCTTCAGACGTGCTACACAATTTCCTTTGGGATCAATCAGTCTGGCTGGGTCTTGTCACTGAAACAATAATTGATTTAGGACTGAAATCATCCTGTTCAATACGCTATACATATAAGACTTGAAACAACTTAAGAGTTTTCTTTACCAATTTTCCAAATACTATCCTAAGTTTTCTCCTTACTCCTGTCTGGCTATATCTGGGTGAAAAACAAAAGCTATCCCAAATTCCTCCTTGTAGTTATGACCAAAGCAACTTTTCTCAGCCAGTTGTATGGCACCTAGAAAAAAATAATTCAGCTATTTCTCATTAGACAAAGAGTAAAACGCTACAACTATAAAACCAAAGCAGTCTGCACAAACTACCGCTAGATATGAAAGTTATTGCTGTTTTAGCCAAGTAGGCAAATAAATTGTCAAAAACATTAGCCTTTCCAAAGCCAGCTGCAGTCCAGTACTGTTTGCACAGGTAAATTATCTCCATTCTGTATCACTAATGCACATAACAGTTCTTAGGAGATTTGTAAATTTTAAAAGAATTCCAGAGGGACTTCCCTGGTGGTGCAGTGGTGAAGAATCCGCCTGCCAATGCAGCGGACATGGGTTCGAGCCCTGGGCCGGGAAGATCCCCCATGCCGCGGAGCAACTAAGCCCGTGTGCCTCAACTACTGAGCCTGCACTCTACAGCCTGCGTGCCACAACTACTGAAGCCCGTGCGCCTAGAGGCCGTGCTCCGCAACAAGAGGAGCCACTGCAATGAGAAGCCCACACACCGCAACAAAGGGTAGCCCCTCCTTGCCGCAGCTAGAGAAAGCCCGTGCGCAGCAACGAAGACCCGATGCAGCCAAAAATTAATTAATTTTAAAAAAATAATAAATTTACATTAAAAAAAAAAGAATTCCAGAGACAAAGTCTAACAGTATCCTGGCATCACCATTCACTCACTAACAACTTCTTAAGCATTTGTTGTGGGTCCCATACCGTCAGCCAGGAGAAAGATTATTTGTAGATAAAAGATTTTTTTCCTGCTGCCTTCTAAATAGTCTATAAACTCACTATACCTCTGCGTACATCCTATGCCTTGTCCTGGTCTTGGACTGATTTTGTTCTATGTGAATGGACAGCTATACATCCACAATGAAAAGTGAGCGCCTCAATTTAGAGACTACTCCTTTACAGATGACTTTTAAGGAACTGCTTAAAGGAAAAAAATACCTGTATCTGAGACTATGAAATCCTTGAGAAAGTGAAAATCAAATTGCAAACCTTATCGGAAATGGATTAATGTTCCTGCTTCCTCATGACCTAATTAAGTTTTAAATCACTCTGATCTTATTATAAATATACTTTAGCTACAACACACACTGGTTGTTCAATATTACACATTACAAAAACCTTACTAATAGAAAGACTTTATACCCATTAAAATTATTTACATACAAAAAGCTAGTAAATGCCTCATAGTTTAAGCAAACTATGCAGAAGTATAACCACTACTTCCTAATCTTTCATCATACTGTATTTGCATAAAGGGTGAAAACTGCCTCTTAAAAACAGTTAACTTTAGGAAGTCTTTTATCTTCATTCGATAACAATTGATTAAAGCTCTTTTAACATATGAAACACTATGGTAGAGACTGCAAAATACAGACAAAGGTAACATGAGATACAAAAGTCAGTTATAATCAATGAAAAGTATTTTGGCTTTTGACTTTGGTGACAGCTTTGTGATTGTATCACTGTTGAACCCTCCGGATCAATGGATTCATTAAACTGACGCCTGAAGTAAATAATGCTCAAAGATATCACTGCCCTAGAAGGAAACTTCCATTCTTTCCCCTCCCAGCCCTTTCTCGTTTCTTCCAATTTCTACGATAGTCCAAGTTTTCACGTTTATAAAAATGCTGCTACACCAGCAGAGGTTAGTTGTTGTGACAGAGACCATAAAGCCCCTAACATTTAAAAAAATATTTACTATTTTTATATAAAAAAAGTTTGCCGATCCTTGTCCCTCGTAATGTGTCTCTAGTCTCCCCTCACTCACTGTGTTTCACTACCACAAACAGAAGGGAACTGACACCTGAGTGGTTAACTGATTGACCTGAAGCCACAGAGCTGATTAAAATCAGCACTTACAACTATCTTCTGGCTCATTTGCCATCATTCACATTCACTGAGGAGTTTCACTTGCTTCCAAGCTCACTGCCTTGGTCTCCAGTACTACTCTGACGATCACTGTGATTCCAAAATGCACGTGAAGGGCAAGGGCCCACCCTAGCCTCTCAGCTACCGGACTTCCTTACACCCAACGATCACATCTTCATTCACATCCACCACCCGTTCCCCTGGTCCTGTGTTGCATCTTTCTGGTAGCAATGAATGTATCAATAGCAAAATCTGACCAAACTCTTGCCTTTCTATTTCACTTCCTCCAGTAACAATGAGTCCAACAATTCTTCAACCCCACCAGGACCTACGATCTATTCATTTTTCACGCCCCACCCGAAATGGATTCCACAGACCACGTACTTTCCCAGGACTCTCCCTCCATTCTACCTGCTTAATAAAATCCAAGTTCTAGTTCAATCCAACCCTCCACCAACTCCACACCCACACCCACACAGCTCCTCATGGCTGCGGGAGGATGTACACAGTAATGGCATCTACTTCCACTTTAAACTGATGAGGACAGACCTTGTGCTATTTCAGGGCTGTCTAGTATTTCTCTTACGTTTCCTTATTCCATTCACTCTCCCAGATGATTTACACACCTTCTCTTCTCCCTGGAAGAGAGAAGACTGGAATACCTCCAACTGCCTATCTCACTTCTGGCACCTAAATGTCTGACAGCCATCTCAAATTTAACCACACTTGACTTCTCCACCAAATCTCATCCTTGTGAAGTCTTCCCTAAACTGCCTTTTACTCAATTGCTCAAATAGTCTTAGAGTCAGTCATCCTTGGCCACATCTACACACACACACACACACACACACACACACACTTCATCTAACACCCCTTCTTGCCAACACCACTGCTGCTACTACCTCAGTTCAAGGCATCTTCTCTCCTCAACTCATACAAAACGCCCAATAGCTTTCCCTGCTTCCATTCCTGTGTGGAGAAAATGTTCTGTTCCCTGTGAAGCCACCAGTAATCCTTTTAAAATTAATCCTATCACTTCATTGACCTGCTCGTAACCCTCCAGTGACTATGATCATATTTAGACTAAAACCCAAAGCGCTTTCCAATGGCCTATGAGACCCTATGTTAGAAATTAGCAAACTATGGCTCATGTGCAAAATCTGGCCCACTGCCTGCTCCTGTAAAAAGTTTCTCTGGAACACAGCTGCCCATTTGTCTATGTAACATCTGTGGTTGCTTTCTCACTACAATGGCAGGGACCTTAAAGCCCCCAAAATAAAAAAAAAAATTTAAATGACTGTTCTTACAGGAAAAAAGTTTGCTGATCCCTGTCCTTCATGATGTCCCTGGCGTCTCCCCTCACCCGCTGGGTTCCGGCCATGCCAACTGGCTTTCTATTCATCAGCAGGCCAGGCCTCCTCCCCCCTCAGGCCTCCGCCCAGAACATTCTCTCTCACACACACACACACACACACACGCACGCCTTGCCCCCCATGTTAGTCAGGTCTCTCTCCCCAAACGTTACCACCTCCAAGGGCACTTCCGTGGCTGAGCTACAATCACACCCTCCCTTTCTCCAGCACCTCACTCTGCTTTGTCTTCCTTCATGGCCTCATCACTGACTTCATGCATCCGTTTATTATCTCAGCCCTTCCTTCCCCATTACGGATGTGGGTTCCATGAGGACTGGGCCTTTCGTTTTGTTTATTTCTGTATCCCCAGAACACGGCACACAGTAGAAATTCGGTAAGTACTGAATTAATGAATCTTCTCAATCCTCATTTGATCCCTCCCTCCTTTTTGCTCATTTGATCCCTCCTTTTCCTTGAAGTTCCTCCATTTTGGAGTCATGTAGGGGAAAACAAAACTTAAAAATCATAAAAAGAAAAATACCGTAATACTGTTTGAGAATGCTCAATGTAAGATGACATAAATCACATAACATACAGTCTGAAAACACAATCCTGATCCTTGTATATGCTTACCCCACAGTAATGAAGGCAAAGCAATGGATGGATCAATAGCAGAGTATTATTTATTTCTAACGGATTAAACTTCTGATTGCTGGTCTGGCACGTAAGGAGCTTGAAAGTCATCATTCTGCCCTAACAAGTAAAAAGCTGAATTGTCAATCAACAACTCTTCTTAGACCCATCAGAGAACTGAGGTCACAGGGCAAACCACTGCCCCCAATACTGGAGAGACAGGCAGATACAGAGAATGTCAACTTACCAGAGCAGAAACCTCCATGGACCAGTAACGGGATAGGAGAACCTAAACTGTAATTGGCAATTTGCTGGAGGGAGGCACGGTGTGGACAACTTTGAGAGCTGAAAACTCTGAGATCCAGTTTTGGGGGCCCCATCACACTTTTGTGAGTTTTACCTCCAGGAGCTCTACCCGATTCTCACAATGGAAAGAGAGAAAAGTCCCCTCCTGCTCTTTGCAGGATGAGGGAAGAGTAGTCATTTTGAAATACAGTCATCCCTCAGTATTCGCAGGGGATTGTTTCCAGGACCCCTGAAGATACCAAAATCCACGGATGCTCAAGACTCATATAAATTTGCATGCAACTACACATATCCTCCTGTATACGTTAAACCATCTTTAGATTACTTATAATACCTAATACAACGTAAAGGCTATGCAAATAGTTGCAAATGCAAGGCAAATGCTGTGTAAATAGTGGCCCAAGTATGGCATGTTCAAGTTTTGCTTTTTGGAACTTTCTGGAATTTCCTGCTTCCAAAATATTTTCAGTCCACGGTTGGTTGAATCCAAGGATGCGGAACAGCAGATACAGAGGGCCAACTGTACACCCAAAGCATTCCGCAATTCTTAACAAGGCCCACCCTCAAAAGAAGAAACTGCTTCACCAGAGCCTAACCCTACTGGAGTTTTATCAGAGCCTCACTGACCTGGGAGAATCTTCCAGGTGGGAGAGGGAAAGTCCCAACTCCAGCCTCCTCCAGCCACCCTGCCCCACCTACGGAAGGAAAGACTGAGAAGCACTCCTGAAGGTCACAGCCTAGGCACAGGCTCACCCAGTCACAGGACTGGCTCTAGGTATTTTGTCATAAGAAGCTTCATGCAAGCAGTTTCGCCAGACAACTGATTGGCCATAAGGCACTTTTGCAGTAAAAGACAAAATAACTGGCTGATGGTTTGGTTTGACAATTTGGTTTCAATGCCGTAAAAGCTAGAATAACCGGTTGATGGTTTTGTTTCCCAGTTTGGTTTCGTTTCTCCATTGATGCAGTACTCCCATCTTTATATCATAGAAATCTTGGGCCTCAATGGTCTATACAGTGATGAGTATGTGTGGAGGTCTTAAGATGTGGAGAATAACAAATGTACATCAACTTGATAGAAAATATGGTGATAGAAAACTTACTGGAAGTGTGAGATAAGAGAGTGTAAAGTCAGATTGCATACCATACTAGAAAATAACACATCGGTTTGCAGATCTTTTGGTGAGTACCACCACCCTCATGCTCTACAAAACCAAAAGCTTACCAAGCTATGGCTAATTCACAACAGGCTTCGAGAGCACCCATTCTCGATTTTTAAGCTAATTTAGATCCAACAGCTTGTTCTCTAACACCATCTTTACCCAATTTTTCATGTAATATTAGAAGCTGGAGGCAAAAGTGGAATCACACTCCTCCGATCCCCCACAAAAGAAATGGTTACGTGATTCCTGACGAGTTTCTTGAAAATGGTGAAAGCTTTTTGCTATTTGATAGTTAAGAACATTATGTGGATGGAATTTTGGTATTGGCACAGAATCTGGCTTAGATGATTCAGTGAAATATAAGGAACTGAGAGTGTGATGGAACTTTAAAAAAGGTAGTCCAGATATGTACTACCACTTACATACGTTACACATATGGAAAAGAAACAGCAGCATCCCTGTCTGTTCATTTTACTCCTAGGGAAATGTGAAGAGACTTAGATCTCTTTACATCGTAAAGAGTTTATGTCTGACGTTAGATCCTGAATCTTTAGTGACTGTCTTTGAGAAAGATGGTATCATTTCTTCCTCTAAGATATACTCAAATACAACTATCAGCGTCAATCTACACATACTTTAAATGTATTTAAATGCTTTTTGGATTTATTTTTCACAACAAAATCTTTTAAAATTTGTTATTGATTTTTCATGTTTCATTATGTCCTTTTTTTGAATGTTCCTCTTTTATTTTCATTATTTTATCTTTAACGGCATGATTGCCTTATGGCCAATTAGCGACGTGGTGAAACTGCTTGTGGTGAGGCTGCTTGCACTAAAGATGTTTACAGTGAAAATCCTTGCAGAGGACTAAAGAATGCTTCACACCACTAAAACCCAGAGTTCTTTTTACTAGGTACATCCCACCCAGCTTTCAATGAATTACATGGGTACTAAAAGGTAAAAAACACATTTTTAAAGAGACAGAGCAAGCATCAGAACCGGACTCAGCTACAGCAGGCATTTTGGAATTATCAGACTGGGAATTTATTTTATTTATTTATTTTTAACTTTTTATTTTATATTGGAGCAGACCCAGTTAACAACACTGTGATAGTTTCAAGTGCACAGCAAAGCGACTCAGCCATACATGTACATGGGTCCATTCTCCCCCAAACTCCCCTCCCATCCAGGCTGCCACATAACACTGAGCAGAGTTCCCTGTGCTATACAGCAGGTCCCTGTTGGTTATCCATTTTAAATATAGCAGTGTGTACATCAGTCTGGGAATTTAAAATAATTAAAATTAATATGCTAAGAGAATAAGTATTAACATGCTATGAAAAAAGTAGACAATATTCAAAACAGATGAGTAATGTAAGCAGAGATGAAAGCTAAAAGAATCAAAAAGAAATGCTAGAAATAGAAAGCACTGTAAAAGAAATGAAAAAAGACTGATGGGCTCAGGAAAGCACCTATGAGCTTGGGGATATATCAACAGAGACTTCCAAAGCTGAAAAGCAAAGAGAAAAAAAGACTTAAAAAAAAAAAAGAAAAAACAGAATATTCAAGAACTGTGGGACAACTACAAAGGTATAACATATGTGTAATGGGAATACCTCTAGAAGAAGAGAGAAAGGGCCAGAAGAAATACCTGAAGTGATAAAGAA
Organism: Lagenorhynchus albirostris; assembly: GCF_949774975.1. Lineage (NCBI taxonomy): Eukaryota > Metazoa > Chordata > Mammalia > Artiodactyla > Delphinidae > Lagenorhynchus > Lagenorhynchus albirostris. Next base: position 88,884,726 of record NC_083105.1, read on the forward strand.
TGAAAATTTCCCAAAATGAATGTCAGACAGCAAACCACAGATACAGGAAACTCAGACAATAAGCAGGATAAATGCCAAAAAAAATCTACATGTAGGCATATCATATTCAAACTGCAGAAAATCCAAGATAAAAATCTTGGAAGAAGCCAGAGGGGGCGAAAAATACCTTATCTTTAAGGGCCAAGGATAAGAATAACATCAGACATCTCCTCAGAAACCATGCAATCAAGGAAAGAGGAATGAAATATTTAAGTGTTGAGAGAATAGAGCTACCATATGATCCAGCAATCCCATTCCTGGGCATACCTCTGAAGAAAACCATAATTTGAAAGGATACATGCACCTCAGTGTTCACTGCAGCACTATTTACAACAGCCAGGACATGGAAGCAACCTAAATGTCCATCAACGGAGGAATGGATAAAGAAGATGTGGTACATATATAAAAAGAATACTACTCAGCCATAAAAAAGAACGAAATAATGCCATTTGCAGCAACATGGATGGACTCAGAGATTGTCATACAGAGTGAAGTAAGTCAGAGAAAGATGAATATCTTATGATATCGCTTATATGTGGAATCTAAAAAATAATAATACAAATGAACCTATTTACCAAAGAGAAATCGAGTCACAGATGTAGAAAACAAAGTTATGGTTACCAAGAGGGTAAGGGCGGGTGGGAGGATAAACTGGGAGATTGGGATTGACATATACAAACTACCGTATTTAAAAGATAACTAATAAGAACCTACTGTAGAGCACAGGGAACTCTATTCGGTGCTCTGTAATGACCTACGTGAGAATGAAGTCTAGAAGAGAGTGGATATGTGTATATGTATGGCTGATTCCCTTTGCTGTACAGCAGAAACTAACACAACATTGTCAATCAACTATACTCCAATAAAAAAAAGTTAACTAAAAAAAAAGTGTTGAGAGCAAAACACCCAGCAACCAAGAATTCTGTATCATGTGAAATTATCCTTCAAAAGTGAAGGAGAAATACTTTCTCAGACAAACAGAAATTGGGGGTATTTCTTGCCAGTAGACCTGCCTTGCAAAAAATATTAAGAGAAGTTCTTCAGAGAGAAGGAGATGATATATGTCAGAAACTCAGATCTGAAAAAATAAAGAGCATTAAGGAAGGAATAAATGAAGATAAAATACTTCCAATGGTTTTGTACAACACTTACCTTGCTGTTTGTCATAAATTAAAACCAATTTCAATCCTTAGGCAGAGTTGCATTAATAAGTGAAAATCGCTTGGAAGGAGACAAGGAGAAAGATGAGCAACACTTGGTTAAGATTCCTCGACAGTAACTAAGATGCTTTCTTTCAGAGATGCTTATGCTTTTAACACAGGCCTGCAAAATACATTCAAATAATAAACCACTTATCCAAAAGGCATCGTGGTAAGAGACCTCTAGGTTTAGAATCAGGCAAAAGTGGTTCAAACTCCAGGCTAGGCAACTTGCTGACTGTATAGTCTTGGGTAAGTTGCCTGAGTAACTCATCTGTAAAACAAAAATAATGAAACCCACATTTTATATGTTAAGTGTAAGCTTCAAACGTGAAGGATATGCAAATTCACCTAGCCCTCTGTCCCGCTAATTCTAAGTGCTTAATGACTGAGTTGTAAACAGTATGAACCTGGCAACTTCCTCTTTACATTAGCTTCACAATAAACTTAGAGGTAGCAAGTCGATGATCAATCTCTAGCAAATGTATAAAATTTCAGAGCATGCATTTTGCGGACATCATCCCAGCTGTACTTTACATTGAAATTTTTCCTATGTATTAAATGTATTAGTTTTAAAAAATATTATCTTGCTTCATACTTCATAATAGTATGAAACCTTTTGAAACAAGAAGAGAAATAAAAAGGTAGAGACCAAACCGACAGTTTTATATTTTCTCCAAGGAATGGATGAAACGATCCTCAGAATTATCTTCTAGTAGTACCTCAACTGCCAATCTTCATAATACGGCATCCAAGGCAGACCCGCTGGTCCATGTTCCCAACCACAGGAAATGCCTATCACACACATATTTATGGGTCACTATGATTCATTTCTATACTTTGCTTTTTTTTTTTTCCTGGCAAGGATTAAATTTCAATTATTTGATGTTTACCAAATCTGCTTTGAATACCTGCCTCATGTTCTAATTTCCTTATAAACTACAAACATCAACAAATCTCTCTGTACTAAATATCATTCTCTATTTCAGGGAATATTCCCTATGTTGCTAAGTTCCTCAGTGATGTGCACAATGTCACAAATTAAATCAAAATGCTAGGAGCAAAAAACAAATAATTCTTGGCTCAGTTCCATGTTAATGAGGCTATGTTTTCCCCTATTTGGAAATACATCTAGGCAGGACTTGTCTGCCAGTTTGAATATGATATACCATAAAGGCAAGACCGTCTTTAAGTGCTTTAAGGACATTTTTGATGTTTTACCTCTCACAAAGATAAAATCTGTACTTCACACCCCACTTGAAAAGAAAACATGATGGTACAATTAGAGCAACACACAACGCAGAGCTAAAAACGTCACTTAGTCTAGCCCTCAACTTCACCGAAGCAAGTCTGAATAGATAATACATTTGATTAAGAACTGTAAGAAAAGAAAATACATTAATTTCCCCAGTAACAAATTCTATTATTTTCAATTCTTGGGGACCTACTTTTCAGTAAAACTTACACACTTTTGAAAATTATGATTTTCTTATTTTCCCCTTTCTGGAGAGCGAGGCAGAACAGACTTTCAGTAGTCTCCCCGTCATCCCTCTACCAGGCCCAGGCTCTCATGTACTACTGGGCACAGTGGCCAAAACAAATCTGACCATTTGTTCCCTTCCTGAAACCTTAAATAGTTTCCCATGAATCTTCCACATGAAACCCAAACTGTGACGCATGGAAATAAGGCCATGAACAGAGGTCCCTCCTTACCTCTGCAGGATCACCTCCACCACTCCAGACCTCCAGCATCGCCTCACACAGGCCGTTCCAGCATCCGGCACACGGAGCGCCCGCTGTCCTAAACTACTCCATCCTGTCCTCCATTCTCCAGCACTGAGTCCCAGGTAATCTTTAAAAGGTAACTCTGAGTTCTCTTCCGAGGGAACCTGCCCCAGTGCTCCAGGCTGGCCAGATGCTCTCAGCGCTGCCACAATCGTCCAGGCAAACCTCCAACGTGGCCCTTCACACTGCACAGAAATTACGTTAACGCACTATAACCTTCCTCCTCCCAAGTCTGGAAAGTATGAACAGAACAGCTGATTCATTTTTATTCAAAGTACTAAATACGTGCTGGGCACTGAACATTTTCACAGTTGTACTAAATTTTGTGTCTTGTTTGCACATGCTATTTCCTCTGGCAAATTTCACCACGTCCTTCTATGTCAAGTTTGAAAGTCACTTCCTCCGGGATATTATTCACAAATTCTCCAAGAGATTTCCCAAATACTTACTGTGTGATCTTGGAAACATCACTTAACCATCACCTAATCTCTGCACCTGTTTTCTCCACCATAAAAATGGAATGATCCCAGCTTCACAGAGATATCACGAGGATTAAATGAATTAGTATGCCTAAGACACTCAGAACAGAGTCTGGCCCTTGTTGTCTGAGAAATGTTCACTATTCCTATTATTCCAAGTGATAATGTTAATGCCCTCTTATCCCACATTATTGTAGAAAGGATTTAAGATGATTCGCTTAAATCAGTATTTGGTATACAGGATATAAGGGATAAGCAGTTGTCTTTCTGTTCCTAACTTTTTTTTTTATCACAAGCAACTCTCAAACCACTGACCATTCTTTACCACCACTTGGCAGTTGATAAACCAATCAAAAACTATCTGTTTCTTCTAGGCCTTTGCTTGAATTCCTGCTGCTTAGCTTGTTCAAAAACGGCCCAGCGTCCTGCTTTTGCTCAAGCCCAGACTCCAAAGGAAGTCTATGAACTCTCCACTGGAGGTGAAATGATAAACTCGTCTTTATAAATATTTAACTTAGCCTAGATTTCAAAGAAAGTATGTAAATTGCATTCACGGTCTTCAACTTTCAATCATTTGCACTATATATTCCTTTCTGACTCATGACGCCCCTGCATGGATGTCTAATAAGCATCCCAAACATAAACCACTCGAAGCTTAATTCACCCCCCGCCAAACCTTCTCCACACCGCAGTCTTTCCCATCACTATCGGGAGGGCAGCTCCAGTCCACTCGTTCATACCCCAAAAGCTGAAGTCATTCTTGACTCTCATACCCCATCCAAACTCCCAGCAAATCTACCTGCAAATGAACACCCAAATTCCAGCTTTTTACCACCATCCGTTCTGGTTCCTGCCTCTGCCCTTGCTCTTTACAGTCACTTCTTCAAAGAGTCATCGGACCTTCCCGCCACCTCAAAGTCCTTTCGCATCAACGCCCGCCCAACAACACACCAAGCTTGATAAAACGTCGGCTCCAAGAAGCTGGAATTATTCTTGTAATGTTTTGTTCAATGCAGCATCACCAATACCTGGGATCATGCTGGGATAATGTTAAGAACCTGATAACCTATTTGAATAACTGCTCTTGCCTCAAGGCTTTTTATACTTGCTGTTCTCTGCCAGAAACGCTCTTCGCTCAGATACCTGCATGACTCCTCACTCAACTCCTTCAGGGCTCTGCTCAAGTGTTGCCTTACCAACTACCCTTACACTCCCATCTCCCATCCACACCCTTTTCAGTCCCACGAGACCAAGAATGTTTGCAGTGCCTTGCACTTTGCAGATGCTCTTAAGATTTTGCTTTCTATTACTATTTTATTAATGTTGTAGGCTAACAGCTAACTTCATGACATTCTAAGTACGACAGCTATATTTATTTGCTAGAAATATTTGTTCTCACATCTCCAGTATAAAGGAATACCTAAAAACTTCCATCTTAAGCCACACAACTACCTTAAAAACAGATATAAATTATGATTGAACAGTTTGTTTTAAAAAAAAACAACTGCCTTAAATAATGTATTTAATGCTGCCCAATCATATCCCAGAACCAGAAGTCTTAGTAAACCTTTAATAACTGAAGTCAGAAGAATTTAGATAATTTTTAGTGTTCCCAATGCCTACTTAGAATACAGACAAAAAATACAGAAAAGTGTTTAATATCACTATAGAAGCAGAAAATGTAACTATTTACAGTATATATTGATCCATTTCAAAATCATTATTCTGAAAGAAATGAGACACGAAGGAGTACATGTATGTATGATTCCATTTATATAAAATCTTAGAAAATGCAAACCAATCTTATCAATACATTAAGAGAGAATACAGAACAGCAGTTGCCAGTGTCTGGGGCTGGAGGAAAGGATGAACTGCAACCCCGCAGGAGGAAACTTATGGGAGGTGGTGGGCGTGTTCTGTATCTTGATTGTGTTGGCGATTTCATGGTTGTGAGCAACTGTCAAAATTCATCTAATAGTACAATTAAAATTGATTAAGAGATAAATACTTAATGAAATTAATAAAATGTTAAAATGAGATTATTTTTATGACTACATGAGATTGGGGAGCTTTTTATTACCCAAGCATAATCAGAAAAACGAACGGAACCCGCATGAGATTTCTTCCAATGACAAGAAAAGACCACATCCACAGTGGGTCTGAAGGGATCATAAGAAGACAGAAAGATTAAGATTGTACTCTTCAAGGACTTCCCTGGTGGCCCAGTGGTTAGGACTCAGTGCCTTCACTGCCATGGTCCCGGGTTCGATCCCTGGTCAGGGAACTAAGATCCCGCAAGCCAGGAAGAGGCAGGGGGTGGGGGGAAGATTGCACTCTTCAAACCACACACATGCAAAACAACGACTACACGTCATCTCATTTTCACCTCACAACAAAACCTATCAGGAAAGTGATTAACAGTATGCCATTTTATAAATGAAAAAGCAGGTACAGAGAGTTTAACTTCCCCCAAACCACCAAGTCAGTTTTCAGTTGAACTGAGAATTAAATCCAGGCAATTCATACTCTTAACCCACTTTTCCACTTTAGATTGACTAAAATTTTAAAGATTGATAGTACTTAAGTATTGGTGCGGCACAGGGGAAAAGAGCATCCACAACCGGTCGATGGGAGTCTATGTTAGCGCCACGCTTTTAGGAAGATATTTTGGCAAAATACCAAAACTGGTAACAGACACAACTCACAAGCTCTTTAAGTCGGCTACCAGTCCCTCACAGGAAACTGCAGTGTAGAAATCTCTCTGTAAGTATATTTTCAAGGATGCTACTGTATTAATTACATGACACAAAACCCGTAAACAATCTCAGTGTCAACAAGCAGGGATGGTTAAACGATTTACAGTACACATCACCCCTGGCCATAAAAAAGAATAAGAAATAGCTACATGAATGTCTTGAGTAAAAGCCAAACAGTAGAACTGGGCATATAATAGCAATTTAAATAGCACAAAATAAACATTTTGTAAGAATTCAACAAAATATTAATCTGGAGACTAGGAAAGTATGGTCAGTTGAAAGTAACCCTATTATCCCTATTTTCTGTATTGTTTCTTTTCTTTTTTTTTTTTTTTTTTGGCTGCACTGTGTGGCTTGCAGGATCTTCATTCCCCAACCAGGGACTGAACCTGGGCCACAGCAGTGAAAGCACCAAGTCCTAACCACTGGACTGCCAGGGAATTCCATCATTTCTTAATTTTAATAACAAAGAAACTAAGTATTTTTAAAATACTATTGATGTTTAAGATAAATTTTGAATGAACTGCTGACAATTCTGAGTTACCTTTAAAAAGGAAATTAGGTATTTTGGGTGATTTAGGGGAGAACATATAGAGAAAAGGAAGAAATAAAATGAAACTTAAATAAGCCCTCAACTTCTACAAAGAATGACATTTATGACACTTACTGCAATCTTTTAAAGGTATTATACCAGTACTAAAAATACACAAAGATAACCAATTAAGCCCTCTTAATTTATGAAATTCAAGAAGACATAAGCTGGGAGTGACGTCAACATCATGGCAGCATGAGACACTCCCTTTCAATCTACATCCAGTAAAACATCCATAGCAACAGAGGTTCCTCTGCTCATTAAACCAGAACACCAGAGAATTCCATACACCTGTACATCTAAAGGTGAGTGGACTACACCCCCCAGAGGAGGTGCCTATGATTTTAGCACCCCTGCAGCAGCTGAGCCCAGGAGAACACAAGTAGCAGTAGGGGAGGCAGTGCACGAGACTCCAGCGTCCTACCTACAGCAGTGCCTGCGGTCAGGGTGAAACTGGCAGCAGTGGCACAGGGGCCTGCGACCCCAAACCTCCGGCTACAGGTGCACCCGTGAGTCTGCCCCCTATCCCCCCATCGCCCACAGCAGTGTCGCCCAATAACCCCAGATGAAGCAGAGGCACCCAGGATCCTGGCTTTCCCCCACCTCCCCCTGTGGTGGCACAGCCCACGACCCAGGTAACCCTGGGCGTGTCAGAGGTGCCTGCCCTCCCAGTGCCTCAGGGAGCGACACCACCAACAGCAGTGGCAGCGGCAGCAGCAAAGGCACCAGTGACTCAGGAGGCACAAGCAGCAACAAGGAGGGCACCAGGTGACACCCCCAGCAGAGGCAGTGGAGGCTGGAAAGCGCTGATTCTCAAACATAACCAGAGGCAGTTCGGGTAAGAGAAACCAAAAACTTGTGCTACAGCACCACCTATTGGAAAACAAAAGAAAAGGCCTCCAACTACTAACCTGTTGAATTGTTAGAATCAAGTAAAAAAAAGCTTTAAAAGAAAAGTATTCACTACTTCAAATGCACCAGCAGAGGACAAATTCATCAAGCACCATGAAACACCATGGTATCACACGAAGAAAATGACAATTTTCCAAATACCAAACTTAAAAATCACAGAATATTGCAATCTAACTGACAGAGAATTCAGACTGGCTGTCATGAAGAAACACAATGAGCTACAAGAAAATTCAGAAAGGCATTTCAAAGAGTTCAGGAATAAAATTAATGAACAGAAAGAATACTTTATCAAACAAATTGAAACTGTAAAAGAAAGAAACAAACTTCTGGAACTGTAGAAAGCATTGGAAATAAAGCAGGTGGTATGGAAGAGAGAAATCTCTTCAAGTGAGCTTGAAGACAGAAATCTAGAAATGACACAGGTAGAAAAGGAAAGAATAAGATCTAAAAAAAGAAGAAGAAATTCTACAAGAACTATCAGGCTCTACTAGGAAGAGCAACATAAGAATAATGGGTATCCCAGAAGAGAGGGAGAAGGGAAAAGAGAGTTTATTTAAAGAAATAATAGCCGAGAACTTCCCAAACCTGGTGAATGAACTGGATGTATAAGTCCATGAAGCTAAGAGAACACCTAATTACCTCAATACAAAAAGACCTTCTCTCAGATACATCATATTAAACTGTCAAAAGTCAGTGGCAAAGGAAGAATTTTAAAGACAGCCAAGGGAAAAAAAAAAGAGCAACCTACTAAGGAACCCCCATTAGACTACCAGATTTCTCAGTAGAAACACTACAGGACAGGAGCGGAATGACATACTCAAAATATTGAAAGATAAAAACTGTGAGCCAAGAATACCCAGCAAATTTATCCTTAGATACGAAGGAGAAATAAAGGCTTTTCCAGACAAACAAAAGCTGAGGGAGTTCATGACCACTAGGCCTGCCTTACCAGAAATGGTGAAAGGACAACTTCCTTCTGAAATGAAAAGGCAAAAGTACACAAAACTTTTGAGTAAGGTGGTAGACAGAATTAGAAAACTGTAACTCTGTATTAGAATAGGTTAAACACTTAATTACAACAGAAAGGTTAAAGGGGAAAAAGCAGTAAAAATAACTAAAGCGACTTCAATTTGGTAACCAGCTTACAACATAAAAAGGGATAATTTGGGACCACAAAAACATTGCTGAAAAGGAAAAGGACAGAAGTCTTATAGGCAAATGGAGAGGTGATCAGCAGGAAAAGAACCACTTTATGAGAAATGTATACAAACCTCATGGTAACCATACCATATAATTCTAGATCAGAGACATGAAAAATAACGAAAGAGGAAACAGAAAAACATCATAGAAAACCACCAAACTAAAATGGCAGACAGAAATAGACACAAAATAAACAATGGAGATACAGAGCAACTAGAAAATAAAAGATAAAATGGCAGTACTACGTCCTTATTTATCAACTATCACCCTAAATATAAATGGATTGAATTCATCAATCAAAAAGACACAGGGTGTGGGAATTCCCTGGCAGTCCAGTGGTTAGGACTCGGCACTTTCACTGCCATGGCCCAGGTTCAATCCCTGGTTGGGGAACTAAGATCCCACAAGCTACACGGCTGGGCCAAACAAACAAACAAAAAACAAAGAAAGACACAGGGTGGTTGGACAGATTAGAAAAACAAGACCCAACTATATGCTGCCTCCAGGAGACTAAGCTCTAAAGACAAACATAGGCTCAAAGTGAAAGAATGAAAAATGACACTCCAAGCAAACAGCAGACAAAAGAAAAAGTAGGTGTAGCCATACTCAATATCAGACAAAATAGACTTCATGCCAAAACAGAAAAAGGTAATGAGAGACAAAAACAGACACTCTATAATGATAAAGGGGAAAATTCATCAAGAAGGTATAAAAGTTAATAATATATATGCACATAACATAGGAGCACCAAATTACATAAGGCAATTATTAACATACCTAAAGGGAGAAATTGACAGCAACACAATAATAGTAAGGGACTTTAATACCCCACTTACATCAATGGACAGATCACCCAGACACAATGTCAACAAGGGAACAGCGGCCTTAAGTGAAACATTACATCAGATGGACTTAATAAAGAACACTCCATCCAAATGCAGCAGGATACAAATTCTTCTCAAGAGCATGTGGAACATTCTCAAGCATAGACCAAATTTTGGAACACAAAACAAGTCTCAATAACTTAAATAAAACTCAACTCAGATCAAGCATCTTTTCCAACCACAATGGTAGGAAACTAGAAATGAAAAACAAGAAAAAAGCTGGAAAATTCACAAATATGTGGAGACTTGACAACATGCTACTGAACAATTATTGGGTCAACAAATAAAGAAATCTTTTTATACCTGAAGACGAATGAAAATGCAAATACAACATACCAAACCTATGGGATGCAGCAAAAGTAGTATTAAGAGGGAAGTTCGGGCTTCCCTGATGGCGCAGTGGTTGAGAGTCCGCCTGCCGATGCAGGGGACACGGGTTCGTGCCCCGGTCTGGGAAGATCCCACATGCCGCGGAGCAGCTGGGCCCGTGAGCCATGGCCGCTGAGCCTGCGCATCCGGAGCCTGTGCTCCGCAACGGGAGAGGCCACAACAGTGAGAGGCCCGCGTACCGCAAAAAAAAAAAAAAAGAGGGAAGTTCACAGCAACACAGGCCTACCTCAAGAAACAAGAAAAATCTCAAATAAATATTCAAACCTTACACCTAAAGAAACTAGAAAAAGCGCAAAATCCAAAGTCAGCAGAAAGAAGGAAATAATAAAGATCAGAGCAGAAATAAATTAAAGAGACTAAAAAATAGGAAATATCAATAAAACTAAGAGCTTTTTTTTTTTTAAAGGAACAAAATTGACAAACCTTTAGCTAGACTGGCTAAGAAGTCTCTGATAAATAAAATCCGAAACAAAAAGGAGAAATTACAATGGATACCACAGAAATACAACAGATTATAATACTACGAAAATTATATGCCAACAAATTGGGCAGTCTAGAAGAAATACATAAATACTTAGAATCATATAACCTTCTAAGACTGAATCATGAAGAAATAGAAAATCTGAATAGACCAATCACTACGAGAGAGACTGAAATAGTAATCAAATACCTCCCAAAAAACAAAAGTCTAGGACCAGATGGCTTCACAGGTGAATTCTACCGAACATTCAAAGAACAGCTAATACCTATCCTTCTCAAACTCCTCCAAAAAACTGAAGAGGAGGGAATGCTTCTAAACTCATTTTACAAAGCCAATACAAGGACAATACAAAAAAAGAAAATGATAGGCAATATCCTGATGAACACAGATGCAAAAGTACTCAACAAATATTAGCAAAACAAATACAATAATTAAAATGATCAAACACCATGATCAAGTAGGATTTATTCCAGGGATGCAGGATGGTTCCACATCTGCAAATCAATACGATACATCACAGCAACCAAATGAAAGATAAAAATCATATGATCACCTCAATAGATGTAGAAAAATATTGATATCTGACAAGATTCAATACTGATGTATAATAAAAACTTTCAATAAAATGGGTATAGCAGGAACATACCTCATCGTAACAAGGGCCATTTATGACAAACCCATGACTAACATTATACTCAACAGTGAAACACTGAAAGCCATCCCTCTAAGATCAGGAACAAGACAAGGATGCTTACTCTAGCCACTCTTACTCAACATAGTAATGGAAGTCCTAGCTAGAGCAATTAGGGAAGAAAAAGAAAAAAAAAAGGCATCGAAATTGGAAAGGAAGAAGTAGAACTGCCACTTTGTAGATGACATGATGTATACATAGAAAACTCTAAAGACCCCACCAAAAAACTATTAAAAATAATAAATACAGGGACTTCCCTGGTGGCACAGTGGTTGGGGATCCGCCTGCCAGTGCAGGGGACATGGGTTCAAGCCCTGGTCCAGGAAGATCCCACATGCCACGGAGCAACTAGGCCTGTGCGCCACAACTACTGAGCATGCACGCCTGGAGCCCGTGCTCCGCAACAAGAGAAGCCACCACAATGAGAAGCCCACGAACCACAACGAAGGGTAGACCCCACTCACCACAACTAGAGAAAGTCCACATGCAGCAACGAAGACCCAGCACAGTCAAAAATAAATTAAAAAAAATTTTTTTAAATACACTAAAGTTGCAGCATGCAAAATCAATATACAAAAAACTGCTGTGTTTCCATATGCTAACAACAAACTCGCAGAGAGAGAAATTAAGAAAACAATTCCATTTACAATTACAACAAAAAGAAAAAAATACCTAGGAATGTATTGAACCAAGGAGGTGAAAGATCTGTGTACTGAAAACTCTTAAGACATTGTTGAATGAAACTGAAGAACACACAAAGAAATGGAAAGACATTCTGTGCTCATGAACTGGAATTAACATTGATAAAATGTCCACATTACCTAAAGCAACCTACAGATTCAACACAATCCCTATCAAAATCATAAGAGTTTTCATAGAAATGAAACAAAAATTCCTAAAGCTTATACAGAACCACAAAACCCCAAATAACCAAAGCAACTCTGAAATAAAATACAAATCAGAAGCTGGAGGTATCACACTCCCTGATTTCAAGTTATACTGCATCGCTATGGTAATCAAAAGAACATGGCATTGACAGAAAAATAGACACACAGACCAATGAAACAGAATTCAGAGCCCAGAAATAAATCCACACGTACGTGAACAATTAATGTATGAAAAAGGAGCAAAGTACATTCAACAGAGAATGAGTCTCTTCAATAAATGGCGCTGGGAAAACTGGACAGCCACATACAAAAGAATGAAACTAGACCGCTATCTTACACCATACACAAAATGAATTAGACTTAAATATAAGACCTGAAACCATGAAAAACCCATAGAAGAAAACACAGACAGTACACTCTTTGACGAAGGTCTTAGCAATATTTTTTTTGGATCTGGCTCCTTAGGCAAGGGAACAAAAAGCAAAAATAAACAAATGGGACTACATCAAACTAAAGGGCTTCTGCATAGCAAAGGAAACCATCAACAAAATGAAAAGACAACCTACCAACAGGAGAAAAAAAATTGCAAATCATATATCCAATAAGAGATTAATATCTAAAACATATAAGGAACACATACAACTCAACAAAAAGCAAACATGATTTAAAAACGGGCAGAATAGCTGAATATACATTTTCCTAAAAATACATACAGATACCAGCAGGTACATGAAAAGATGCTCAGCATCATTAATTATTAAGGAAAGGCAAATCAAAACCACAATGAGGTATTCCATCACTCTGGTTAGAATGGCTGTTATCAGAAAGACAAGAAATAACAAGTGTTGGAGAGCATATGGAGGAAAGGGAACCCTTGGACACTGTTGGTGGGAATGCAAAATGGTGCAGCCACTATGGAAAACAGTATGCAGCTTCCTCAAAAAATTAAAAAATAAAATTACCGGGCTTCCCTGGTGGCACAGTGGTTGAGAGTCCGCCTGCCGATGCAGGGGACACGGGTTCGTGCCCCGGTCCGGGAAGACCCCACATGCCGCGGAGCGGCTGGGCCCGTGAGCCATGGCCGCTGAGCCTGCGCGTCCGGAGCCTGTGCTCCACAACGGGAGAGGCCACAGCAGGGAGAGGCCCGCGTACCGCAAAAAAAAATAAAATAAAATAAAATAAATTACCATATAATCCAGCTATTCCACTTGTGGGTATTTATCCAAAGAATATGAAAACACTCATTCAGAAAATCATATGAACCCCTATATTCATAGCAGCATCATTTTACAATATCCTAGATATGGAACCAACCTAAGTGACCACTGACAGATGAATGGATAAAGAAGATGTGTGTGTGCATGTGTGTATATATATGCACACATACACACACACAAACGAAATGGAATACTCCTCAGTCATTAAAAAAAAAAAAAGATGAAATCTTGCCATCTGCAACAATCTGTAAGGAACTTAAGGGTATTATGTGAAGAGAAGTCAGATGGAGAAAAACAAATACTGTATGATTTCACTCATATGTTCATATGTGGAATATAAAAATAAATGAAGAAAACCAAACAAAAACAAACACACAGATACAGAGAGACAGCAGTGGTTACCAGAAGGGAAGGGGGAATGTGTGGGAGAATAAAATGGGCAAAGAAGAGTTAACTGGTGGACTGATGGACAGATGGAAACTAAACTTTTGATGGTGAGAACACTGTAGTGTATACAGAAGTCAACATATAATGTTATAAACACCAACGTTACCTCAAGTTTTAAAAAAGAAGACATAAGCTGGGAACCTTCTGACCTACTCTTATGCAACGCTCAATGATGTTTATGCTAAACTATTTGAACTGGGCCCAGCTATCAAGAGTAAACGCTCACAATGCTCACCTTTTACAATCTATTATTCTTCCCTAGCTACACACTCACCCCAAAACACTTTACTTTTCTAAAAGGAAAACTCCCTCAAACATGTAATAATCTTATATGAGACTTATTAGTCATCCAAATATAAACGAATTTCTGAAATGGTTTTCTTTAACAGGAACATATAAATCCTTGGCAATTTCATAATAAATTTGTAAGATTTATAAAATTTAACTTTTCCGTTAGCAGAATCTCATAAATACTGAAGAGGGAAAAAGGTCCTTTGGGTGACAATGCTGTGAGATGAAAACAATAAGATAAAGTAATCGAATACTGGGTAACTCCTTTAAAATAGTGTTATTACTTCAAAACATGTTATTCATATCATAAATATAACTGAGGTCTTAATTATTTTAAAAATGGGCTCTACAAATGTGTGTGTGTGTATGAATCACGTTGCTGTACACCAGAAACTAACACAACATTGTAAATCAACTATACTTCAACTAAAAAGGGAGGAGGGGCCTCCACAAAAACATGATTGAGGACATTTTTAACAAAATTAAACAAACTAAAAATACTTACAACTGAGTATGTAAAAATATAACATCAATAATTCTTTCCATTGAGAATGTTTAGACAAACTGAAATATAGTTCCCTTTATAGGTTCATATATAAAGTTAAATATTATCACAGAGGGTGGTTTAAGCCAGATTGCTTCAACCAGTACTCTCCAAAATACCTTTCTTTAACAAGTATTCACCTACAATACTCATTCAACAAATATTTCAGAGACTAATTTTGTACCATGCATCATGCTAGGGACTAGCTATGGCAGAAACCTAGAAAAATATATGGGTTGCAATTCCTGCTCTAACTGGTTACAAGTCCTTTTTAATTTTCAGAGTAATAGAACCATGTGTTATATACCAGGCAAATCTGATTCAGAGAATGAACTGGACTATGTAAACATTTTTTTTTAATTTTAATTTAAAATAATACATCATTTTGTCACATTCTTAAGGCTACTGAAGCTCATACCATTAGAAATGACAAAAGACTCTAACCCTTAAAAAAAAAAACAATCCTCAAACCTTATTTATATTAAAGCTATAGTGCTGGAATTGCAAAACATTCTCCACTAGGTCAGATTCTTTAATAATTAAAAAAGAAAAATATGTAAGATGTTTTCTTTAAAAATCTTACCTTTTAAGAAATACTTTATACATTTTTAGAATAGAAAAATATTTTTCATTGAACCCCAAAAAAGTGCCACTTCTCTCAAAAAAAAACAAAACACCAAAACCCCAAGACATTCAAATGACATATATGATTCAGCTCCCTTTTTAATAAAGACTATATATATAAGCATCTCCTTGTAGGTCTGCAACCCTAGGCCTTGTTATACAGGTATCAGTTTTTCAAATTGAGAACCTACCTAAACTAAGAATTTCTCTTTGTCTTTTAGAGAACTTATGCAGAGGTATTAAAGACTTAAAAAGAAAAAAAATAGTTGTAACCATATAAAAAGCCCCCCCATCAACTATTTTAAAGACTTAAACCATATTTTCCCATTTTTATATTTTATTCAAATAGCTAACACTTTTATTAACCATACAGTATTAAGAAAAGAATTCAAACAGCAAACAATAAAAGAGGTCTTAAATAACTGTGGCAAATTCTACCCTTTTAAGAATACTTGCATATTTAAAACACTTTATTAAGGTGTGAAAGGGAAAAAAGTTTCACAAAGGTTTACTGACGTGATTATCAATGCTTTCAAATGAGAGTAAAACAAATCTTAAAATACACATTGAGAGTCAATTACTGTCCATCTTAATTTCCTTTCATCTGAAATTCAGAGGTAATGTGTGTCTACTTTAGGGAAGATTTATATATGAAAAAGTAAGTTTATTAGAAAAATAAACAACTTTAAATTTTACAGTATTTTCCACTTCTAAGATTCTTTGAGATAGAGCAGATGTGCCGTACGATTTAAACATGATCTGATTTACAAAATCTCATTTAGTCCTATTTAGTAAAACAAAATACAAACGGCAAAATGTTAGTAACTATTAAGAACTCCAATGTAAAAGTTAAAAAAAAAAAAACCATCATTTGTCGCATGTACCTAATATGGCAATATCTACTCTGATGTATATTAAACAACTCACTGAAATTTAATGTGCTTTATTACCAAGATAATACTATCATATTAAAATATAAGTTGTGCGGTCTAGCTTTATTTTTCAAAACAACTTATCAACTATAACCAGGGATTGGCAAATTTTTCCTTAAAAGGTGAGACAGTAAGTATTTTAAGTTTGCAGGCAATAAAGTGTCACTACTCAGCTCTGCCACAACAGGGAGAAAGCAGTCACAAGTAAATGAATGGGTATGCCTGTGAGCTGCAGTTTTGCCTGCTGCTGAAAAGACAACGGATTTTGAATGAGAGACTAATTATTTTAGGTGCCATATTACAAATATGTCATATATTGGGGGGCAGGGGGGGCCACAGTGGTAGGAAAAATAATATAGATGGATAGCTATCACTAAATGAACACTATAAAATAAAAATTTCCACACTTGTTTCCCAATCATAATTGCATGTGTGTATATATGTATACATACAAGTTATAAAACTATTTCATTTTAATTCAATATTCTTTTTGGTGTGTAAATAGTATCAGAACAAAGTCAGATAAGCAGCAGAGTATCTTGAGCGACTGAGTACTCAGAGGCTAATCAATAACCATGAAATTTGGTTTTGACATCTTAGTATTTCTACACAATGGGAAAACTAATCTATTCGCTGTGCCCCTGAAGAATATAGATGTGTATTTTAGATGTTTTAAAATTTAATTGAATTGTTACAATTTTGAAACTAAATGTGATTTGCTTTGTTTTATTAGAAAAAATACTCAGGCAAGGTCTACAATCATCGGTCAATTAAGAATGACTTACAAGAACATGAGGCAATAAAATAAAAATACAAGTACAAACTATATATCTGAAACACTTCTATTTGGCAATTTTATAACAAATCAAAATTTAAAAAGAACAAAGGAGATTGCAGATTACTTCGCAGATACAGAATAAAGCAACTGATGAAGTGCTTAAGCAAAAGAAAACAAAAAAATAGTAAGAAAACACACTGCTTTTCTTCTTTTTAAAAATAAAACCACATTTGCTACAAGTCATATGAATAATACCCTTATTAAACAACCATTCCAGAATGTCTTATAGAAGCAGTGCTTTTATTTGCACTTCATTTAATTTTATATGACTCACTTCACGTATATAGCTCTTTACCCCATTGTTAACGAATAAAGTCTCCCATAATTTTTATTATTTTTTAAAAATTTTTTAAAGTAAATGAGAAATGATTTATGTATCATGGAACCTTTCCCATTTTGGAACCAAAAGGCTTATTAATTCTATATTTTTGTCTATTCTTTCTTTAAAAAATTTTAGTGTAAAAACTGCTGGTTTTTATATCACTGTAGTAAAGTGAAAACTCCTTAATCAGGAGTATTTTCTGCAGTTTGACTGCATATAACCACATACTTTACAATATGTCCTTCCAACAGTAAGGAAATAATTGATTTCACGGTCACTGTCAGAAATGAGTGCCATAATTCTATTATGGGTATAGGTCCTCCCTCAAAGACTTTCTGGAAGGATGTTCAATGTGTTTTGTTCTTACAGATATTAACAGTAGTACATAGTCCCTTAAGTCTGCAAAAGACATTTATTGTTAAAGAAGGTGCTTTATTAACAATTCCTCTGGCAGCACTAGTGAATTACAATATCCTTCAATATTATCTCTACCCATAATATATACATTTAACTTTTCATGCCTCTAGAAAAACATCTACAGTACATTTCATAATATAAAAATATATTACAAATCTGCTGAATTATTTACAAGCAATGTTCTATTATCTCTATGCAACATTTGTTTGATACAATACTAACAAGTTACACATATTTCCATTTCTGTAAGTTAAAAAAAAAATCCATATGGCTTCTTGCTTACCAAGCAAGAAAGTGATTTTATTTTCCTTTTCAAAACCAACTTTGGTGCATAAAGGATTCAGTTTGAAGATACTTTTAAAAAAAATACAATTTTTCTTATGTTAAGAAAAAACAACTCATAACCAAATGCTTTCCTCAGAAAAAAAAAAAAATTAGAGGCTTATATAGGTTAAAATGAAAATATGAGGATTATTCAAATAATTTGAAATAAAGGTTTTTCAAAAACCGTTAACAGATTAGTTATATAGGTAAATATTAACATACTGTACTCCATGAGAAAACCCTAGTCCTGAAAGGGGAGCCACCAGACATACTGCAACACTCTTTAACAGAAATTTTCAGCCCTAATTCGATAGACGAATTTTTAGTTGATTGCAAATGTCGTTCACTGTTTGCTTAAATACAAATTGAACACTTTTCTTATCAGAGTTCTGCAAAAGAACACAAATGGCAACCAATCACATCTATTTATCATAATTGAAAGGTAAATTATCTTTTGATAATTTTCATTGTCTAAATATTTCCTTATATGACTTCAAATCAATAGACACTGTCAAGACAAATATCCTTACAGTGCTTTTGGTATTTTTAAGGGCACATGTTGTAATTGGTTTTCTTTTCAATATAAACTACTGTAATCACTAAAGGGTTTTAAAAAAAAAAAAAAAAAAAGGCAGCTTAAAGCAGCAAGCATGCAAAGCCTTTAAGAAGCTGTTCTACTAAGTTGCCAGAAGAGTGTTTGCTCAGTCTCCCACAGTACCATTCCATGAAAATGTGGATATACAGTAATATATTAATATATTCCACAGAAGAGCCTACTTCATTCACAGAATGTTTACACTAAGCATAAATATTATTCTAAATACTGGATTTAAGGAAAAAAAAGGAAGGGGGTTGACTCTAATGTGCAACTTTTACTAAACCCATTGTCAGTGACTAAGACTGCAGGTGTCCCCGCTTGTTTGCTTTTTATGTATTTATTTATTTTTTACCTCTTCAACCTCTTCTGCGGCATTGTTCTAGAAAAAGAGAAAAAGGAGTATTCTTTTATTCAATTGAATGAAAAACACATTAAGTGCTTCAAAAATACAAATATGTATAAGAAATAGGCAATGTGATGATCACTGATCACCATGAAAATTTATTTCCAAAGCATTCACATGATGGATATAAATTTAGTTACATAATATATATAGCTTGTTAAGAAATCCTTTTTATGTAGCCTGATAATGTGTTTCTAAAAAAGAATCTCATGTTTAACACATACATTTTAACCACACTTTAAAACTAATGTTTAAACCTCAAATAAATATGTCCTTTTTACTCTCATTTTGAAGTTAATATATTTTTGGAAGGTTTGTCATGCTTTCATTTTGAGATGCGCATAAGCTGTCAAGTTATTTCTCCTGAAACAAATTAGAATAATTGCTTTGTCCCCTCTTAATTTCACAAGTTTTCCCAGTCAAAATCCAGGCATTGCTAAGATGTTACACCACGGCAAATGTAGTGGGTTCTACGACTCTGTACCACTTTAGAGTAGACTTGATTCTAATTTCCAGAATAGTAGAAGCATGAAAGTTTAGACTCAAGATTAAATGTTAAGATGGGGTGGAGGCTGGTTTACAGCTAAAGAAAATTAACACCACAGAAGCACCAAATATATCTTAAGAACATCTTCATTACTCCAGTAATCAGTAGTAATTGCAGAATTATACCCTGAAAACAGGTGATGCAAGTCCTATGTACTTCTGGACATCAGTTCTGAGCTTGAATGATATTTATTTGTCACTTTCACCAAAATATCTTAATTGTTTCCTATATAGCATAAGAACAGCAAAAATAAGCTGATTCTGTGAAAAAGGAAGACCCTTTGAGAGTGGGAAGTAGAATGCAGGGCAGAAACACAGAAGTTAGTCTCAATCTTATAATTAAGATTCATGCCCCTTTGTCAACTCACTGCTTAAGGCATGTTTACTACCAGTCTTGGCTCTCCCCAAATACCACTCTTTTAGAATGCAAATTTTAATCACTCCCTTCAAAGAATAAGCAGAAATAAACCCTAAATTAGGTGCCAATAAATAAAGAATATTCAATTATTTTTCTTTATAAAGAGAAAGGTAAATCATAACTCTCATATTTTTGGTAGTGAACGTCCCTCAATCTTTTCCTTTAAGGTCATTTCACTATTCTCTCTGCTAGTTAATCTCTTGCTAACCTAGCTCAACCCACAAAAAACAAGTTTCCATTACATTTAGGACCTTCACCAAAAGATGCTTTAAAAGTTTGGAAGAGTCTCAATGTTTCCACACACCGCAAGGCCCATTATGTGAGAATTTCATTCTCAGAAGATGCTTCACATTCCAAAAAGTTGAGTCATGGAATGAACAAAACCTCAAAGTATTTAATTGTTTCAAAATTTGGCATAAGATATAGTACCTTTACAATAGCTAAAATTCACATTTGGGATTATCAATTATTATGTCATCTTACTCTTACCCAACCTATTGCTATACTAAACTAGAATTCCTTTTTAAAATATATAAAGTTCACTCATTAAGAGTGCCTTTTAAACATTTTCCTTTTAAACCATAAGCCTTTTAAACCACTTTTTTAATCACCCTAGTATATGTCATGTGGATAGAGGCAGTATGGAGTTCAGTCACATCCTAGTTGTGTAACCTCTTGCCTCAGATTTAAGCTATTTAACCTCTTGCCTCAGATTTCCAATCTGTAAAACAGACATAGGAACACCTACTTCACAGGACTGCTGTGAGGATGAAGTATATGTAAAGCACCTAGCACAGTGACTCAGCACATAGCCAGTAATGTTGGTCTCTTCTCCTTCCCCCCCTATACCTTCATATGCACAGCACACTAAAACAAAGGTCAGATCAGAAAATTGTTAGAAACGTGAACACTCCAAGCTACCTCTTAAATAAAAACACAGTAATATTTAAAATGCTCTTTTGAAAAGTTTGGCGAGAGTACAGGTTTAAGAACTTCAGCCATTAATGGTATTTAGGGCACATGCGATATATTCCCAGGTCAACACGTGTGATATTATAAAAAAGAATTACCTACTTAAACAAAAGGAACTTATTTTCAAAACACTATGTATACCACAATTTAAGCTATTTAAGGTAAATCTGGAATTAACCTGGCATATAAACTTTACCAAAATATTACCCTTCTAGTCTACAATTTATAAATCATTGTGATGTAATTTCCATATATCAAACTCCAGAAAGCAAGATATGCTTGATACTGAAATTCAGTACTTAAAAATTAAGTCCTAACTTTATATCCAAAATTTAAGGAGATTTAAGATTACAATTCAAAAAAATAAAACATCAAAGCAAGAATTAAATTACCTGTATATGTTTGGGTCCAAAAGCAAGGCAGTATCTTTGGGTAGCTTTGATAAATGAACTACTTTAGTTTTTAACTGATGTCGTTCACTTTCATTCACCCACACGTCAGGCAGACTATGAATTAAAAAACAAGTCATATATAAAATAACATTAATTTTAAATTTACCCTTCACATTACCCAGCTTTTTCTGCTAGTCTGACTGGGGCACCTAGGTTAACGAGATTCTCAGATGCCAAGGAAACTCAGTGATCTAAGTAGTGGGATGTAGAGTCCCAGCTAAAAAAATGGCAAGGTGAAATTTTAGGCATAAATCTGGAAATGAATTATGATTTTTTTTTTTTTTTTTTTTTTTTTTTTTTGCGGTACGCGGCCTCTCACTGTTGTGGCCTCTCCCGTTGTGGAGCACAGGCTCCGGACACGCAGGCTCAGCGGCCATGGCTCACGGGCCCAGCCGCTGCACAGCATGTGGGATCTTCCCGGACTGGGGCACGAACCCGTGTCCCCTGCATCGGCAGGCGGACTCTTAGCCACTGAGCCACCAGGGAAGCCCTGAATTATAAATTTTTGATGGCAAAGCCACATCAGACTTAGAAACAAATATTAGAACACACTGTCTGCCTTTTAGTTTGCTAAGTGGAACTATATCTGAGCTTAACTTGATGAAAATCTGACACCTAGTCTCTTTCTGAAGAAATAAGAAATAAAAACCCCACCAGATTAATTTCCACTTTAAAAAAAAGGCACATACAACCAACATCCTGAATTTAAAAAAATTTAATCCTATAGAAAAATTCAAATAAAATGATTTTGATATTTGGATTGATCGATTTCCAAAATACTAAGAATACAGATATTTGAATATGATATTTTTTAAAGGAACTGTTTATAAACTTAATATAAAAAGGGCTCTTACAAATCAATATGAAACAAGTGAACACTCATTAGGTAAAAAGAAACAAGGGAGACAAAGGTCACAAACCATTAATTCACCAAAGATACAGTTTTTAAATTATCTTGCTCATAATCAAAGAAATGAAGAATGTAAGAATGCCAATAGCCAGTGCTGATAATAAGCCAGGGAAATAAGCTCTCTAATGCAGTAGATGAGATCAGAAATTGGTACAAACTTTCGGGAAGGCGATGAGTATCAAAACCCATAACATTTTGCATACTTTGTAAATAAAGACATTTTAATGTCTCTTTTTTTAACAGTAGAGAAAAATGGGTAACTTTAATGTTCGGTAAAAAGGAGTTCATTAAATAAATATTACGCGCTATTTCAAAGTATTTTAGAGTAGCATTTCCCTAAAACATGGAAGGGGCAGGGGTAAAAGGAAGTGGAAAATATGTTCTACACTAATAGAAGTTTGACAATCACAGGATTTTTAAAAAGCTAAAGAGATTTCTTTACTTCAATATGCTAACATGCATTGTAATCTTCCAAATCTACTTTTAAAGCTCTTAATTCATATCAGATTCATTAACATCTCTTTAGACTGGAGTTTGGGAAACAATATTACAGAAAAATATTTAATAACAAGTGTTAACCACATATTATTAATTTTTAATGAGATTTCATTCATGTGAACTTATTCTATTCTTGATGCTGATAAGATTTCTATGATACATCTTCATTACCTTTTGCAACAACAAAAAAAATTATTTTTGAGAATAAAAGGAAAATTGAGCATGAAATTAAATTAAGGAGCATTTGGACCAGAATTGCTCTAATAAAATGGTACTAAAACTCAAAAGAAAAATTTAACACTCCTGGAAAACTGACCAACTGTTTTTTTCTATAAACTATCATTAATTGTGTGCTGGAAAATGTTTAGAAATTTTTAAAATAAATGATTCAAACAAAGGCACAAATAAGGTTGCTTGCACCCTATCCTACTTGAGGGTCATTAAAAATTCTAAAAATAATCACATCCTAAAAATGATTAAAAATTGCTTTAACAGCTTCCATTAAAAACAATTTTAAAAGCTAGTTTTAAAGCTTATACCTTGAGGCAGGTACTCTTAAGAGCTTTTACAGATTATCTTTTTAAGGCTGACGACCTCAAAATGTTTCGTGGTTTCATTTCTTTAAAGTCTTTTACTTTGAACCCAATAGCTTAAGTAATTTTTGAGTATAAGATTTTAATAAAAATAAGACTGATCAGTTTATTAGTTATATATATAGTATTCCAAATACTTACATGTCTTCAGGCATCCAATGAAGCAAAAGTTTTATCTTTCCAGAATCCTCTTTTCTCTTAGCTATTACCTAGCAATGATATAAAAGAAATCATAAAACTATTTATAAAAGATCATTTTAATATGTTTAAAAAACGCTTTTGGTCCTAATCAAGAACTTAAGTTTTCATGTCCTGGACCAGATATTACCACCACAACATCTTGTTCTGCCCCGGTTTGTAGCAATTTCCCACCTTTGATCATATATTTTCACAAAAGAAAAAGAAAAAAGGAACAAGTAGCTTTGTACAGCCAAATACTAAAACCATATTATCTTTGAAAATGCTATTTATTTTACTCTCTACAAAGTCTTTAGCTGAGCCAGACTGCCAACCAAGAATCCATATTGGCTGAAATACTTTTAAAGGACAAATGAAGAGTAAAGAAAAAATAATGCTAGAAAGGGAGAGGTCTCCTTTTTAGGATTAAGGTATTTGTCGTTTGCTTGGGAGTTTTCTGTTTGTTGGTTGATTTCTGTTATTTTAAATGAAACATTAACCAATCAGTGTTCAGTTCAGTTAGGAATCTACCTAAGTTAAAGTGTGGATCAACCAGAACACAAAGACCTACATAAGTGTAGTAAAAACAATATGCTTGTCACTCATTACCAGATTCAGAAAACTAAGGTAACGATTTTTAAAAATCGATCAAAATGGTATTTTATTAACTCTTAGAACTGCCATATTAACCAAATTAGCTCTTTAGTGCTTTAATAATCTAAATCTCAATATTTTTACCAAGTTTAACTTCCAAACAGCCTCACAAAGTAATGTTATGTGTCATTCTCAAAACATATTAGAAGTAAAAACAGTACTTCATACAAATATAAAAGTTTCTGGCCCCATTATTTAAAAACCTATAGTTAAGTACCCTAATTCTAGACTCGGTAATGGAATCAATTAAAAAGCTCAAAGACAGATCTGTAGATGCTAAAACAAAGTACCTCTACAAAGAAGTAAGATATAAAAATAATGCAATGCAACCAAGTGCAGCAAGCCAACTGACTGGTAACTAGGATTCTGCTGACCTCTTCTGGAGACAGCTCAAAAGAAAATGTTTCAATTAAAGAAGACAAATTAGGCAAACTGCACGGCGTAGTACCTCACATAAATACTTTTATGCAAATCTTTTCACTACAAATATGGTTATTTCCTATAAAAGTTAATTTGGTAACGAGGAAACTTACATTTGCAGTTAGCACTGAACATCTGACTACTGTTTAACACGAACTGCCCCCACCAACCTTTCCAGTCACACTCAGGGAACCTTAGAGAACCTCCTCACCTGGCCCCAAGGAAGACCTTTTCCCATTAGGGATGTTTCTTCCTTCCACTTCCCCCAGGAAAAAGCATTCTTCAGATTATACTACACCTTTGTGACTCTTCCTCAGTCAAGGTACCTCTGCCACCCCAATGTCGCTTGGGGGTGTGAATCACTCTTATTCCTAGGTTTTTAAAGTTTATGATAAACATAGGTAATCAATCATGTTCTTAAATCCTCTCAGATGTTTTCTACAGCTCGAAAACCTATTTTCATCTTCAGACTATTTTCACTCTGAGTAAATTTTAAGTTTTCTTCCAGACTCCTAATATCACATTTCTAGTTCCTTCATTTTTTTGATTATCTTTACTCCTCCCACGGTGAGCCTAAGGATTTCATCCAAAAAGCTGCTCTAATGAAAGCATGAAGTTGATGCTTCATTTTTTAAAACACAACCTTATTTATCATCATCGCCTCTATTCCCTAACATGTAGAGATACTTGTTCATTACTAGACCATTATTTCATCAGATTTATTGCCCTTTAAATCATTAAATGTTGATAGGCCCCAAACCTCAATCCTCTGATTTCTTCTCTTTTCTCTTTAATACTTCCTAGGTGATCTTATCCAGTCTGATACCTTTAAATAACACTAATATGCTAGAAAGTTCTATTCTTATCTGTAGCCACAGCTTTCCTCTAAGCTCAAACTCTTAAATCCTTCTGCCTACATGACAGAAGCACGAGATGTTCTATAGAATGTGCCGAAATTATGGCTCTTGATACTCCCCTCTCCCCGAATCTGCTCACCTCACAGCCTCTATTATATGGCAACTCCATCCTTTTGGCTAGCTGCCCAGGCCAAAAACATTGGAGTCATCCTTTCCTCTCATTATCATACCTGACATCTGATCCATCCATAATTCTTGTCAATACCACTTTCAAAAGATATCCAAAATCTAACCCTTCTTAGTATCTCCACTTCAACCATTCTGACCTCTTCTCACCTGAGATACTGAAAAGACTGATCCCTTCTCGCCCCAACCCTGACCTATCATCTGTTCTCAGTACAGAAACCAGAGTGAGCACATTAAAACCTGCATGAGAGGAAAGAGATCAGTGAGTTCTCTTAAGGCAGGGGGCAGAGGCCGAGATGAACTACAGGAAGATGAGCTACACCAGGAATGTTCTGCGTGACAGGACTGTCCTACAGCTCAACTGTGGTGGTGTGGTGGTTTCATAGGTAAGTACAACCGTCAAAACTCACAGAATTGCATATGTATTTTTTTGGCTGTGCTGCGTGGCTTGTGGGAGCTTAGTTCCCTGACCAGGGACAGAACCTAGGCCCGGCAGCGAGAGCCACTGGACCGCCAGAGAATTCCCTTGTATACTTTAAATGGGTGAGTCTGTATTTATTATATCTCAATAAAAATTTTATTTAAAAGAAATCACAATAGAGCATGGCTACTCAAACTCCTCCAATGGCTTCCCAATACACGTAGAACAAAAGTCAACGTCTCAGTCCAACAAGACCCTCCCCATTGCCTCTCCGACTGCTCCTACTTTCTCTGCCGCACTTGTTTCCTCCAGCCACACTGGCCTCCTCACGGCTTTGCAGACATACTTGCATGTCCCCACTTGAGGATCTTATGCTTGATTTTCCCTCTGGCTATGATGCTCATCCCCCTAATAACTGAATGGCTCATGCCCTCACTTCCTTTTAAGTTGTTTTTTTTTTTCTTCCTTTTAAATTTTTAATTTTACTAATTTATCTTGTTTATCATATCTCTTCCACTGGAGTGTAGGCATGGTTTCTTGTTTTGTTTTAGCCCGTTTTGTTCACTGCTGTATCATTAGTACCTGGCACATGTAGGTGCTCAATATTTAAGTAAATTAACAAATTATCCCTAATGCCAACTCTGGGTTTGGTGACCACATCTTACTGACTAAAAAAGAAAAATAATAATAGAAATCAAACTTATGGTTATCAAAGGGGAGAGGGAGGGAAGGGGGAACAAATTAGAAGTATGGGATTAACAGATACAAAATACTATATGTAAAACAGATAAGAAACTAGGATTTACTGTATAGCACAGGGAATTATATTCAATATCTTGTCATATCCTATAATGGAATATAATCTGAAAAAATATACGTGTGTGTATATATGTATATATATATGGCTGAATTACTTTGCTGTACACATGAACCTAACACAATATTGTAAATCAACTATACTTCAATTAAAAAAAACTCATGGATAAAAAAATTAACTTATTTTTTATCTGACATGCTTTTATTCAGTAAGATAATTAAAAGTCTATTTTATCAAATCATGAAATATTTTATGATTATAGTCAATCCTCCACTTATTTCAACTTATTAAATGATTAATATTTTCTATCTCCTATTAACAATACATAAATGTAAACTTGGATAATAAATGTTAGCTTTCAACTTAAAAAAAAAAAGAACAATTATAGACCTACCAAATCATAAACGTATGTTATCAAATTCCAAAGGAGGACTTTAACCATCACTGTTGAGCAAGTTCCTGATCTTGCTGAATCCCAACAAAATTCCCAGCACAGACATTTTTACTTTGTCTTCATTCTTATTTAGATAACTATGTTTACAACATTCTTTAAAAGAGCGTAAGTATGGTACAACTTTCCTTAAACCCAAACTCACACCATTATGTGCTCCAATCTCAGAAAAGATTCCCTTTCCTTTGTGTCTAATCTTCTACCTTCTTGCCTGTAATTTGGGGAATCAAAATCAAAATTGGGCATTTTGAATTTTAAGTATACATAAAAGAAAAAATGAAAATACAAGAAAACCTCATTATTAGAGGAGACGGGAAGAATAAGAGGTTCAAACCAGTAAAGATACCAATACTGATCTTTTATATTTAAATTCTCATGCATTTTGATTAGAATATAAAAATAAAACCTAAATTTAGTATATTTTCCATTTCAACAGGCAAAATTAAATAATCTCTCTTTCCAGGGATTCAAATCACCAAAAGTCTGGTCTAAAGTTTATTTCTACTAACTGACCTACACCAAACTATAGCAATATAAAGATGACTGGATAATAAAAATGGCAGGGGGCATGAGAAGAAAGAACAGCTCTCTATTAACTCCTAGTTAACTAAAAATAAATTCATTATTGCCTTTTCAAATTCAATACTTTTTTTTTCCAAGTAGAACAACATAGGTATTCAACAAATACACTGAGTTCCTACTATGTGTCAGGCACAATTCTAGACACTTGGAATACATTCACAGAACAAAACAGATTAAAATTCCCTCCTTCATAAACCTTTCATTTAACACAAATTTTAGATGTGCATTTTATGGGTGATGGAGGAGCATGCACCACATAGGGATGTGAGTTAAAAGAAGTCTAATGCTCTAACTTTACCTGCAAGGAAACCAGAGGTCAGAAAAGACACCTAGTTTAACTTAAGGTCAGAGACTGATCTTCAAATGCCTAGTAGCCCAAATGTCACCCCAATATACTTAAATAGTTCAAATTAAAGGCTAAAAAATTCAACATAATCATTAAAATGTCAAATTGTGGGAAATATTTGAAAAATAAAATCAAATACTTACAGTACTATGAAAAACAACACTGTGTCCCTTCCCTAAACTTTCTATATGAGCTGAGAGGTTAAAGCATATGGCTCGATGTCTTATCGCATCCAGTGTTTGTGCATCGAAGAAATCATGTGGTCGTGCTAAAAGTCAATATAAAAGAGGTAAAGAATATTTAGAAAAATATAACAGTCTCCAAGCAGCCATACTAGTAGTCCATTTTCCACAAAAATATGTAATAAGTAAAAAAGACTGAAACAACGAATAAGTACCTATCCAGTGTTTAAATGAAAGATTTTCTTTGCTTTCAAAACACAGAACCTAGCTAACAAGGTAAGGATATACAAAAGCAGAACTCCAACCAGTGAGTAAGTGTGGGTTAATTCTGCCCCTTGGTGTGTGAGGTTCTAGCCTCCAACCTCATGATTGCATATTTCAGCTACTATCTTTTTCATATAATTTTATATTTTACTCCAGCATCTCTCCTGAGCAGCAGTCGTACATTTTCAACAATCTGATAAATGTCTCCATCTGTGCACTACACACAGATCTCATTCACCTCAGCCAAACATATGAAATACATTTCATGAACATTTTACATTAGTATGTAATCAAAAATTTTTCCAGATTTGACACAGTGGTCATATTATTTTGGAATTTTTGACAAGCATTTTCTTGATTAAGAATAACTCTTCTAGGGCTTCCCTGATGGCGCAGTGGTTGGGAGTCTGCCTGCCGATGCAGGGGACGTGGGTTCGTGCCCCGGTTCGGGAGAATCCCACATGCCGCGGAGCGGCTGCACCCGTGAGCCATGGCCGCTAAGCCTGCGCGTCCAGAGCCTGTGCTCCGCAACGGGAGAGGCCACAGCAGTGAGAGGCCCACGTACCGCAAAAAAAAAAAAAAAAAAATAAGAATAACTCTTCTAACAATAATCTAAGAAAATTATAAATACTGTTTTGTTTTTAATTTTTTGGCCCTGCTGCCTGGCATGCGGGATCTTAGTACCCCGACCAGGGAGTGAACCTGTGCCCCCTACAGGGGAAGTACAGAGTCTTAACCACTGGACCACCAAGGAAGTCCCACCATAAATACATTTTTAATGCCAATGAGTCCACCAAAATTCTTTCTAACTCTCAATGCCACCAGTTATTAGCAATGTGACTTTGCACAAACTGCTTGATCTACCTTAGACTGTTTCCTTATTTGAGAAATGGAAATATAACAGCTATAGATTATGAATAAGTAAAATAAATGTATATGAAAAATGCCTTCAGTCATAACGCAGTTTAATTAATATGCTCACACCATTTTTTAAAAAATAAATTCACAAACTTAGAGTAAGCAATCTTTTAGTATGATCATAACAAAGTTAAACATTGAATATTTGATAAAAACATTTTTAAAATTTCTATTTTTATCCCACTAATATTATTATAAACATGTTGTTTTTATTCCTAAGAAAAACACTGTTCAAAGTAAGGAAAAAGAATTTATTATTTTACAGTTGTGGAGCTTTCTAATATATGTAAAATATCTCAAGATCATCTGTAATTAAAAAGTAAATTTTAGGGCTTCCCTGGTGGCGCTGTGGTTAAGAGTCCGCCTGCCGATGCAGGGGACGTGGGTTCGTGCCCCGGTCTGGGAAGATCCCACATGCCGCGGAGCGGCTGGGCCCGTGAGCCATGGCCGCTGGGCCTGTGCGTCCGGAGCCTGTGCTCTGCAACGGGAGAGGCCACAACAGTGAGAGGCCCGCGTAACGCAAAAAAAAAGAAAAAAAAAAAAAGTAAATTTTAGGGCTTCCCTGGTGGAGCAGTGGTTGAGAGTCTGCCTGCCGATGCAGGGGACACGGGATCGTGCCCCGGTCCAGGAGGATCCCACATGCCGCGGAGCGGCTAGGCCTGTGAGCCATGGCCGCTGAGCCTGCACTTCCGGAGCCTGTGCTCCGCCACGGGAGAGGCCACAACAGTGAGAGGCCCGTGTACCACAAAAAAAAAAAAAGAGTAAATTTTACCGACAATAAAAGAAATGGCTTGATTTCCTGGTACAGCATACTCTGAATTACATGTATGCTGATTTACCACACTATTCTGACTTACCACTATGTGGAGTGAAATTATCTCTACTATTCATGGAGTTCACTGTACATCTACACAAATCTAACAGCTGGCATACTCAATAAAACAACATGAATAGCTCTTTTCTCATTGGATTTTTTTGCTCAAAAGGAAATAAACAAAACGCCAGCTAGTGATAAACTAACAGAACCCACAAGACTAAGAATGCAATGACAATGAGAAATCAGTTAAAAAATTTTTTTTAATTTTAAAAAGAGAGATTTATGGGAGAGAAAAAAGTCATGATTTTACCTAAAGCTGAGAAACAAATCCCCTTCCTATTTTGATCTGTTGCTACTAGGGGGAAAAATGTATACTTTCTCCATGCTCTCCAAATATGCTTTTTCCTGAGAAGGATAAGCACTTAGAGAAAATAACAATAACTCACCCCTCTAAATCATTCAAATATATCACTCCTCACTCAAGATTCAAACACAGAAGTCATCACTTGAATTAAATTCAGAATAATAAAAGCTCCCAAATTTCAGATTCTATGCATTCAGACCTTAACCATGTTATGTCCACTATTAAAGTGTCAAGAATGCTCAACTAAAATAACAGTCTCCAAACCAGGTGTGTGTCATGATCCAATAGAGTGGGGAAGAAAATAATATCACTTCTGGATTTTTTTCATCTCTGTTTTTCAGTATTCCTTCTTGGTAATTATAATGCACACTAGCAGTGTTACCTATATATACTGTATAAATACACAAGTTAAGATTGGGTGCCCAACCATTTTTTTAATGAGCTGTATAATGAAATACCTTTGAAGACGACAAAAATAGAGACTCTTCGCCTGCGGTTCAAAAGTATACAATCATCTAATTATGTTCTATCCTAAATATCAAGGATACATCGCATAATTTGATGAGTAAGCCCATAACCATTGTACATGTGTGTCACAGCAAGACTGTTAAGTAGAGACACAGACTACACAGAGCTTCGCTATTCACACACACCACTTTGGAGCAGACAGGTTACTTAACTTTTACTTGATTTTTATCTTTAACATGTTCAAATTTTCTAAAATATTGTCAGAAATACCAACACTGCCATAATTGGTCTTACTTTAGAAGAGAATCAAAGTAGCCCTCAAAATCTAATTACAGAGCTTGGATTCTAAGGCCACATATACTTACATTCCCTTAGCTACTAGAGGTAAAACATACATCACTGAATTCTCACAGTGAAAGACCAAGATCCTATCTGTTCATTACTGTTAACAAAAATAGATAAGCAGAGTTGAAGAATGGTAAAAACTGAATTTGCATGAAAGCCCAAGACAAAAACAAAACCATCTAATACACACTGATTTTCAATGAGACACTTACGTAATGAGCGTCGTCTTTTGTTCTTTAATTTCCTCCTTTTGTTCATTCCAGCTTTAGAAGGAGATTCTTCTTTGGCCTTTGGCTGGCTAGAAACTTTTGAGGAGTTCTGCTGACTGAAGTGTGTGGGTACATGGCGAGCTAGCCCTCCCTGAGAAGCAAAGCTGGCATTGCAGCCACCAACAACACACTAAATAAAAAAATTTTAAAAAATGTCAGGGATGCTGTATAGGATAGAAGCAAAATATGAACGAGTGAATATTTCATATTTTCAGAAGTAAATCAGTAACACTACAGAACTAATTCCAGAAAGGATCTATGAGGGACTAGTACAACCCTTTCACTTTATAGGTTGCACAAAATACAGATTAACCAGTGACAGAGCCTGGAAACTTTCATGACTCCTTAGTTTACTGCTCTTCCCACCATGTGCAAGACAAAAATAGTGGAATCTTCTTCCCAGAAAAATCTGGAGGTTAATCACTTTTCTAAGAGGAGCAGTAAGTCGTTTTCACATCAAAGAATAAGATAATCGAACAATTACTGGGATTCCTGGATTTTCAAAGTTATTTTTATTTTAAGATATATGCTACTTCAGGGAGTTCCCCAGTGGCCTAGTGGTTATGATTCCAGGCTTTCACCGAGTTCAATCCCTGGTCAGGGAACTGAGATCCCGCAAGCCGCGGAGCCGCAAGAAAAAAAAAAAAGATATATGCTACTTCAAAACCTTCATCAGGCTCCCAACTGCTCTACACTGTTTTAACAGACAAGAAAGAAATACAATAATACTGACTTTTAAACTACTGGATCTAGTCGCTCAGAGAAGACAACTTGTATGCTCAGGGTTGGTCTTACGCAACCCTCTATAAGTTCCATTAAATACTGCCTCCTCAGCCTTCTGTACTTGCAAGACTGAGAAAACAAGAGGTCAACTTAACTACCCAAGTCACCTGGCAGATCTGCTATTCCAACAATGAATGCAGAATGTTTGGATATCACTAAAATTACAATGCTCCAATTAGCTACAGTGCAAGTGTGTGATTTCTAGTTAGATCTTAGAAAATAGTATTTGCAGGTCTTCTAACAAATGAATGTTACTAATTAAAACAAACATTTTCCAAAACGATCCCCAAATAGCAAAATCCACAGCTGGATTTTGCTGGTGGCCTTCTATTAGTAAGTTATTAAAGTTGCTTAGTTTCTGACTTGAAAACAAAACTACAAGTACGCAAATTTGCCACGTATGCTACTAAATGTATCCATCACATTATTCCCAGGTGGTTCAACTTAATTACATTTTTCTAGATAATACCACAAAAAAATCCACATGCTTCCAGGCTCTTTCTTTCAATCTAGGTACCGTACCTCTACCATTTTAAACTTCTAAAAACACACTACAACCCTCTCTTAGTTGAGATTATAACTTTATTCACAAAATCTCTCTAAATCTGCCCATGTGAAAGGGAGCTCATCCTCTTTTGAGGACATCCCCACACTTTCAGAGCATAATTAGATAATTTATCCTAACTCATCTTTTCCATGCATTTTGAAGGCAGGAACATACTTTCATGAATATATATATATTACCAGAAGCATCTTGCAAATCACAGGTATTTCTAAATACACTGGCTTATAGATTCTGACAAAAACCAATGCTAGCTAAGACATTTCACAGCAAAATCCTTATATAGTGCCATTAATAATTATTCTATTTATTTCAATATACAAGAGACATGTTATGGGCTCTAACTGTACTCAGAATTGCTAACAAAAGGTTAGGAGGCAGAGGAATGACTCAAGATTTTAGTTCAAATACTTATCTATTCTATATTCAGTACTATGTAAGATGCTAGAAGTATAAGGATGATTAAGACACAGTTCTTGCCCTGAAAGTGCTTACATGTGATCAGCAAGACATACATACAAAGCAACAACTTCAAAGGACTATAGTCAGGGGTAAGGCACAGAGTGTTATGGGAACCCTGAAAAGAAGCCATTAGCCATATTCAGTGCTTACCAATTCATTTAATTCTTACAATCCTATCAATAGTGTGGTCCTCAGATAGCCTACATCAAGAATGTTCAGCTACAGATTCTGACCATGAGAAGTTTAGCATCTAACGGATGCTGAATTCTTAGAATTTAAAAACTTACTACACGTATTTTGAGTACCAGAAAAGAATAATGGTTTTTAAAGCTTCTGTCTTCTGTAGATTACCACATTGCCATAGAACACCACAGTCTACTACAGAAGCCACTAGCCAGATGCTGCTACTTAACATTTTAAATAAGGCTACTATAAGAAACTGAACTTTTATTTTTATTTAATTTTATTAATTTTGTTGAGGTGAATTTCACATAACATAGCATTTTAAAGTATACAATTCAGTGGTATTCAGTGTATTCACAATGTATAAACAAATACAAGGTTATACAAGGATAGCTCCACATCCTTGCCCAGACTTGTTATTTTCCATTTATTTTATTAAAACCATCCTAGTGAGTATGAAGTGTTATCTCATCGTGGTTTTTATTTGTATTTCCTTAATAACTTTTAATTTTAATTTAAAACCTGATATTCAGTTTAACTACTGAAAAAGTTTTAAATATGTTTCGAAAACTTGAGTGTGTGAATCTACTTCTCCAACTGCAAATTTTATGAAATCTAAATACAGATGAAGATGGGGGTGGTGTTAAGAGTTTGGGATTAACATATACACACTACTATATATAAAACAGATAAACAACAAAGCCTACTGTGTAGCAAGAGAACTATATTTAATATCTTGTAATAACCAATAATGGAAAATAATCTGAAAAAGAATATATATACATTTTATATATATGTATGTATAACTGAATCACTTAGCTGTACACTTGTAGCTAACACAACACTGTAAATTAACAATACTTCGATTTTTAAAAAATGGTTAGAAAAATAAATTAAATAAAGATGAATTGTTTAGCACCTGAATTAAGGGTGATGAAGCAGAATTGCCCTAATGGGTTAGTTTTGCACTGTCCAATACATTTTAGTCATTAGACACATACAGCTACTGAGCACTTAAATTGTGGCTAGTCTGAATTAAAAAGTGTTGTTAAGTATAAAATACACACCAAATTTGGAAGATTTAGTACCAAAAAAGCAGAACATCTTATTAATTATACTGTATATTGATAAGGTGCTGAAATGATATAATCAGTTAAGTCAAAGATATTACTTAAATTATTTTCACTTTTTTCAATTATTTTTAACACAGCACTGGAAAATTTTAAACAACACATTTGGGTCACACATATTTCCATTCTACAGTACTGCCATAGACTAAGCCATGCAGTACTTATTTTTCTTTTCAATTTTAGATGTCATCCCTGTATTTCCTAACACCTATCCTAAAAACATACTTTAGGGCTTCCCTGGTGGTGCAGTGGTTAAGAATCTGCCTGCCAATGCGGGGGACACAGGTTCAAGCCCTGGTCCAGGAAGATCCCACATGCCACAGAGCAGCTAAACCCGTGCACCTCAACTACTGAGCTTGCGCTCTAGAGCCCGCGAGCCACAGCTACTGAGCCTGCGCTCTACAGCCCGTGAGCCACAACTACTGAAACCCGTGCGCCTAGAGCCCGTGCTCTGCAACAAGAGAAGCCACCGCAATGAGAAGCCCGCACACCACAATGAAGAGTAGCCCCCGCTCACCGCAACTAGAGAAAGCCCACGTACAGCAACGAAGACCCAACGCAGCCAAAAATAATAAATTTTTAAAAATAAATAAAAAATAAAAACATACTTTGAATAAGCATAATTTGTGTCCCATGTGTCAGATACTTCAAGGAATACGATATAAATAAAATAGTCTTTGCCCTTGGATTCCCAGTTTAGTACTGGTTATTCAAAAAAATTTGTTGAGAAACTCCACATTTCAAATTTTAGAACTGCTTGCTACGTGACTACAGTTAAAGCAGCAATGATAATAACAGTTCTGGTCCAAGTCCTCAGGTTTAAATTGAAAGGGATTTTGTGATATGAACCACCCAGGATTATCCTTAATTACAAGGGCCCAAATACGCTAACAGATCCATTTTGTCCTGGGTTCCTTCAAAACTACAAAGAATAAGCCCTGGTAGTATCTAGAAGTGAGAGAGTAAATATCACAAGTTTATTTTAATCAGCAATGATTCAATGCTCAGGACATAAAATCAATAATGAGAATTCTAACAGAAAATTGTTTTATCTTTGATTTTGATTATTCATCAATCAAGAATAAAAAACAAATCTAAAAAAGAAAATATAGAAAGTACAATGAGAATTTAGAATGAGAGAAAAAGAGTACTTTTTTTTTTTTTTTTTTACGGTACGCGGGCCTCTCACTGTTGTGGCCTCTCCCGTTGCGGAGCACAGGCTCCGGACGCGCAGGCTCAGCAGCCATGGCTCACGGGCCCAGCCGCTGCGCGGCACGTGGGATCTTCCCAGGCCGGGGCACGAACCTGTGTCCCCTTCATCGGCAGGGAGACTCTCAACCACTGCGCCACCACGGAAGCCCCAAAAGAGTACTTTTAATGAAAAGAAATACAACAGAATCACACACCTTTCACTAAAACACAAATTCTTTTACCCTAACAGAGAAAGTAATTTTAAGCACCATCTAATCAATATTCCACTCATTTAGTGTTTATCCCAGAGAACAAGGTGAGAGACAAATCTGCTGCCTCAAATGGTCTTAGTGCCTTCACTCCCCTTAACACAAGCATCTCACAGTGCTGAGTGATTTTACTGTTCAAATATTCAATGTTCCACCCACACATACAACAATGACTACAGAACTCAAGCTACCACACATGGTGCTCTGGTTTAAAAAAAAAAAAGCCTGTTTCAACAATCAGGGAAAAAACTGGTTGTTGGACATTGAGTGTTTTAAATGTTCTGTCTCCCAAATCCACTGAAACATTCAATATGTCAGCTACTCTTGTGGGCAAGTAGCTGTTATAAAATTTGAAACGTGGAATGACAGTTTTTTCAAACAGATTTGTTCGAATGAAGCAACACTAAGACTTTCTTTGCTAGTACAAAGACTGTCTTATTCATACTCATATTCCCGTTAAGTAGTATGAAAATCTACAAGGGGTGACTGAAACATAGAGCAGAAAACACCAGTTTCACAGAAGATATGGTAGTATTTATTAGCAGGTAATCTAAAGGAAAACAAAAATTCCAGGTAGAAACGCTGGTTTCCTAGTTTTGACAAATGTACCACAGAATGTGAGATGATAAGATCGGGGGAAAAAAACTGGGTGAAGGTACATTGGTACCCTCTGTACCATCTTTGCAACCTTTCTGTAATTCTAAAATCTTTCCAAAACAAAAAGCTTTTAAGATTCTCAGGTAGAAAGCACAGCCTATACAAAACCACAATGAGGGCAAAATGTGACCCATTTGAGATCTACAAGTAATATAGTATGGCTGGAACACAATTTCCTATGAAGGTAAAGTAAGGGATTGAATGAGAGTAGAGAAGCAGGTAAGTATCAGATATGATATTATGCATCATGCTAAGAAATAGATTTTAATTTAGAGAGGAGTTATCAAGGATTTCAAATAGTAATAACTAAGTGAACCTTAGAAGAACTGGGAATAACAGAGTGAGAAGTAGTAATAATATTCAAAATACCCTGAGAGGCAAGCAAATCGATAGGATTTGCTAATGCATGGGGCGGTGGGGCGGTATAGGAAAAGTTAAGAGAAGAATCAAGACTATTTCAGGGCTCTTAAAGTCAGGGTAACTGGATGGAAGATCTTAGTATTTACTGAGTCTAAAACAGAACCATGTTTGAAATGGAAAACCAAGATTTTGTACATGTTAAGTTCAAAATGCCCTATTAGACATCCAAGCTGAATATTCTATTCTGGAATCCAAGAGGGAAAGTCAGGGCTAGAGGTAATCTGGGAGTAATCAGAATATACACAGTATTTAAAACCAAAGGACTATGGGGCTTCCCTAGTGGCGCAGTGGTTGAGAGTCCGCCTGCCGATGCAGGGGACACGGGTTTGTGCCCCGGTCCGGGAAGATCCCACATGCCGTGGAGCGGCTGGGCCCGTGAGCCATGGCCGCTGAGCCTGTCCCCTGCATCGGCAGGCGGACTCTCAACCACTGCTGCCACCAGGGAAGCCCTAGGGTGAGAATTTTTGACAGCACTCTCCAACATTTAGAAGTGAGGCAGAACAGAGGTCAGCAAAGCAGACTGGGAAGAAGCAGCCACTGAGTCTGGGTGGGGATGAACAACAGGCAAGTGTGATATCAAGGAGGCCCAGAGAAGAAAGAGTAAAAACAAGATCCCATATGCAACATGCACATAGTAAACACAGCATACATCTTTCTTCCCCTGTACCTTTTTCCCTCCTTTCAACGAGCACTGAATTGGTAACCTCATTTACCAGAGAAATATTGCTTAGTTATCAGCTTTTATAACTAACAAAGTTCACCTAGTGTTATAATAAGTGGTATTTCTCTTACAGGTCCCCCCATAAGAGAAATATCTTGTAAACAGAAGTTCTTAAGCCTGGGTACACACCCAAATCACCAGAAAGATTTCTTTAAATATAGCAATGACAGGCAGCACATCCCAGAGATTCTAATTTAATTGGTCATGGGTGCAACTCAGGCACCAGAATTTGAATACCAAGTGGCACAGCTCATATAGTAAAAAAAAGAACTACCTCTTGATTATTACCAGATTTCCAAATAATGAGATCCCTACCATTCTCAACAGTGACCAATCGGTTTTTCATTTCTGGAGGGGAGAGGAATCACCTTTTGTTTTTCAGTATCATCATGTTCACTGCAGCTATTTTCCTTATTTTTTTTTTTTTCTATTTTCCTTATTTTACTCAAACTGTACCATCTTTGGTCAGTGGGAGCCTGCTAAAAACTGTCTGCCGAGGCTAGGGAACATGAGAGCTTCAAATACACAGACACACAGAGACATACACACAGAGAATTAAAGCTAGAACAGGGTGCTTTAAGCTTTGTGTTATTACAGAGAATGTCTGTTGAAAAGCAAAAGAGTCTCACAAAAATATATATATATATACACACATATATAATTTAAAAAGATACATAATAAATATATATATAATTTTAAAATGTATTTTATACATATATCTGTGAGGTGATGGATGTATTAATTAACTAGATGGAGGGAATACTTTCACAATTGACTAATGCGTATCAAATCATCACGACGTATACTTTAAGTATCTTACAATTTTATTTGTCAATTATACCTCAAAAATGCTGGGGGGAAAAAGCAGAAGATTTTTTAAATTATCAGTATCAACTAACATTATAAAACAGGTTACAAAGGAACTGAAGAAGGAAATTATTGCATCACCCATCGCAGTGAATGATGTATTATTAGCATCACTATGTCCTGTAAAAATTACCAGAATTTGCCTGTGTGCACAACTGTAAGCCACCCACAGGAATAAAGATATGATAGTTTAAGTCTGGTTTGATAAAATTTCTTTTTTCTTCATCGACAATTTAGGCTACGTTCTTGATTCCAAAACACCTAAAAAGACTGTCTATTTCATGTATAAGGTCTGAAAGAAAATCTGAGTTTTTCAAGCAATACTCTATCACAATAAGAAGTCACTCAGATGTGTCACTATTATGAACGAAGCCAATCATGTTGAGCTGCTGGAGACTAGCTGCTGAGGAAAACTTACAATAAATTCATTAACCCATGACAACTAAGTGACGACAAGTACTGTGTTCAAAGTAAACAGAAATACTAGAGTAGGGGAGAAACATGTAGGAAGAAAAAAAAAACTATGGAGCCTATCTGAAAAGTTCAACTATGTAATTTCTAACATACTATACAAATTTGTCCAGACAAGCCACTGCCACACTGGCAAAAAAGGAAATCAAAACGATCACGAAACATGCTATGTATGACTAATTTTTATTTTCTTCAGTTAAGTAAAATATTTCTGAGCATGGTGAGTTGAAGCCAATTAGCCATGATAAAGCTTAATACCAAATGACTAAGAAAAATCAAAATCACACTTAAAAAAAAGAAGACCAGAGAATAGTTGAAAGAATTCCAAAATCCTAGTCCTATAAACACATGTAATGTTTTCCAAACCTTTAATAATAAAAGGTTTCACTACGTTAAACAAAATGGCAGCAGCAACTCCCCTTCACACAAACTCTAAATGCACATACAAAGCAAGGGTGTATACACAAGACAAAGAGAATATGGGGAGAGGCTGGGGCAGAAGGTGCTTATCTAGGAATAATCTTTGCACTTTAATTATAAAAGATAAACATTATTAAAAGAAAAAACTATATTTACATTTTAGGAGTATGTTTGATTTTACAAAACTAAAATTTCATAACGAGCTGACATGATCAATTATTTTCATATGACATTAACTTCTTCTCAAGCACAAAACAACAAGTTTAAGAAACATCAAATGTAACTTAAACATAAATGACACATCCATGACTTTCATTTATTTCCCATGTCAACTCAATTAGGTCTTACAGACTTGCAGTTTCTACCCTTTGCCATTACCAACACTCCAATGGACTTTTACCATCTGAATCTTTAGACAGTTGCTCCAGAAGCCACATGAGCAAAAACTGATAAATATATAAAAATCTGTATTAGATGAGCATCAAAATGATAGTCATGTATGATAAGCCAAAGAATAACATACAGCTTCCCTGGTGGCGCAGTGGTTAAGAATCCACCTGCCAGTGCAGGGGACACATGTTCGAGCCCTGGTCCGGGAAGATCCCACATGCCGCGGAGCAACTAAGTCCGTGCGCCACAACTAGTAAGCTTGCACTCTAGAGCCTGCAAGCCACAACTACTGAGCCCTCGTGCCACAACTACTGAAG
The DNA here is from genome assembly GCF_949774975.1 of Lagenorhynchus albirostris. Lineage (NCBI taxonomy): Eukaryota > Metazoa > Chordata > Mammalia > Artiodactyla > Delphinidae > Lagenorhynchus > Lagenorhynchus albirostris. Next base: position 88,925,748 of record NC_083105.1, read on the forward strand.
CCCGTGTGCCTAGAGCCCATGCTCTGCAAGTAGAGAAGCCACCACAATGAGAAGCCTGCGCACTGCAACGAAGAGTAGCCCCCGCTCGTCGCAACTAGGGAAAACCCACGTGCAGCAACAAAGACCCAATGCAGCCAAAAATTAAATAAATTTATTTAAAAAAAAAGAATAACATAATACATGAGTCATTCTGTAGACAGATGATTGACTGACTGATAGAATAAAGAGTAGAAAGCGCTGAAAGTAGAATGTCAACTTATAAACTTAGATGGTAAGAGAGAAAAAAACTCATTTTGTAACCCTCATAGTAATAAATGATTCAGGCAAGAAACATTAATGGATACTAAAACTAGTTCTAATGGGGAACAATATATTCATATAGTTCAAAGTATCTCTCCAAAAATTAATCATTAATTGTAAAGGGACAAATAAGTTTATGGTAGAGAACCTGGCAAATTCCACCTTAACCAAGTGATGCTAGGTAATTTCATCCATGATGGAACAAACTCTCATCAAGTGTCCCCTGAAGTGATACTGTGACAATTTTATTCTATTTTCACCAAAAATGCATAAACTGAATCTGATCACATCAAACAACCCCCAAGTGGGCAACATACTACAAAATAAAATGTTTATACTTTTCAAAAATATTAGTGCTATAAAAGATAAAGACAGGCTGAGGAAACTGTAAGTTTTAAGGAGTCATGAAAACTAAATGTAATGCATGATCCTCAACTGGATTCTAAACCAAGGGGGGAGAAAAACGGCTATGAAGGACATTATTGGGACAATTAGTGAAATCTGAATAGCTGATGGCATCAATGTTAAATTTCTGGAACTTGGTAACTGTACTAAGGTTATGTAAATGAACGTCCTTGCTCTTAGGAAATAACACACACTGAAGTATCTAGGGATACGGCTCCTCTTAAATGGTTCCCCCAAAATAGTGTGCACGCGTGTGCGTGTGTGTGTATGTAGGAAAAAAGGGAGGAAAGAAGAGAGAGAGATGGGGGGAGGGAGACAGATGGAGAGATGGATGATGTACTGCTGGATGGAAAGATACAGAGAAAGAAAATGTGGCAAAATGTTAACTGGTGAATCTGGCTGAAGGGTATACAGGAGTTCTTTACCCATACATGTGTGAGAGAGAAATATATGGGAGTTCTTGTATCTTTTCTGCAAGTTGAAATTTTTCAAAATTAAAAGTTTAAAAAATCTGTGTTTTAGAAAAAGTACCATAAAAAGTCAAGAAAAAGGTCAAAATGGGGAAAATATTTAATTCCTATCACAGGAGGGAAATTTTTTCCTACTTTATAAAAAAGAATAATGAGCTCAAAAAGGATTTCCATTCTAAAAATACAAAATAATTAATACAGAGGAAAAATGATGTGAATACATAGAAAAGTATTTATACTGTATTTACACTGTATGTGTCTGCACTGTATATAAGTAGAAATGTGTTACCATATACCGGCAGATTGGTAAAGATAGAATAACAAGCCTCAAGGTTGTTGAGAAACAGGCACTATATTATACACTGCTGGTTAGAATACAAATTGGTACGTTTTTCTGTAGGGGGAATAATACCTTTCAAAAGCAAGCCTAGACATATACCCTTTGACTGAACAAAATAGCTTCTAGGAATTTATATTAGCTCACAAAAGTAGTTTATAAAAATGTGTTAACTGATTATATTGTGGAAAACTGGACCAACAAAATCCATCAAGGAATGATTAAATAAAATATGGTAAACTATTACATAGAAAGATCACACAACCACTAAAAAGTTAATTTACTGACATGAAATGATGTCCAATACAAAACTAAAATGGTAGGCTAGGGAATTCCTGGTCCAGAAACTAAGATACAGCAAGTGAAGCAACATGACCCCCCCCCAAAAAAAAAAAAGGTACAATACACGTAGGTGCAAAATGATCCCATTTATTTCTTTACTTTGTACATATATGTTAAGAAGTCAAATATCATAGATAGTTAGATTATAGTTCCACTACCTTCTTATTTAAGCTTGTCAATGTCAAATTTTCTAACATGAAGCAAGCATAACCTTTATAACACACTTATTTCCATGTGACAGAGTGGAGGAAGAAGAGCGAGTCTACTAGGAACTAAGGAAAAGCTTTGCTGGCTGTGAACTCCCAACGTCTGTCGTAGCCAGGCAACACTAGGCACTATACTAGCCCTTCCTTTCCCTATCCCTCCATCCCTTTTATTTATTCAGGCTTCATTCTAAAGAATTAACAACTTTAAATGTTTTCAGTAAAGACAGTGTGCATTTTAAAAAATTTCTCTTCAAGATGATTCTATCAATTATCCCACACACAAACCATCCAACCACAAAGCAGCCACACCGATGCTGTTTAAGATATGAACACAACTGAACTCTCTGGCAAGTGCTTGAAGCCTATGGTAAAAATAAAAGACAAAAAATACAATGCAAACTCCTTATAATAATCGGATTCCAGACTAAAAGGTAATAAGAGATAAGAACAGTAATGCAAAGAAAACATTTTGCAACCAATTACTTTTATACTTAATTTCTAGAGAGTCCAAGCTCACTAGTCAGAAATTTTTTTTACATATTTTCAAATTGCCACCATATAGTATCGCTAAATATATGAAACTACATGTGATTCCCTAAATAGTCCACTCATTCTTTTATGCTTCCTTTTCTTTCTTTCAAAAGTACATATTTCTGTAATTAGTGGTGAGTTGCACAAACCTGTGAATACACTAAAAACTACTTAATTATACACTTGGTAAGTTTTATGATATGTAAATTTTTATTTTTATTTTTTTTGCGGTACGCGAGCCTCTCACTGCTGTGGTCTCTCCCGTCGCGGAGCACAGGCTCCGGACGCGCAGGCTCAGCGGCCATGGCTCACGGGCCCAGCGGCCATGGCTCACAGGCCCAGCCGCTCCACGGCATGTGGGATCTTCCCGGACTGGGGCACGAACCCGTGTCCCCTGTATCGGCAGGAGGACTCTCAACCACTGCGCCACGAGGGAAGCCCCTGTAAATTATATTACACACACACACACACACACACACACACACACACACACACACACACACACACACACTCTTCTGAAATGACCTCCCTATTACCATGAGACAAAACTCTTAGCTCTGTTACGATCCTCCTCATCTTCATATACTGAGGGTTGGCAAAGAATTTTTAAATAGAATGTAAGAAGCACTAACCATAAAAGTGATAAATTAGATTTCATTAAAACTAAAAACTGTTCTTCAAAAGATCTCATTAGGAAAGGTGAGAAGGATAACCAAAGACAGACTGGAAGAAGGCATTTACAATATACATATCTGACAAAGGACTTGTATCCAAAATATATACAAAACTTTATATAATAATAAAAGACAAATCATTCAATAAAATAATAGAGAAGGGCTTGAATAGGCACTTCATCCAAAAAAGGAAATTCAAATAGCCAAAAGCCCATGAAAATGTGTGCAACATATCATTACTCACCAGGGAAATACAAATTAAAGCCACAATGGGATACCCCTATACAGACACCAGAATGGCTAAAATTAACAAGATGGCAAATACCAAACTACAGAGCAACTAAAACTCTCATTCACTGCTGGTGGTAATGTAAAGTGATATGACCAATCTGAAAAAGAGTTTGTAGTTGCTAAAGCTAAATATGCCATATTCTATGACCCAGTAATTCCACTCCTAACGATACAACGAAGAGAAATGAAATGAGTACATGTGTGCCATCAGAAGACATGTAGACAGTGTGTTTAGGACAGCTTGATTAATAACAGCCAAAGACTAGAAAACCATGAGCAGAAGAATGGATAAACTATGGTTTATTGGACACTGGAATGCTACACAGCAGTTTTTTTTAATGACTGATACCTACAAGGACAAATCTCACCGCTATTTTGTTGAGTGAAAAAAAGCCAGACACAAAAGTTCATACAACTAAGCCAGGATGATAGAAATCGTAACATGGCCTGGGGGAAGGAGTAGAGGATGGAGGGGGATAGACTGGGAAGGGACACTGAGTATTTTTACTGAAAATATTCTTCATCAGAATGGTAGTTACACAGGTGCATACAAACATATGAAACAAACCTGTAAAGTGCTGAACACTTAAGTGTACTTTAAATACTTTATTGTGCATTATATCATGTTACAACTAAAAAAATTTTTTTCAAAGGGACTTGCCTCAAGCATCATCACCTCATCACCTCCTCTCTATAGCCAAATCCCACTCACCTCCTACTACTGTTTTCCAGCCCCATTCATCACTAATTCATGTTTCCAGAGAACCTTTTGAAGGTCACTATAGTGACCTATAGTGACATTTCACTACTTAAATCTACTTATATCTGTATAAACCTAAAGATGTAAGTTCCCTGATGGGCAGAGGCCTGCCTTTCCTACTCACCTTGCTTCCCAAATGCCTAGCACGTTGCCATGTACTACAGACATCAAAAAATGTTTTTTTGATTCAAATGGTTCCTATGATTTATAGAACAATGCCTCATTAAATCACACTCCTTAACTTCTGCCTTTTAAAGACATTTTCTTCCCCCCTCTCCAATGGGAATCTTCTCTAGTTTCTAAAAAGAGATCTGGGGGGGGGAATCCATTTGTACAAGCTGTGAAATTAACCTGAACATCATAATCAACCAGCAACAGAATTGCTGCCTTAAAGAAAAATATATGGAAATAAAACGAGAAATGAAATGATTCTTTTACTTTAACAACAATAATCTCTTACATTTACTAGCTATATACTATACAACTCTATGAGGTAACTATTATTACCAGTTATGTGTTAGATGGGAAGTTCAAAAAACTGTCCCAGGTCACGTACTTCAGGGCCAGGATCTGTAGTATGACTATAGGGAAGACTAGGGGGTTAACATTATAGGACCCACATGCCAACAGAAGGCTCCATGAGACTATTTTAAAAAGAAAAGAAATCCAAATGGTTAAACATATGAAAAGATGCCCTACTTCATCAATAATAAAGGAAAAGCAAAACTACATCAGGGGAGCGAATTCCCTAACGGTCCAGTGGTTAGGACCTGGCACTTCCACTGCATGGGCCTGGGTTTTGATCCCTGATCAGGGAACTAAGATCCTGAAAGCTATGAGGCGCGGCCAAAAAAATAAAAATAAAAAACTACATCAGGATGCAATTTCTCATCTATTAGATGGGCAAAAACACAAAAGTTTTGACAACACCCTCTTAGCAAAGCTGTGAAGAAGGCAGACACTCTAACATTGCTGATGAGGACACAACCCCTAGAGAGGGCAGTTTGGCAGTATTTATCAAAATTACCAATGCTTATATAGCCTTTGATCCAACCACTCACATTATTTTGGGAATTTCTCCTACATATACAATTACACATGTACAAGATGACATATGTTCAAAGATTTATCACTGCAGTACTATTTGCAACAGGAAAAGACTAAAAACAACCCAAGTATCTATACAAGTTTGCTTAAATAAACTGCTACAGCAACAAAATGGAATACTGTAAAACTGTTTAAAAAGAGAATATTGTCTATGAACAGATATGAAAAGATCTCTACTAGAAAGTATGTTACAAAAGCAAGGTACACATACATACAATAAAAATGTTAATAACGGGAAATTTGGTATAGGACATACAGTAACTCTGCAATCTTTGTAATATTTCTATAAATCTAAAACTGCTAAAATAAAAAGCTTTTAAAAAATAAGATACAGATAGTATATAGTTTATTAGATTTTGTGTAAAAGGAAGGAGAATGATCTTATATATGTATCTGCTTGTAGTTTCATAAAGAATTCACTACTAAGAACAATGGTTATATATTCGGGGGAGCGAAAATAAGGAACAAGAAAGGGAGCAAGATTTCTCAATTAAATTTTTTCTTTATAATTTTTTAAATTGTTAATGATTGTCTTTTCCAAAAAAATTAAGTAATTTTTAAAAAAATAACTCTACAAGAATAATCTCCTTCTCTAACGAAACCCAAGGGAAGTTTCTGGCACAGTATTTATATACCAGCAGATACTGTGTTAACTTATGAAACTTCTTTAAATACAAACTTTTAACCTCTATGGTATACACTTTCCATAATTACAAACCAAAATATTTTAACTTTTAAGGAGGATAAAAGGAAAAATGGTCTTTACAGAAAATTGCTCTTTGTACAGATTTCCCCAAATACATCTATTTGACTCGGTAATTTATGACTGAGCTCAGTAGCATGACCTCAAAACTGAGTGAAAAGAATCAAATCCCTTCATGTTCTACAATTTCATTTTTTCATATAATAATCAGTACTGTTTGCTAATAAAAAGGTTCAAACCTATGACAGTGAGAAAATATAATTAGAGCACGAGGTATTAACCACAACCAAGCAATTTTAAAGACATACATTCAAGTCACTGATCTGCACACTAGCTGTTTTCAAGACCCTACCTTCACAGTGACTTTTTTCTGGTCTTCAAATTTTTAAAAATTAGATTAAATTATCTTTACCTTCATCTATTTTATAAATTCCATGCATCTATGGGAATGTTAAAACAAATGGTTCTTTAAAAAACTTTTAGAACGGCAAAAGTATGCCCATTAAAAAACGTGTTAACTTGAAGTGAAGAAAAAACTCACATACGCTTACTTACCTTAAAAGGTTTGTCTCCACTGTGTGTCAGCATATGCCTCTGTAACCAACTCTGACTGGTTGACGGAGTGTTATATACTTTACAACCTTTCCATAAGCAAACAAATACCTGTTAAAAGAAGAGCCATAATTGTTTTCATCACTTATTTCAACAAGGACTTTTATTCCTTGTAAATTCAAATAAACATGTTGGAAGTCTTCAATTCACAGAGACATTTATTGTACAAGTCAATCAAAATGCTTACTGTAGATAAACTTCCTGAACTTCCAGAATGAGAGGCATAGTTTTAACCCTTCCCCATTAAGGCTGCTGTCCATTCCCTCAATAAGGAATTGATACACCAATCCCAAAGTGCCATTCAGAAGGAAATATACAAAATATTAACAATATAGCCCTAGGAACTAGAACCATGGACCATTATTTACATTTTTTGTATTTACTGCATGAGGGAACAAGCATGTATTAATTGTAAATATCAGAAATATATTAAGGTATAAAGAAACAATGAAAATAAATCAAAACAGTCAATTGGTGGACACTCATTCAAAGAATGAGTAAACAAATTATCCAATTACAGTCTTTCTGCTCTTGATTTCCTATTCTCAAATGTATACTAACACTACTTATGTTTATATTGTTCTACTTATTAAAAATGATTTCCAATTATCTTGCTTATGAAGCAAAATCTAATATAGAATGTTACAATTAATATAGCTGCAAAAGCAATGTCATGAGATACTTCTATCATCATAATAGATCCACATTCTTGGGTTCAGGCAACCGAGTGTGACTGGGTTAACAACTAACAACATAATCTTTTTCCTACCATTGAGGTATCAATTTTTTGACCGATTCTGCTTTTATCAAACTGAACACTGAAAACTGCTCCCCATCATCAGTAAAAGAAGTACGAATCTACTGTAACCGCTACCTTCAAAAACCATATATAGGCTCTGTTCTTTTCTAAGGTTATAACAATTATAGATAGAGCCACACTCTGAAGATTATAATGTACTGCATATAGAACAGAACAAAGCTACACACAGGACTGAGGAAACAATCATTAAACAGTAAGTGTAAAATAAAATTTTTTATAAGTCTAGAAAAACAGTCTAAAGTAACTGAGATCAATTTTTACTCAAAATCATTTTACAAGACAACACTGCTGCTGCTGTTTGATACGCTTAAAGAATGTTAGCGCACATCTCGATTCTACAACAGATTTGCTGGTTTCTTTTAGTTAAGCAGATATTGTAAGTCATAACATTTCCTCCTTGGTACTTAAAATTCCTGACCCTAATACATGTTTATAAAATTATTCCTAAAGTTACCAGAATTAAAAGCTACTTTTTAAATGAATGTAGACAAAATTTTCTTTAGGTAAACTGTAAAACCCACTGCAAAGTAATACAATGCAACCTGTAAAAGTCTAACAAGCATGCATAAGGAAAATTCCATTACTATTAGTAAAGTGAGATCAGTCAGATATACTCAAATACAGAGCCAGTAAGCAGCATAATTTACATGCTCAAAGGGAGCGAAAGAAAGCCTACTTTTACTAATTAGATTCCTTCTGCAGTAAAATGATACAAAAAGATTTTATATTAAAGAAGAGAGACACAATCTAAAGTCAGGAAGGGGTTTGAATGGATGATCTCATGGTTCCTTTAAGCTCTTAGGAAAAAACTAGCTCAGTTTTTCACAAAATGTGAACATGTAAAAGGGAAGCAAATGTCTTTGATATTTATTTTGTCTCAAATCAGTCTGCTCTTTCAAGATCTGTCTAAAATGAAGGCTATAATTTTGTATCCCATAATTTTTAGCCACATTAAATGTGCTAACATTTTCAATTTCCTCTGTTAAAAGGTATTTAATAAACAGAGGACAAAATATTCGATAAACTGTCCAAATACAAGAATAAAATATTTCTCATTTCTTGCAAAAGATATGACCAACTTCATGTTGTGTTCAGGAGATACCAGATTGGCAATCAAAACACAAAGTAACCTCCTAAGATTGATTCCACTTCCTAGCAGCATTCGGATTTAACCATGAGAGTCTAAAAATATCATTTTAAATAACATAGAGGTAACTCATTTGAGTCTTTGAATAATAATATCCTATTATCGCCCCTCCTCAAAATCTCCCTCTGGCCCTCTTCCCTCAAACACACCAAAGAACATATACAAAAGTGAACTTAATAAAATGACACATGTAAAATCACCCCTGCAACAAGAAACAAACAGATTTCTTTCTGGCAACTGCTTTTAAAGTAAGAAACAGTTAAGACAGAAAAAAAACAGAACACTAATGGATCTTACGGAACCACTGAAATCCTACAAGATTAAGTTCCCTGCCTACCAAGACTTACGTGTATATTAAGAGGACACAGGGGTTTGAAATTTGATTAGTAAAACAGCTCAGCCTCGTTCCTGAAATCCAGTCATGCACAGAAGTACGAGCCGAAGAACACAATTCTATTTTACTTAACAAAAAAGGTTAAATTTTTCTTGCTTTTTATTTTTTTTTTTAATAAATTTATTTATTTATGTTTGGCTGTGTTGGGTCTTCATTGCTGCGTGCGGGCTTTCTCTAATTGCGGTGAGCAGGGGCTACTCTTCGTTGCGGTGCGCAGGCTTCTCATTGCTGTGGCTTCTCCTGTTGCAGAGCACGGGCTCTAGGCACATGGGCTCAGTAGTTGTGGCACACAGGCTTAGTTGCTCCCCGGGATGTGGGATCTTCCCGGACCGGGGCTCGAACCTGTGTCTCCTACACTGGCAGCCAGATTCTTAACCACTGCGCCACCAGGGAAGTCCCTGTTTTTATTTTTTAAATACAAGAAAGTACTCTCATGATTCTTTTTTAAAAAGGTATATTCATAAAAGGTGTTTAAATGGTAAGTTCCTTTAATGTAGAATTAAGTATCCACCCACTTTGAAAGGGTCAGGAAAACCTAAACTCCACCTGATTTCATCCTTCAAATATAAAGTCCACATGACATGGCAACACAAACAGCTTACTGGAAAGTAAAGAAGTTTCTAAGCTGTTATATGAGTTTTGTTTTTCCCAGGGCAAAGATTAGAGTGGGATGAGAAAAAGAACAGGAATTAATATAGTATTTAGATCTTACTAACTTACTGCTCCAGAAAAACTGTCATCTTTCAGTAATTAGAAACATAAAATCCTGCAGAATTACCAATAATTTACTCATTTGTTTCTGTTCTATTATGACAGTTTAACACTTGGAGTAGAAAGAAGAGAAATAAAAATTCTTTAAAAATGTCATCAAAATCAGCTGTTTTCCACTATACATGAGGTATCTAGAATAGTCAATTTTATAGAGACAGAAAATAGAATAGTGGTTACCAGGGGTTAGCGGAAGAGACGATTAGGGAGTTATTGTCTAATAGGTACAGATTTCAGTTTGGGATAATGAAAAAGTTCCAGAGAATGACAGTACTGATGACTGCACAACAATGTGATGTACTTAATGCCACTGAACTGTACATTTAAAAACAATTAAAATGATTTCTTTTTAATTTCCCTTCCAAGAGGTCGTTTTAAAAAAAAATGTTTCAACCAACAACTACTCTATTGTAGATGAGATCGGGCGCGTTCAGGGTGGTACGGCCGTAGACACAACTATTCTATTTTAAAGCACAAACTAGATCAAGATTTCCTGTCTTTATCTAGCAGTATCAAGTTTTCAAATTCTCATTCACACTTTCATTCTGAAAGCTTAAGTCTAGATATCAAAGACTGATATGTAGAAATAAATGGAAACTATTTTCTTCATTAAGCTGATTCTTTACGTTTGTAGTTTAGCAACTAATGTCCTTCAAAGATCAGGACATCTTTCTGAAGTCAATAGCATTACTCTTAAAATTAGCCAGAAAATCTTATTATTTGTAATAAAGTAATTTTATGAATAAGCATTCAAGAAATGACATGGGGGAGGGGGTTTCCATTTCAGCAAGTTTATAGTTACTGTAGAAACACCACAACTTCATGCCTAGCTCTGTAATATCAGTAAGACACGCGCAGGTGCAGCGATTACATGATACATTCAGACTGTTAACTCCATTTTTTCTTCAAATCTGTAAAAGGCAGAAAACATTCTCCTAAAGGCTGTGTGCCAACTCAACTTGTAGGATCAAGACTTAGAAATGTGAAATTCTCCCATACCTCCTAAGAGATCGCCTACATAGCTTGGGATCCTATATGCAGTTGCGAAGTCAAGTGACTAAAAAGCATCATGCCATGGTTCAAAAGACTACCTTAGTGATATATACCAAGTGACAACAAGCACTGGCTCACAAAAGGCAACTCTGTAATGACCAAGAAACCAACTTGGTTAAGACAGTTTCACTAAAAATCTGAGATATATATATATGGGGGAAATAAAGACTGTTACCAACGGAGCTTAACCACTGAGCTGGGTGGGTTACGCAGTGAAAATACCATATGATGGGCACAGTTCGTTAATACACGCTTTGGTGTCTACCCAGACCCCATATACGTTAAATCTAATAATATGACAAATGTTTACTTATCAAGTAACTAAAAGATTGCTGAAACATTATAACATATTGTGATAACAGCAAATATCTCTTAAAAGAAATTTCAAATGCAACACCATTGGTAAAAACGTGAGGAGTGCCTGTTACGGTTGCGTGTTTAAAAAAAAAAAGATCAGTAATACAATCTAAATATCAATACCACCATGGAAACAGTTACCCACTTATTTAAACCAAGAAGATTTTAACCATTTTAGTATCAGTATATCTCAAAAGTGATGGCACACTGACAGGCAATGTGTGGCCTAATAAATTATCTGTACTTACAATGTGACATTAATTTCTGGAAAACATACTAAGTATGGTTAACCAAGACATAAACCTAGATGAAGTTGAAAAAAATTATAATATTATTAATTTTATAAATATTTTGGTCCATTACACTGTGCCTCACCTAATCTGCTTTAGCTCTTTATTTACTAATCAATAAAAAGTATATGAACTGACACAACTAAATGGATTCCTGAAAGAATACAGGTCAATACTAAGCCAGCTCTGACAAGACTTGGGAAAGATGATCAATTATCACAAATAATGAGTACAGATTGCCATTTAACAGGACTGTTTATACTAATCCTGGTACCAATAGTTTCTCTAGTTAATTTCAGCATCAGGGATAACTAAAGACCACTCTAACAACAGAAATCCCAAACAGTGCCAATTCCTAAATGTCCTCAACTCAAAACATCAGAAGCTTGAAATACATAGTATTCATTTACAATACTCCCACTGTATTGTAGAAAGTCTAATTTCTTCAAAGTAATATACCTAAGAGCAAATTAAAATAAAACACATAATATGTTCTATTTAATTTGATTCCATCGAATATGTGGGAAGTAAATAAAAGGGGAAAAAAAAACATTTGAAAAAAATAAACCCTGTGTAAAAGCAATCCCAAATTACTTTGAAAAAAAAAAAAGCCTAACTAGCAATTATAAATTAATAAAACTAATGAAAACAGGGAGTGAAAAAAAGAAATGACAAAACCAACCCCTCCTCGCTGACCATCTACATGTATGGAACGGATGTGATCTGCCAGATCTGGACTAGAGTTGAAGGAAGCCTGGCACTGGTCCCAACAACAATTATAGGCAATATTTTTGCTTGAAGAAGTAGTGCTTCCTTGTCCATTCATCATTGCTGGAGTTGAACGCCCACTGGAAATTGTGCTGTCTACATCCATTATAGTACTGCTTATGCTACAAAAGAAGAAAAAAGGCTGTGTTATTCCTAGAAATTCACTAACATGAATATGATCTTATAAATAATTAAGATTACCACTTGACATTCTGCCCCATAAAGCATACTAACCATATTTTCCATTAGAAAACAACACTGCTTTAAAATTATTTAGTTTCAAATAATTATTCTCTGAAACTAAATTTCAAATAAATATTATTTGCAATAAAGTGCAAATCAAGGTAAGAAAAGCTAGTTCCTCAAAACCAGATGCGGGATAATTTGAGCAACTTTTGGCAGACATGAAGTCCCCAACACCATATCCTACAGAAAATAAACCACACCACACCCACACCCACACCCACACCCACACCCACACCCACACCCACACACACACACACACACACACACACACAGCTCTTCACATTTCATCCCTTCCACAGTTCTAAGAGGCATGATAAAGTAATAGATTCCAACTGCAAATAATTCAGAATAAAAAGGTTATCTTTACAGTTCTGCAAATCACTTGTTGATCTGAAATCTTTTCTTCTATTTACTAATCTGAGAATACAACTGCTATCACATCCTACCTCTTTCCATCTCAAAGAAGTTGGGAAATTTTGCTGTATTTTCCCTTCTTAATAATAGGCAGAAAAGAGAAATCTGAGTGCAATAAAAGTTTCTCTGATTTTACCCAAGTCTAAATAAATAAGAAGTACTTTCCTGGCCCTCTTTTTTTTTAAACTCCTTTGCACCAAAAAGACTGAAAATGCCAATCAATCCCTTTAACTTTTTATTTACTAAACGAAGTATTACATGTTAGTAATTCTTTTATTTACTAAAAAATTATTACATTAGTAATAAAAGTAATAGAGTAATTTTGAATGTTCAAAATTTCACATCATAATAAAATGTAATACTTTGCCTTCATCTTAAAAGCAATTCATTTTCTAATTCTTTTTTCAATATCTTCTCCATAGAGAAATTACATGGACATGGCATCAATCACAGAAGGACCAACAGTAAGAATGCTTCAGACTAAATCCATTAAAAGCTATATAACTGCTTGTAATTTAAGTACCAGTAAATTATAAAACTGATACTAACTTTTAAGGGGTATGCTTCCCCCCTACCCCCAAGCTTTTATTATAGAAAATTTCAAAAACACAGAAAAATATATCTAAACCTGAACTCAGATACAGACAACAAGCTAGTGGTTACCAGTAGAGAGGCAGGAAGTGGAGAGGAGCGAGACAGGGGCAGGGGATTACGAGGTGCCAACTACTATACATAACATAAATAAGCTAGGATAAACAACAACAACACAGGGAATATTGCCAATATTTTATAATAACTAGTAAATGGAATATAACCTTTAAAAGTTGTGAATCACTATGCTGTACACCTGAAAATGTATATAATATTGTACCATCAACTATATCTTAATAAAAATAATTAAATCTGAACTCAACAATTAACACTTTGTGTTGTTTTTTGTTTTTTCATTTTTGGGGGTTTTTTGGCCATGCTGCGTGGCATGCGGGATCTTAGCTCCCCAACCAGGGATCGAACCCTCACCCGCTGCATTGGAAGTGCAGAGTGTTAACCACCGGACCACCAGGAAAGTCCCTGTCCTGTTTGCTATATTGCTATAATTTGTTTTTCTCAATCATCTGCAGGTTGCAAACATAATACTTCAACCACAATTATTTCAGCACATGCCTTCTAAAAACAAGAACATTCACCTGTAACCACTACAACCTTATTTGTTCACACCCAAGAATTAAACTGAACTTTTTAAATAAGCTTAATAATGACTTGTGTCTAACATCAAATGCACCCATTTTACAAAGATAACGAAAATGTTTTTGTAGGATGTTTCAGATGTGAAAAATGTCTCAGATTTCCCTTTGAAGGATATTCACATATTTAAGTCCATCTGGCTAACTATCTACCAGTCAATACATAGATTCTAAATTGCAACTTTAAAACTTCATTCTAAAACTCTGTAATCTCAAGAAAACTCTCCAATGTGAATCAATTCTTGAATACCTGAAAATCTACTTATATACTGTTTGTTTTTGCAGGAATAAACTGTAAGTACGGTATATACTGAAACACAAGTTTTTACTTGAGCACTAGAAATTTCAAGTCTCATGAGGCCTTTATCTGCGAAATGGTTACCTATTTTCCTTATCACTTGCTTCATATATTCTAAAACACTTCAACTGTAAAGTTCATACTTTCGTAAACCATACTAATTAACTCCAAAGGTAAACAAAATATTAACAATTTTAAGTGCAATACTGTCTACATGCAGCATTACTCACTTGAAAAATAGTACTTCATGTGGATATGGATCCTCATAAAAGGAGAACATAATGCAGGTGTTAAAGGACATGAACTTTGTCCACCATTGGCAACAAGCTGCAAATGCAATGGCAGAGGAGATAAAGGGCAGGTACCCTATCCTGGAAGACGCAAGAGACACTTCACAATTGGGCAGCATCCCCACAGAGCCTCCCAGAGCCCAGCAGGGCAAACTGGAGTCCTGCCTTATGATCCCTTCTTGACTCCTCCAACTTCTAGAAACTGTCTAATCCTAAACCTCCAGGCTACCTTTTGGCCCCAGATCCATGCCGGAATCAGTGGTTCTCTCCAGTCTTAAGACTGATAAAGGCAACAGTCCTGATGCAGGAGAGCACAGGAGACGAGTTACAAGCAATTTCTGATTTTTGACAGGGCCCGGAGATAGATAAAGATTTCATAGAAAGTCCTTCTTCCTATAATAGTAGGATAACAAGATGCTCAGAACTAAAAGGTGACATTCCACCTGACCTTGTGTCTAGGTTCAAGCATATATTAAGATTGTTCATTCAGTTAGTTCTCCTTCCCAATGAACTTACTGATTCTGTAAAATGTGAACAAAAGCAGCCTGGTATTTTTAAGAAAACCTAAGCCAGAAAAAGCACTCACTCTATTCAGATAGTTTCAATAATTTAAAGCAGTGCTGTTCAAACTAATATGTGTATGAACATCTGTGATCTTATTAATCACAGATTCTGATCCGGTGGTTTGGGGGTAAGACTTGACATACTGTATTTTTAGCAAGAGCCTACTTGTTGATGCTGCTGCTACAACATTTTAAGTAGCAAGACTCTAAAAGATCTCTTTATTATTATTACCCAACTGAAACTGACCAGACTATCTAAGGAATTGTCTCATATTGTAGAATAGTAAGCTAAAGCAACCACGTGTGTGCACGTACACGTACACATACACACACACACACACACACACGATGACAGAAAATCTGTAAGTTTAAAAAAAACAGAAAACCACACACACATTGTTAGAGATTCCTACGCAATATTTAGGGAAGGATGTAAGACATTTTTAACATAACAACGTTCCCTTTTTCCTCTTTTCCATGGGCCTTGTTAAGAAACTATCTGGCAGAGCAGACCCTAACGTCTAGAGTAACTACATGGATTTTATGAAAATGGTTTCCCTTGAGAATTCAAGGGCCAGTTCACACATACATACAAGAATAGCCCTTTTCTGATAACTCAAATTACTTCCAAGCAAAACATATGTTTGGTGGACGTGACCACTGTCAATAGGGCTATCAACACTGACAAGATCAGCTTGCTAAATGACAAGATACAGGAGCAGAGGAAGCAAAACATGGATGCTATGTTATGATAGAGAAGGAAGAGACCACAGTCTTGATGTAGCAGTAAAAAAGTTTGCTGACATGGCTTCAGATTCCACACTGCAAATAATCTTAAAAAAACTATCACTTGTCAAGTTTTGGTATATTATCAAATAGCCACACAATTATCTTAAAAAGTATATTAAAATACTCCTTCCTTTTCCAACTAAATATCTGCATGAGGCCAGATTTTCTTCATATGGCTCAACCAAATCAATTCATTGCACCAGGCTGAATGCAGAAGCAAGTATGAGAAACTAGTTGTTAAGCCAAACATTAAATATAAAACAATGTCACTCTTCTATGTTTTTTTTAACTGAAAAAGTTATTTTGCATTTAAAAAAACTTCCTGGGACTTCCCTGGTGGCACAGTGGTTAAGAATCCGCCTGCCAATGCAGGGGACATGGGTTCGATCCCTGGTCCTGGAAGATCCCACATGCCATGGAGCAACTAAGCCCATGCTCCACAACTACTGAGCCTGAGTTCTAAAGCTCGTGAGCCACAACTGCTGAGCCCGCACACTGTAACTACTGAAGCCTGCGCATCACAACGAAGAGTAGTCCACGCTCACCGCAACTAGAAAGCCGGCACACAGCAACGAAGACACAACGCAGCCAAAAAAAAAACGAAAACCAAACTTCCTGTTACATATAATTGATTTATTTTTAGATTAAATGTTTTTAATGTTCTCAGTTTTGAATTTTGATCCTGTAACAGTGATAAATGTAACGTCCATAAACAAGCTCTATGGTTTCTTCAGTAACTTTTTTTTTTAATAAATTTATTTATTTTATTTTTGGCTGCGTTGGGTCTTTGTTGCTGCGCGTGGGCTTTCTCTAGTTGCGGTGAGCGGGGGCTGCTCTTCGTTGCAGTGCACGGTCTTCTCATTGCGGTGGCTTCTCTTGTTGTGGAGCACAGGTTCTAGGCGTGTGGGCTTCAGTAGTTGTGGCGCAGAGGCTTAGTTGCTCTGCGGCATGTGGGATCTTCCCGGACCAGGGCTTGAACCCGTGTCCCCTGCATTAGCAGGCAGATTCTTATCCACTGCGCCACCAGGAAAGCCCTTCAGTAACTTTTTTAACAGCTTTACTGAGATATAGTTCGTATTCCTCAATACTTAAGAAAGCAAAGGTGTCCTTACAAGCAAAATGTTTGAGAACCACTGATCTAGACTATATTTAAAGCAAGGCTTAAAGGTCTCTCTGAAATAGACTGGAAAGAGTATGTTTCTGACCTGGAATATTTTTATCTTATTCTAAGGTTAACTGTTGAATTTGAAATTCAGTTTGAGGTGAAACGGGTAGGGGCAGCCTTATCTGCAATCTACTTTTCAGTTATCTGTGAGGAAACTCATTTGGAATATGAATTTTCCTTGGTAACTTTGAGTCCTTCTCTTTCTAGGCTACTGAATGTGTACCTTTAAAGGAGGATTGAGGACAGGGACCTGAAGGGGATACAAGCGTATAATGTGAAATCAAATATAATTTACTCTTGTCGTCAAAAAACTAAAATATAAGAATTTCAGAATTTCCTATAAATATGTCACTAATTAGCAAAGCTGCAGCTCTGCACTGGTGCTTCTCCAACCCTAACTTAGGCCTCCACTTGTCCATTCATATAAAAATTAGGTCTGCAAATCCCATATCTTATGCTTTATCCAATTAAATGCCTTCCAAAAAGACTCACAGTTACTTGCTGAATGCTCTCTTCTGCTAGGGGACTAGCCCGGTAGCTGGTAACAAATCAAACAGCTGACATGAAACGATATTAAGAGTTTTATTGCTTGACTTTAAGATTCTAGTCACTTTGGGACTGACATATATACATACACTAATATTTATAAAATAGATAACTAATAAGAACCTGCTGTATTAAAAAAAAAAAAGATTCTGGTCACTGTTGCATTTGTGATATGAAGTAAAGACAATTAAGACCAACCATTAAGTAATGGCGTATTCCAAACACGGTTTCCATACTGGTAATCCCCTTTCATAGCTCTTGGTCAGGAGAATTAAAGTGTATATGGAGACTACAGACAAGCTGCCCATGTCCACAAGTCACATCTTCAAGATTAAGCAGCCAAAATAGAGTAAGAAAAAAACTGGATGCTAATACTGACATAAACTTGTATCATCCACAAACCTCACATGAAATTTAAGTTCATCTCAAAAAAACTTCCTATTCTGATTGACCTGATAAATTGTTAACTTTCTGAACTTACAAAAAAAAATACTCATAAAATATCATTTTAATATATCTTATGCATTGGGGTTCCACATAAAAATTCATAACAACAGACCTCGAAATTGTCAAACTACTAACTTTTATATTAAAAGGTTAGAAACCACTGAGCTCTATTATGTACAGATTAAGTGCCATAAGCTTTAAAAATGTAGTAGGAAAACAGAATGATCGAGGCATCTAGAAACTCTCTTCAGGATCTGGAAGTTACTGATTGAAGTTCCACAAAAGAATCCCCTTAATCTCTAAAGGATCGAGGCTGTTTCTGTTTTGTTTTGTTTTGGCTGCACCACGCGGCATGCAGGATCTTAGTTCCCCAACCAGGGATCGAACCTGTGCCCCCTGCAATGGAAGCAAGGAACTCTAACCACGGGACCGCCAGGGAATTCCCCAAGGCTGTTTTATTTTTGTTCTATCAGTGAAAAACACATAATCTTTAGGAAGCCTTCAGTTCATAGACTGTATCTGAATTATTATAAAATAAACATTCTCTCATTCTAACTTTTTAAGAATGGTTCCCCATATGGACTGAAGAAAGTGCAACGAGGTACAGGGAGACAAAAATTCTACTGGTCTAAGTAAGGAACACTTAACAGGGTCAAGCGTTATAAACTTAGCTTTATTTTGTAACTGGTAATAAACTTTGGATAGATACAAGTATACTATATAGTTTTCAAAATACTTATCAAATTGTAGGTAAACATAACCACACACACGGGTTTCCTTATCTAATTATGTAACAAGGTAAGCTATTATTTGGTTAAAAGGTGATGTTCCTTTCATCTATAATAAAACTGCCACTCAATACTAGAAAGATTACTCTGTGTCTCTCCCATACCTGTAATCAAAATTATTAAAATCCAGAACAGTACAAAACATGTAAGACAATCCTATATTTTTTAATTCAAAAAACTGAATCTAATTAATTCAATTAATTAAAACAAAGACCATATTCTATCATAGGCAGACTAAGGCATTTTGTGGAGATGTTAAGCCCTTCCTGATGTCAAATTGTGCCGGTTGCTGGTCAACCAGTGGCAATCCTCTATTTCTGAGAAATCTGAAGTTGTATGCCTGATATGATACAACTTTGAGTGAACTCTCTATTTCAATTATCCGTACCAGTCCTCGCCTCCTTTTGTTGGAAGAGACCATGGTTTTGTGCCCTGCTCCTTATTCTAGGCATTGACAAAGGAATTAAAGGCTAAAACTGAATCCGTTAAAAGAAGAAACAGATACTTCAAGAAAACTATGAACTGCCTGCCTGTTACATCTTATGACTTTATCTTAAGGAAAAAAGGGATTATGTAACTTACTATATCAAAATTTGTATCACAAAAGTAAGGTGCTGTTTTTAAATCTGACTTCCCATTCTTTATCACAACAGCTAACAAGTACTGTTTGCTATATGCCCTGCATTGTTCTTTGCGCTTGTGTCAGACTGTATTTTCCAAAGACAGCCACCCCCATACACACAGCTTCCCACATCCTCTTCTTACAGCTTGGCATCAAGAAGTGAGGGATCTATACTACCTCCCCTTGAATCTGAGCAGTCCTAAAACTCTTGCAGAAGTGACACTGCCAGAACTTCCACAGCTAGGTCATCAAAGGCAATACAGCTCGGCCTGTCTCTCCTGGGACATACAGCTTGGGAGCCCTGAACTACTTACTTACCCTATAAAGAAATCTGGCTCCCCTGAAGCCACTGTGCTAAAAAGATCCTGTGAAGAAAGTACACAGAGCTAGAGAGAGATGCCAGGAGCCCCAGCTGTTCTAGCTCCCAGCTGTTTGAGTCTTCTCAGCTCAGGCACCACACACGTGACAGCTTCGTGAGCAAGCGAGCTTTCTGGTGACTGCAGTCCCCAGACTTTACACTGCTCCAAGCTGCCAAGCCCTGCTCGGACTGTAGATTTGTAAGCAAAATAATGTTTTAAACTACTAAATGTTGGGAGTCGATTGCCACGCAGTCATAATAACCGGAACAATGCCTGATGTGAATTAACTCATGTAACGCTTACAGCAACCAAATGAGGTAATCACTCATTATTTACTAATACTCAAGTATTAGTAGCCTCATCTTACAGATAAAAGAGACTGAGCAGATAAAAGGGACAAAAACACAAAAATTATGTGACTTGCCCAGTCACACAAGTACAAAACATTAATGCCAAACAATCTATTTGCCACATTTATACAAAAGAAAAATGAGTAAATTACTGATTTAAGAAATACTGAAATGCTGCCTATATTACATATCAAGATAACGTGACGGTTTCATCTGGTGTGCACACACAAGAAGGTGTTCCTTTGCTTTTGTACATCTACAGCACACACACACACACACACACACACAAAAGATATTTAGCATTACGTGTAATGTGACTCATTTGAACAGATGAGTCGGATGGTTTTACAAGATAAACTATTAAATTTGATTTCTACAAGTCAATTAGCTCCATGAAAAAAATTAATTCAAGGTCAGTCATACAAAGCAACACTATTCTCAGGTAGAACTTGTTCCAAATTTAGAACTTAGGCCACTGAACCAGATTATGAGACAAACAATGTCAGTGTAAAACCCAGCTCCAGAATACTCCAGGAACAATGAGGGGACACTTTAGTTTTTATTTATCAAAAACAAAGAGTAAGTTATGAGATTGGTCTTAACTGGGATTAAGGAATTTAGACCACATCTGATTTCTGTAAGGCTGCCTGGTTTGGTCTTTCAAACTGCTGTGGTGCTATAGGCTTTCAGAGCTTTAAACTCAGAAACAATTAGGGGAAAAAAAAGGAAAGATAAGTGCCCAGTTTATTGTATGTGCTATATATATGCTCAGGTCAAACTTGCCTAAGGTCTTTCCTACCCACCTAAGGTGGAAGGAATTCTGCTTCTTTATGATCTGGTTGATCTGTACTGTGAGTCACCTATAAACCTCTTACTCAGAGTAAACTCCTAAACCCAGCTAGTGCCTTGCACACAGTAAATGCTCATATAGTTTTCAGTGACAAATTTAAGTAGGCTTTTTAAGGCAAGTAAAATATATGGCTTTGTCACACTGAGATAATCATTAAAATTAATTGGAGGCACAGTAAAAATCATTAGCCAACACCAAGATATTATTATTACTATTGTTACTGTAATTATAAGCTATTATCACTGTAATTTAAAAAGCTAAATGGATTTTTCTAATCAAGAAAAAGACTACTCTCTATCCCTACAATTATTTCTCTGAATAAAGACAAAAGATTTTTCCCCAAGACCCAGCAGTATTCACCAAATTGGCCAAAAGGGACTTTATGCAACAATGATGAAATATAGTTCATGGAAAACAAGTACGTTACATTCTTCTATCACCACTATGCACTGCGCACATTATTTTCAATTTGTTTCTCATCTCTAGTCTATGCCCTTTAAGATTACTCCACCCACATTTTTCATCCAGCTTAAGAGATCAGCAAGCAATTATCTTCAAAAAGATTGTAATACTAGAAACATTCTACTTCAGTAAAACTACACTATCAGGAGTTACCTTTTACCGTCTTAAAAAGGTTTCCAGAAAAACGTCTATACACAATGATGGTATATTAAAAAATCTGCTATGAAAAACAATACCCATTTTATACAGAAGCAATCACATATTCATTTCGTGTTTTTTTAAGTTAGTGTTAAATCATAAAAATGATTTTATCGGATCATTTCAGTGTACCCATATCTGACAAGAATAACTACAGTAGAGTTCAACACCTCAGAAGACAAGTTCAAATGACTGCCAACAGGAATGTAAATCACTAGAAAGGCTATTGCTCATTAATCCCACCCTCAGTACTTTAACAAGTATTTATATATTCATAATTTTGTAATGACAAAAATTTTATAGTTTAGAAATGAACTAGTAAGTGTATTTACTAAGAAATACTAATACCCTTCTGAAATCTGTGTTTTCTCTAATTGATAACACTTTATCTTTCTAGAAACTCAAAATACAAATGAAAACCAGAAAACAAGTCAAGGGCTTTGAAAAGTGTCAAAATTAAAGAAATAAAATGTCAATAAAGACTCTCTATTCCCCTAAAGACTGAATAACTATAATACTTAAAAAAATTAACTTCCGTATTTCATAGTCTTAAGAGGAATCCAGGTTACAAAGTCTAACTATATAATTACAAATGAGAATAAAGCCCAGAAATGTAAATGAACTCAAGCACCTAAGTTATTCTTTGCTAAAGGGACAGGATGAAAATTAAAACAGCCGCTAATGTAAACTACTGATATTTTAATTAAACTTCCCTGGTCAAGGCTGTTACAACAGTCCTATAGGCAATGTAAGTGTAGTAGCTAAGACCGCGTCTAGAGCCAGGACTGCCAACATTCTCCAGGAGCTGTGTGACTGTAGACGAGACAGTCTGTGCGTGCTTCCTCACCTCACTGGTCCTGTGGATGAACTTCACCGACTCCTTTCAATAAGCTCAAGTCTCAGATTCTTAAGCAAACCAGACAATCAACAGTGGGTTTTCTTCTAAAACAGGGTGTAAATACATATTTTTCTTGAGAAACAAAATATAAGTTGGGGAATCCTGCTTTTTTAAAATTATTCAAAATAACCACAACTTTTTTCAAATACTGTTTTCACATATGCTGCTTAAAAGAACTGGGGGAAGAAATAAGGCATAGAATGGTTCAACTCCTTGTTTCATGCAGCCACACTAGTAACAGTGAGAAAGAAGAAATATGTATCAGGTACATCCACATTCAGCTGAATTCAACCAATTACAGAGTTACTGAATATACAGAGTGTAACAGGTGAGTGCGCTACAGGTAAGTGCTGGAAGTATAAATAGGACCTGATTTTAATCTTAAAAATGTTATAGCCTGGAGAAGACAAACAAACACAAATGGATATTTCAATGCAACGCCATAAATATGAATTAGAATTACGGTGATTTTTGAACTCAGAAGAACCTAAAGTATCTTTGAGATCCTGGATGGAGCAAAGACACACCTGCAATATTCTGTGTTTGTCTAAAGGATAGGAAACACACACAGACACAGACACAGACACACACACACACACACACACACACACACACACACACAGCATATATACAGAATAGGTTCCTAATCTCAGGGAGCACACATTCCAGCAAGAGAGAAGAACAGTAAATACTTACTCAAATTGTGATAGGGCCAATGCAGAACTTGAGTGCG
Organism: Lagenorhynchus albirostris; assembly: GCF_949774975.1. NCBI lineage: Eukaryota > Metazoa > Chordata > Mammalia > Artiodactyla > Delphinidae > Lagenorhynchus > Lagenorhynchus albirostris. The sequence goes on from NC_083105.1 coordinate 88,949,345, forward strand.
GCAATGAGCCTAACAAAGAATTGGGGACAGTCTGCCTGAGAAAATGTTCAAGGTAAGACCTGATCATGACTAGGAGTTACAAACACAGAAGCTGGAGAACGGAAAAGAATGTGATTCACGATATGATACATATATTTATCTTCTTACTTCCATTAGAGCACTTGCCAAATCTACAGCAGATTTATCACATCTGAGCTCCAAATTTCTTTATACTGTTTAGTCCAAAACCCTCACTTTAAAAAAAGAGTCAATCTACAGCTCAGAGAAATGAAACGATTTGCCAAATATCCTGCAGGCAGTCTCTAGTAATGCCAGTACTACAATACTGATTATTCTCAATAAAGTATTCTTCCCACATTTTACACATGAAAAATGGGAAAATAAATGACACTGAATTAATTACAGCCCTAGGCCCTTTACATATTCCGTCTCATTTAACCATAACACTAAGATACTTCTTCTAGGGCTTCCCTGGTGGCACAGTGGGTAAGAATCTGCCTGCCAATGCAGGGGACACGGGTTCGAGCCCTGGTCCGGGAAGATCCCACATGCCATGGAGCAACTAAGCCCGTGCACCACAACTACTGAGCCTGCGCTCTAGAGCCCACGTGCCACAACTATTGAAGCCCACGCGCCTAGAGCCCGTGATCCACAAGAGAAGCCACCACAATGAGAAGCCTGCGCGTTGCAACAAAGAGCAGCCCCCACTCGATGCAACTCAAGAAAGCCCGCGTGCAGCAACAAAGACCCAATGCAGCCATACATAAATAGACAGACAGACAGATACTACTTCTATTTTAAAGCTAAGGAAACAACTTCTGAAAAGTTAAATTATAACGCCAAGTCTTTCTGACTTAGAGGTTCATGCCCTTTCACTACCCAATGTTCCTTTAGCTGTTTTAGTGATAGATGTGTCTAGAAAAATATGGTGAAGTACTGTTCCAGTTAAATCGTCAAGAAAAAAACTTTTTACTCAGAAATAGTAACACTATTTCTCTTATTGATCACTCAGGAAATTAGCTTTTCTTTCCTTTAATTCAGTTTCCGAAGCATGACTTTTTCCCCAACTTCTACCCCAGCTCGAGTCTCTTTATTTCACACCTGTACTACTCCTACCACCTCCTAAATGGTCTCCCAGCTCCCAAGCTTTCCTTCTCTACCTCTGCCACATGTGATTAATTTTCCGGTAACACAAGTTTCATCATTCATTCAAAATATATTTTAAAATACCTAAAATGATTGTCAAGCACTGTGCCAGGTACTGCAGATAGTGCAATGTTCAAAACAGATGTAGTTCCTATTCTCAAGGAGCTCATATTCTAGGAAGAGAGATGAACAGTAAATAATTACTCAAACTGTGATAAAAGCAATGCAGAACTTGAAGGGCTAGCAATGTGTCCAACAAAGAATCAGGGATAGTTTGCCTGAGAAAATGTTCAAGGTAAGACCTGATCATGACTAGGAGTTACAAACACAGAAGTTGGGGAGAGGCAAAGAATCCAATTCACAAGCCTATAGAGAGAAAGATGGGCAAATTTGTGTTTGCATGAAAGGTCACATTTTAGTCATTAATTCTTATTTCCCTGTTCCAATGTGGATCCTCTAATCTAGGCAGAAAGTTTTCTGAATATGCTAGGCTCTTTCCTTCCTATGTTTCATTTCGGCTTCCTAGAAATTTCTTTTCATCACTCAACTAACCCTAAAATCCAGTCCCTCTCCCATCAAAACTTTAGTCATCGACTATAATACTCCACAGTTTTAATTTTTATGTACTGTGTCACAAACAATTTACAGGAAAACTAGAAAACAATGGAGTCACCTTTTTAGTCTTCTCTTTAAAAACTATCTGGGGATGCACATTTTTCTTATCATTAAACAGGGTTAAATGCTAACCATCAGTAAATTCTCAAAAATGACTTTTTTAAAAAATTTATTTATTTATTTATTTTTGGCTGCGTTGGGTCTTCGGTGCTGCGCACAGATTTTTTCTAGTTGCGGCGAGCAGGGGCTACTCTTTGTTGCGGTGTGCGGGCTTTTCTCCACGGTGGCCTCTCTTGTCGCGGAGCATGGGCTCTAGGCACACGGAAATCAAGGCTGTGGCACGCAGGCTCAGTAGTTGTGGCGCACGGGCTTAGTTGCTCCACGGCATGTGGGATCTTCCCAGATCAGGAATCGAACCCGTGTCCCCTGCACTGGCAGGCCGATTCTTAACCAATGCGCAACCCGGGAAGCCCAAAAATGATTTTTTAAACATCTAAACATCTACCTGATCTCCTATCCATGCCCAAAATTGTCCGTTTAGTTCTAAGGTCAATATCACTATTACTTTCACAAATGTATACTATCAGTCATAAAAATGAACTCAATATGCGGTTAGATAACTGCAGATCCATTACCATTACTAGAAAACATATCCCAAAACCTTTTAGTAACAGATCAGCAGCATTACTTACATATTAAAAACTATTAAAAACAAAAGGTATTAAGAGGCCTTTTAGGTCAACCATATATGTTAAAGAAAATGATTAAAATGTAGATTTTGTAATGAAATATTTTGGTATAGCGTATCCTTTTGCAAGTTTCTGCAGCACTCATTTACAGATATTTGCCACACATTTAACAGCTGGTACAGTACTTTTGGCATTTCAGATCTTAAACTGCTTCAACCAAAGACCAGTGCTAGCTTGACAATTATCAGCTCTTGTTCACAGTCTGTCTCCCCCACCCATGAGGTCAGGTGCTTTGTTTTACTCACTGCTGTGTACCCAACACCTAGAATAGTACCTGGCACATAACGGGGGTTCTATGTACATCTGTGGCATAAATACCTATCACATAATACATGCTCAGAAAATTGTGTGCGAAATACTGTACATGTAATCCCCATAGCTATCTTACAGGATAGGAACTATTACAGTCCCCCTTCGGCAGATAAGAAACCTGAAGTAGTAGAAAGCCATTAAATAACTTAAATGACTGTCCCACGGTCACCCAGCTTCAGTGAGAGCTAGAATTCAAATCCAAACATTCTGGCTCATCTTGTACTCTTAACAACTTCTCTACTTAACTTCAAATTTTCCATGTACCTTTGATAGAATGTTGGGCATTTTTCTACAATAAATGCTTCTAAACAATGGTTTAAAAAAAAAAAAACCTCGGGTGACTATCCACTTCAGATTTTCCATCCTTATACTTACTTTTAAAATAAGCTTTTTACAGAAATTTACAATTTCAAAGTTGTCCAATCATTTAAAAAGTATTTATTATGCACCTCTGGATCACCTCTAAATTGGTAGTTCTTAACTTAGACCAAACCCTTTTTTTTTTTTTTTTTGCGGTACGCGGACCTCTCACCACTGCGGCCTCTCCTGTCGTGGAGCACAGACTGCGGACGCGCAGGCTCAGCGGCCATGGCTCACGGGCCCAGCCGCTCCGTGGCATGTGGGATCTTCCCGGACCGGGGCACGTGTCCCCTGAATCAGCAGGCGGACTCCCAACCACTGCTCCACCAGGGAAGCCCTAGACCAAACCCTTTTAAGACTCTGAGAAAAACTGCTGACATCTTCTCAGAGAAACGCCCACATAAAATTTTGCATACGACCTCAAAGGCCTTACTAGAGTACACCCCCAGAGAAAAGCTGGCCTTAAACTCACTATACTAAATACAATGATCCAGCCAAAGGCACCAATTCCTGGCCCTCACTTTATAGTCTTCTTTATACAAATTCTACTGCAGGTATTTCAATTTAATTCTAATAACTGAGTACTCACCATATGCAGGTACTGTGCTAGATACTACAAAGATATAAATGAGCTAAACTATCCCTGCTCTCAAAACTACCATGCTACAACAAAAAGGATGAAGCAAGCATTCAAGTGCTTTGAACAACGCGGATTCTTCCAAACGGTCCACAGGGCTCCTTAACAGAAGTTCACGTGGACCTTAAAACACCTTCATGGTTAAACCTAACCCTGTCGTCTTGCAGTTGAGGAACTAAGGGTCAAAGATATTACTTAAAATCATAATGTAAGTAGCAATACTAAAATCTGAATTGTGTCCTTTGACTTTTGTGTGTGTGTGTGTGTGTGTGTGTGGTACGCGGGCCTCTCACTGCTGTGGCCTCTCCCATTGCGGAGCACAGGCTCCGGACGTGCAGGCTCAGCGGCCATGGCTCACGGGCCCAGCCGCTCTGCGGCATGTGGGATCCTCCCGGACCAGGGCACGAACCCGAGTCCCCTGCATCGGCAGGCGGACTCTCAACCACTGCGCCACCAGGGAAGCCCCTGTCCTTTGACTGTTGATTACAGGCTCTTTATACTGCAATTTCTACATCCCTACATAACAAAGCCAGAAATTGAGATGAAAAAATAAAGGAGAAATACAAACACAGTAATTAAAAAGAAAAAATTAAAATCAAGTTTAGTAAGACCAGGAAAGAATTTGTTGTGGCATTTTGATGGGTTTTGAAACGTTGTCTCAGTCAACAAAAATCTGAAGCATTTGTTATGTATCAGTATGAATAAAAAGAAAAGTAGGAAAAATGTATCTGCTAAGTGAAGATGTATGAAGACTATGTGAGCAGGTATATTTAGGTCATAAAATCCTTGGCTCTCTTTCTCTCAGATGACTTGCTCTGGGGGAAACTAGTTGCTGTGTCCTAAGAACACAAAAACAGCCTTATGGAGATACTGACCTGGTGAGTAACTGAGGCCTCCTGCCAAAAGGTACATTAAGTGAGCTGATTTCCAGCCCCAGTCCAGCCTTCAGATGACTGCAGTGCTGGCCAACACTTCTGCTGCAACAGCAGACTCTGAGCCGGAACCACCGAGCTAAGCCTCTCCATTCTTGACTTTCAGAAACCACATGTGATACCAAATGTTTGTTTTAAGTTGCTAAATTTGGGGGATATATCTGTTACACAGCAATAAATAGCTAATACAACAGGCAAGGTGTGACATCTCTAACTTTGTTTAGAGTCAATAAAGTTTTGTGCTAGGAATTACGGCAAAACCACACTTTGGAATTAAAAGTTTCAGAGCAATATACAAGATGGATGAACTGGGAAGCATTTTGTCTTCCTGTATCCCACAATATCCAGTAGAGTCCTTCCTGCACACAGTAAATACCTATGCTGGTAACAAACTAGATTACACACAAGATTTCCTAACTGATGCAATGCAATAGTCTCAATGTTTCTTAACAGTAAAATGACCCCTTAGAATCTCTCCATATAAGTTCACTCCTGAAACCTGTGGTTTTATTGTTGTTTACTTTTTAGCACAGAGCCGTACCTTTCTTAACTGAGAATTACAATCTGTAATCAATGACAACTGAGACCTGTTATAGAAGCTCTTCCCTAAATTTAGTCAAAATTAAAAGGTAGCTTAAAACAGGGATTCTGGAGAGACTATGAACAGCTGCTTCAGAGTTGAAAAGTGAATGGTGAAAAGCAGTTCCTTCATGAAATATGAGCAAAATCTTACCTCTTATAAAAGTATTTTATTGCCTCAACCGTACAGAGCCTTAATAGGTCTTGATGATAACCTCAACATGCAGCCTTCTAATATTAACCCGATTTAAAAGTTTAGCCTCCATACTAGAAAAAGATCTTCCTAATCATATTACTGGGAAAGTGCAAAACATAACCCTGTTTTCCCAGTGTCAAAACAACCTTAATTATACCTCAAAGTTTGCAACCCATTAGGTTGGTAATCCAAATTTTAATCCACAAAACAGTAAGGGCCTGTAGTCTTTGCTTATCATTAAGTTTCATACTAAATGCCCTTCCCTATCACCCCAACCTTATGCACGCACTCTTCACCTGACACCTGGATTTACCCAGAAAGTCTGATAAAAGTGGCTTTTTCAAAATAAGTCGTATCTTATATTCTAGATGGGAGGGGGGAACCGTAATAGAGACAAATAACCACAAAACAGAGGCTGTTATTATCAATTCGCTTATACAGATAAGCAACTGAACAGTATTTTAATGTATAATCTGATTCAACAGGTAGAACTAATTTCTACACTAAAAATATTTCAGAGGCATTCTAAAATTCTATTTAAAAGTCAACTTAGCCTCTGAAATTAACTTAAAAGGTGGTAAATTTTTACAAGGTACTTAAGCTTAGATTCAAAGTAAAATAAAATAAAAGCTAGCTTTTAGTGGCCTCACGCAGCTAAATATTCCCCTCAAAGAAAATCCCATTATCTTTATAACCAAACTAAAAGGAAACTACACAATAACTTTAAGGTTTTCTAACTTTACCACAATAAACACACCAATACATTTAGGCTGGTTCTGAATAACTTTCTCCTGGGAAAAACAATGTTTTTGGTACCAAGTGTGATTTAATCATTTTATAAATTAATCACTTTCACAACACTTCGAAAATACGTTTTGTAAACTGACTCCTTGGATCACAAGCTTTAATATCCAAATCTTTAAAGTTAATTCTTTCTTAAAACGGAACACTTACAGTTAAAAATATTTAAGATAATTTCAACAACTTACAAAGTATGTTAGATAAACTCAAAAGTATAAACTAATTTCAAACTGAAAGAAAAACTCAACTGGCATTCTAATAGAAAGAGTAAATTCTAATGATAATAAAATCCTTGCAATAGGATGCCTCATGTTTCTAAAAAGCACTTTAAAACCACGATATCCTCCCATCAGTTACAAATATAAAGACTTCCTACCGTGAAATCAATCTATAAAATCCGTAGATTGATGTAATCTGCAGGACAGTTTATAAGAATTATGAATCCTCTGCAAATTTAAAATAACTCTTAAAAAAAACTCAAAGGCATAAAAGGGGGAGTTTCAAAATTAAGATTATCAAGACCACAACCAGTTTCACTAGTCACATAAGGTTTTTTCATACAAGTGATAAATTTATTACCCTGTAATGGTAAAATGATTACAGTGTTTTGTAGTCTCTAATGTTTAAGCATCAAGAAAAGCAAGTACATTTGGTTATCAGGTTTTAACCTTATTTGGCACCAATATCTTACTCCTTACTCTGAAATATGATGTAAAAATTACATATTCAAGTGAATAATAAAAATGAAGTCAAAACTCCACTTCCTGAAATACTGCTTGGCCAATTACTATCTCCTAAAAGGACTAGTAGACAGATATTAACTAAAAAAAAACAAAACAAAACGCCAAATACCTGGCACATCCTGCTTGTAGCTATTTAAAGTGAATTATTCTAACTCTTGTGAAGTGGAAATAGCAGAGAACCTTTGTTCAGATCCAGCTCCACCACTTCCATTCTATACTTATTGTTTTGAGTAAGACACTCAACTTGCTTCTTCATCTGTTAAATGGAAGTCAAAATAATACCTACCTTGCGCCAGAGTTGTGGAAATGAAATGATTAAGGCATTTAAATCGTGCAGTGATAGGCAAGTGTGTTTTATGGGTGTATGTGTATACTAGGTACATGGAACAACTGTGGTAGATGCTGACTGTATAAATTAATGTCAACTTTCAAATACCTACTGGTACCAAAGAAGGAGTATACAGTAAAATGATAAATGACACATGCTTCATTGTGCAGTTCACATCAATTTTTAATTTTCTTGAAGACATTCTCATTCCTGCCATGCCTGTATAGTTCAGGACAATTTTTCCAAGGTTTGCACTCTCTACTTTACCCCACTCAAGATGTTTCCTTAACTAGACATTAGAGTAAATGTCAAACAGAATTTGATGCTATATTTTCAAAATATTTAGAGCTGTGAATTCCTTATAACACTAAATATAAGCCATTGTGTTTATTTTTATGTTAACAATAGAATTCCTAGAACTTTAGAATACTTTAACTTTTAAATCCAAGTCAATAAAGATTGTTAAAAATTCTACTGCTCATCAAAACATTAGCAGATGGTCAAAATAACTAATATACTTTAGATGCATTATAATACGCATGACATGGTTCTCTCTCTTTAAAAAAGTACATTAAAAGCCAATTAGTTAAAGTACGAAGTTTTCCAGGGATCAAAAGTAATGATAGTAACAACTGAAACATACCATAACAATAAACTTCTTAGTGTCCCGAAAAAATGAAGCGCATTTTTGTCAGTCTCCACATTCTTTCTAAGAAGCTTTAGAAAAATGCTACTAATCCCTTCAGAGATCTCGCCAAAACATGACTTTAAATATTATCATCTAAAATCATGACTCTCACGTTGAAGCATTACTGTATAAAGATTTTAAAACGCATACTGACATGCTGTACCTTAAGACTGCATTTTGTTACAATTCCAACTCTCTTCGATTCCGCAAAGTTATTTTAAAGGACACTAATTCATTATTCTTTTACACAACGATTTATACGTTTTTAAAACTTTCTCCCCAATTTGATCACCAACGAAATATAAGTTACTAAAACCACTTTGGAGACCATGTTAATGACCACACATGAGGAATTCTGGAAGCTCTGATTAAATATAAAAGAATAGTCTTCACTTTTCTAAGTAAAGGAAAGTGATGGTTGGGGGTCTCCTCCCTGAACAAGGAAGTTCTGTTACATCCAGGCGAAACCAGCCATGTTGGAAAACACTTGTCAATTACGGTTCTGACAAGTATTCGCGAACACGGCTGGATGAAGCTACCTTGTGTACCGAGGTGCGTACATCAAGGCCCTCTTCGGCTCCGCCACAGGATCTGGGCCTACTTTGGGGATTGTTTCCGAGTTGGAGCCGTCCTTAGGTCCGTACGGAGTGCAGAGCCGAGGGGAAAGAGGGCGGGGAAAGGAGAGTTGGGGGGAAAAGGGTTTGAGAGTTGGAAGCCGCTATCCGCAGCGAGAGGGGCGCGGCGGCCGGCAGAGGTTTCCGAGTTGAGAGCCGGGGGGAGGGGCCGAGGATTCGGGGAGCAGGGGGATCTCAGCAAAAAGTCCCCTCGAGGGGCCTAGGAGCGCAAGAGGAGGAAAGGAAGGGGAAACGCTTCCGTGCACTGACCTGTCCTCGGAGTCCATGCGGCTCAGGGGTTCCCCATCCGACGACATCTCCAAGCTGCCTCGCCGGCCCGCGGAGGTCGCGCTGCTTCCGCCTCCCCCGGTCCCGTAGCCCTCATCGCCGCCGCTGGAAACGACGCTGCTGCTGCTGCTGCTGCTGCCGCCCCCGCCGCCTCCCTGGCTGCCCCGCGGTCCCTTGGGCTCCTCCAGGCCCTCCTTGCCGTCCCCATCCCCGCTGCTGCTGCTGGCGGCACCGGGGCTCAGCGAGCGCGTCTCGTCGCTGCTGCTCCCGCCGCTGCTGCCCACCAGGCTCTCGGCGCTGCTCTCCTCCTCGCCCCCGCCACTGCTGCTGCTCTCGTCCTCCTCCTCCTCGTCGTCCTCGTCGTCCTCCTCCTCCCCGGCCTGGCTGGCGCTCTCGGGGCTCGGCTCCGACATCGTCTCCGCCTCGCCGCCCCCCACTCCGCCGCCGCCTCCACCGCCCCCACCGCCGCCGCCGCCGTTCAGCAGCAGCGCCGCCACCGCCTCGGCCTCCGCCTCTTCTTCCTCCTCCTCTTCCTCCTCCTCCTCTTCTGGCGGCTCAGCCCGACCCCGCGCCGCCGGGCCGGGGCTGCCAGGGGGCAGAGGGCTCAGGCGGGAGAGCTCCTCCAGGTCGGCCATGTCGGTGATAGCGGCGGCCATGGCGGCGCCTGCTCCTCCTCCTCCTCCTCCCCGCCGCCGCCACCGCCTCCCTCTCTGGACTCTCGCTCCCGTGCCCCCTCCCGAACGCCCAAAACTCCGCCGACGCCGCTGCAGACCAGGAGGAGGGCCCGCGAGCTGCGTCAGCCTGCACACGCGCTACGGAGCCCGCGCGGGGACAGGCGCGCGACTGCGCGCACTCACGCGGAGACGGCTGCGCGCCTGCGCGGCGGCACGCGGTGGCACCTCCCCCCCCACCCCCGGCCGCGGATTCCGCGCCCCCGCTGGTCCCTGCCCGGCCTCCGCCCCGACCCGCCAAGGACTCAGAGTTTCCGCGGGGCCTTCCCACGGCTTCCCTGCCCGCGCGGCGGGCGGGACACGCGGAACGAAAACCTGAGCGCTAGCCGGCGATTCTAACAGCCCTCCGAGGTCTCAAGATAAAGTCATTCATTCCGGGGGGTGTTTGGGGAGTCCCGGATGCACAGGCGCTGAGTTAAGAATCGAACAAGTCCCTGGGCTTCTGAGAGCTGACAGTCTACGAGGAGAGGCGATTAAAATGAGTAAAAATCAATAATACAGTGCGAGGTACTGAGTCCATACGCGCGACATAGAGCCACAGGTTATCATCTAACCTGCGTTCGAATAACCCGAGGAATGGTTAAATCACAGTCTCAGAGCAAACGTGTGTGTTCTAGATCTTCAAACTTTTTAGCTCCTGAGCCCTCTAAAACGATTTTGTACATCCTTATACGGTTTGAAGTGACATCCACATTTTTTCCAGCTTCTTATGTTTTATAACTGTCACACTTTTTTAAACGTAGCCAATGAACCCTAAATACCATAGGGATTTAACACCCACCAATATACACTTTTTAGAATCCGATCTCTGTTATGCTTGGGCAATTTCCATCCTTTATCTTCTGGGACTCATGTACATTTTACATCCTGTCCTGAATTTTATCTTAATAATATATTTTATATTCGAACTGTTTTATTGATCATCTTATATTTCCTTGTAACAAAAATGTGTACAGAAATTGAAATTTAACGGTTGTTTTTAAATCTCCTGTGATCATAACACTCTTAAATCTTATTATTTCAACTGATCAAAACAAATATATTTCAAAATATAAATAAATATTAAACACAAAAGTAAAGTTTTGTTGGCAATGCACCTCACAAAGATGGAATTGAATACTTTTTAAAACTAGATTATTTATCAGTGGATGAGTATTTCTAGAATGAGAACGAGCTGCTTCAATTCTATTCCAAGCTTTCAATTCCATGGATGTAAGCACTGAGAAAACTTGTTCACATAAATAAGTACATGAGAATTAATGGAGTTTTGTTACAGCAATGCAACTCAATTCTTTGAACTCTTTCCAAATTATATGCCCCCAAAAGTCACACAACGATCTAACAAGAAAAAAATACTTTTAATGGTCTATCTGCTGACAACACAGACTAGATTCTCTTTCAACTTTGTTGAAAGCAAGTAACTGAAAACCACCTGACTTGTAAAAGGATGTGTTACTCATTCTCATTCACCAGTCAATAGTTCCTTTTTCGGTGTTGTGGAGGTTTTTGCATCACCGGGGTACAGCACCTTAGGAAGATGTGAGGTGGGGCAGAATTATGCCTTTTTTTTGTAAAGTAGGGGAGGGGCAATTGGGATAAGGGAAGCTGCAAAGGAGCCCACATTACCCTCTGACCCCAGAGCACATTTTCCGGCAGATCCTTTCAGGTAAAAGGGAAGTGAGAATCAGAGAACGGATTGCCTTAAAACAGGCTCGGTGCTCATACACATCTTAGAAAGTCTTCATACACCATGGATACCCCAGTATTATGTCTATTGCCTTAGGCCTTTGGACAGCTGTTATATGTTCCATATGTTGCCTCAAGGGAAAGCAAAAATAAAAATAAGAAATAATAGTATGGGGCATTATGGCTTACAGATACCTTTCACACACACATACAATGCAAAATGCTAACTGCAAATACGTTAACCTCAAAGCCACTCTTTGAGATAAACTAGGAAGGTATTATCTTTCTGTGTTGTCAGTTAAGAACTATTAGAGGGACGTCCCTGGCAGTCCACTGTTTAGGACTCCACGCTTCCACTGCAGGGAGCACAGGTTTGATCCCTGGTCTGGGAACCAAGATCCCATGCGGCGAAGTGAGGCCAAAAAGAAAAAAAAAGAACTATGAGAGAGTTTAGCTGAAAAGTGTGTATTAAGTGTATGTGCCAAGCACTGTATGAAGCCCTAGAGATTTTGGCTGAGTTTGGCTGAGTTATTTAAGGAAAACTTAACGAAGAATGTAGGATTTGAACAGCTGTGTATGTAAGATATACTACATTTAAGTTTAAGTCATTTGAGCTGGATCTTGAAGAGTGAATAGACTAGAATTCTGTGTGAGGGGGAATTCTAGGACTGAGAAGCAGTAACACTGGAAAAGCATAAAAATTTAATTTGTGACTGTTAATTAACCATGAGAAAACGAAGCTAAAAAGCTGAAAAAGAGTTCAAGATGAGATTACAGAAAATCTTGAATAAAAAGATGGACTTTGAAAGATGACACGTATATTTATATACCACAGTGTGTGTGTGTGTGTGTGTATATATATTTAGAAAAAATATTTTTTAAAGGTGTGCCATGATTAAAGTTATAAGGGTATCTAATGTTATAGATGATATGGAGAAAAATGTGAAAAGACTGAAAGGCGAATGGAGATTAGACACGTGGAAATGGCAGGTATCAAAGCCACAAATGAATGCTCCGACTGCAGTATTTATACTTGAATATGAAAACGAGCTATCTTAGAACTGGCTTTTTGGAGAAAAGTGAGTTTCCCATCACTGGAGAGGTTTTCTGTTTTTTTAATTGCAAATTTTCTGAAAATTTGAAAGAATTGGATAATAAACACCTATACACCCGCCTAGATTCATCAATTACTAACATTTTGCCACATTTGCACAGTCTGTGTCCCTCTGTCTCTGTTTCTTTCTCTATGTCCCCTCCCTCTCCCTCCCCCCTTTCCCTTTCTCGCTCTCCCTCTTGGTTTAGTTGCAGACATCATTACTCTGCATGCATCTCCTTAGAACAAGGCCACTCTCGTACATAACCACAGTGTCACAATGTCATTATCGCATTCAGTGAAGTGTCTGACTAAAGGCAGGACCTCTGGGTGATAGAATTTTTTCAGGTGACATCAGGTGAGAGGTTGGATGAAATGCAAGCAGTGTGGTCTGCAGACCAGTACCCATCCACCCCCTGTTCGTTACCAGCCTGCAGCTAGATACATGCTGAAATTAGCTTCAGGAAACTTTTATAACAACATGGTAATTTTACATCTGCTGAACCTAATAATAAAAAATGGAGGCTTATTTTTTGATGTCATCAGTTTACTTTTTATCTTATAATTCTGGTAATTCACTTTTTAAAAATTTATTATCTTATTTATTTATTTATTTGGTTGTGCCAGGTCTTAGTTGCCGCTCACAGGCTCCTTAGTTGCGGCAGGCGGGTTCCTTATTTGCAGCATGCATGTGGGATCTAGTTCCCTGACCAGGGATCGAACCCAGGCCCCCTTCATTGGGAGCGGGAGTCTTAACCACTGTGCCACTAGGCAAGTCCCATCTGGTAATTCACTTTTATTGTATTTTTCAAAAGCCTCAGTCCACTGGTAAGTAAAAAACTGATCCTTCAGTTGAGAATCACTGTTCTATTTCCCTCCTGCCTGCTTGGAGAGTATGTGATTCTATGCATAATTATAAGTTACCCAATAATACACCATTGCATACGAGCTATTTGATTAGGAATAGTATTCAAACTCATCAACCACAGTACCAATGGGTCAAATTAGCAACAATAACTTGAATTTTACTGGCGCTTCTACCTACCAAGTCTGCTAACACAGGCAGGTCATTGCCAGTTTTCGGGGAGCCCCTGGGGTGGGAGGATCTCTGCTCACCCAGTGGCCCCCTCCCCTGCTCTGCTCCTACCAGACACTGCAGGCTCCTCCTACCGGGGCCTGTGATACAAACAAAACAGCCAAAGCCATGGTGTAGCCTGAAGAAATGGAGATCGCTGTGTTGACCTCTTTTAGGGGAACCCCGGAGCAGACTGCTTGGCCCAATATCATATATGATTTTCAATGAAACAGGTCTTTATGGTATTACTCAGAGCTCTGTCTCTCCTAGGAACCCAGACATGCTTTCATGGGCCTAGACTGGTGATGGATTTGAGTAACAGCTACCCCAAGCTGCATTTATTACTCCCCATCCAATGACTAAGTCTTTCTTATAGGGCTTCTCTGTCTAATTCTCTTTTCCACGAACATGAGTCCTGTTCAAGGAAGCAGTCTCAGCCCCCAGGCCAGCAGGTTTCTTTCAGCCCTGCCTCACCAGTTTGCCAGACATGCCAAGACATGCTTGAACCCCAGCATCAGACCCAGCTTAGATTCAGGCTGAGATTCCTGCTATACTACATGTACGATACTTCTGAAAAATTCTCTAAAATATGCAGCCATAGCAGGTTTTGCACCTTTATTTGAGGTTCCTCATTCTGCTTGTTGACACTGCCATGGTGAGCAGAATCAGTAGCAGTGTAATGACCTCATTCTCTGATTGACTTGACATCTAAAGAAAGTACATGTGAAAAGAGAGAACATCTTACTGAAAGATGGAATGATAGGATCTTAAAGCTGGAAAAGAACTAGAAAGCTGATGAAAGCTTCCCCAATCTGTAGACTGTCATCCAACAAAAATACAACCAACTGATTATTACGTCTGTTTGCTTGTTTTTTAAATAGAAGAAGTATCTTACATCTACTGTAGCACTTTCTGGTTTCTAAAGCATTGTAGCATCCCTCATCTCATCGAACTGGAGAGGCTGTGTGGTGCGGTGTTAAAAGCATGAGCTCTGGGGGCTTCCCTGGTAGCGCAGTGGTTAAGAATCCGCCTGCTAATGCAGGGGACACGGGTGCGGTGCGAGCCCTGGTCTGGGAAGATCTCACATGCCACGGGGCAACTAATCCCGAGGGCCACAACCACTGAGCCTGTGCTCTAGAGCCCATGCTCCGCAGCAAGAGAAGCCACCACAATGAGAAGCCCACGCATGGCAACAAAGAACCAACACAGCCAAAAATAAATAAAAATAAAATAAATTTATTTTTTTTAAAAAAAGCATGAGCTCTGGGGCCAAACTGCCTGGGTTCAAGTCCTGTTTCTTCCCTTTACACTTGTGAGCTTGGGCAACTTACTTCTGTTCTCTGATCTGTAAAAGGAGGTTGATAATAGTATCTCCCTCAGGGTTGTTGTAAAGATCAAAAGCTGAGTATCCCTAAGGGGCTCAGAAGAGCACATGTTAGTTACCATCATTATCATCTGTGAGCATCATCTTCTTCATGATTAGTTTTTGAGTTAAAGTTTCTGTCGTCAGTAGGACCATTTTAAGAGGTAACTGCTTTGGCTGGTAACTTTCGACAATAAGGACATCATAAGCATGTCTGGTATTGTGAATAGTTTCTAATTTTGAATTTAGTAAACTGCTTTTTCTATAAACTAGCAATGAAAGGATAAGCAAAATGTGAAAAATGAATAACATAAATACCATGGTTTGGTTTTTTTTAAATGACAACTTAGTTTTCATTCAAATGCACGAACCTTTACTTTACATCTTAACCCATCAGTGTCGATTTCCTACTCTGTCTTCAATCCCACCCTCTCCACTGGCTCTTTCTTTTCAGTTTATGAACACAATCAGATCTTTTCATCCTTGTAAGTATTGATTCTGTTTTCATCTAAACTTCTAAAAATATGAACAAGGGCTTCCCTGGTGGCGCAGCGGTTGAGAGTCCGCCTGCCGATGCAGGGGACACGGGTTCGTGCCCCGGTCCGGGAGGATATCACATGCCGCGGAGCAGCTGGGCCCGTGAGCCATGGCCGCTGAACCTGCGCGTCCGGAGCCTGTGCTCCGCAACGGGAGAGGCCACAACAGCGAGAGGCCCACGTACCGCAAAAAACAAACAAACAAACAAAAAATAAATAAAAATAAAAATATGAACAAGAGTTGCTTGTTGCACTCTCTTACCCCCCATATATTGTCCCTCTACTGCAACATGATATCCAACCCCACTACATTTTTGAAAACTACTCTCAGTAAAATCATTAATTGCCAAACCTGGGGGATACTCTTCAGTTCTTGGCTTACAACTTTGCTATCACACTACGATGAAAGTAAGTCTCAGGTCAAATTCTGCGTTGTGCACTTTGTGGCATATTCTCCTCTCCTCTCTTGAATTCTACGATGCCACACTTATCTATAATAGATTGCCAATACCTTTCATCGTTTCTTCTTGATCTCCTGTTCTTCAAATGTTGGCTCCCAAGTCTATATACTTGGCCAAGTCTCTTCTTGTTCTAAAGAGTCTTCCTGGTAAATAACATCCAGTCTCCCGATTCTGATCCCTTGTTGATGAATCTTGAGAGCCTCCCAGATTCATCCTCCAAATGGCTGGAGAGCACCAATGCCTCCCTACAACAAAGGATCCTTCATTTATACAGCACCAATATAAAAACTTGTCTGTGTGTCTGTCCCACAGTCTTCTCATGTATTGCCAATTGACTTCAGCCTTTTGGGTTCTTCAGTAACTGTCAGGTACTCTGAGTAAATAACAATTTACTCAAAGTCCACTGATTGGACTAGGCAGAAGTTAAGCATGCCCCCTCTCCCACCCAACACTGATGTCAGGTGGTAGCTTACAAGGAAAGCAAGCCTTCGTCAAAATTTTTCCAAATGTGTTAATTTTTATCTGCAAATGGGCAAAAAAAGTTATAACTTGCGCATGTAAGGTTAAGGAAATCCTCACTCTCTGTCCTGAAGCATGCCTAAAGCATCTTGTAGGAGAGGCTCACTCTGAGGTGGGTGCAGCAATATCTGAACAGCAGAATCACTCAACCTTCTATTCAGGTCTGTCAGTAGATGCCTCTAAGAATTGAACAGAAGATGGACCTAGAGATGATCACACTAAGTGAAGTAAGCCAGACAGAGAAAGACAAGTATCGTATGATATCACTAATATGTGGAATCTTAAAAAAAAAGATACAAATGAACTGATTTATAAAACAGAAACAGACTGACAGACATAAAAAACAAACTTAAGGTTACCAAAGAGGAAAGGGGGGTGGGGAGGGATAAATTAAAAGTTTGGGATTAGCAGATATAAACTACTATATACAAAATAGATAAACAACAGGGCTTATTGTATAGCACAGGGAACTGTGTTCAGTATCTTGTAATAAACTATAATGGAAAAGAATCTGAAAAAGAATATATATATATATATATGTGTGTGTGTGTGTGTGTATATATATATATAAAATACATATATATGTAACTGAATCACTTTGTTGCACACCAGAAACTAACACAACACTGTAAATCAACTATAAATAAATAAATAACAAAATTAAATAAAAAACAAAAATAAACGAATAAAGAAAACAATAGACACTATTTTAAAAAACTGAATAGAAGGCACTGGGGAGAAGTAGATAACACAGAACCATATAGAATTTAGACTGAGAAGGTAGTAGGCTGCTGGGCTTTCTAGCAACTTATTCACCATATATTGGATCTACTGAGTGTCTCCTATGTGTCAAGCGCTGTTCTCAGCACTGGATATAGACCTATGGTGGGTAAAGTCAAGAAAAATTCCTACTTTCATAGAGCTTACTCTCTGGTTAGGTGTTCTCATACCTCATTTTCACAAGAGTGACAGGGCTGTGAAGTCTTTCTAGCCAGCCATATATCTGGGACATCATTTATTTCACCAATGAAAATGTATTTCTAACATCCCTTATGCTAATTAATGAACCTTCTGGTATAAATTTCAATAAAGATCCTTGAAATGCTTAAGTAGCCACCTGGGGAGTATGGATTCCTGATTAGGGCACTTCAGATGATAACTAACCACCTCTGGAGTGTGAATTCCTAATAGGGTAACTCTAATGATAACTAACCTCCCCTAGAGTGTAGATTAAAGTTAATTTACACACAAGTACATTACACTGTTTATAAGGAAGTATTTTAAAATAAATTATTACAGAGGCAATATGACAACATGGCAGGAAGTATGGTTGCTCAGAACTCCCAAGTTTCACATAGAGATCTTTTTTTTTTTGGCTGTGCCGCAAGGGTTGCAGGATCTTAGTTCCCCCACCAGGGATTGAACCTGGGCCCAAGGCAGTGAAAGCACAGAGTCCTAACCACTGGAACGCCAGGGAATTCCCCACAAAGAGATTTTAAAATCCTGACGCACACTACCTCCCTAGGACTCCCAGATCCTTCCCAAGATCCAGCAACTACAGGGACAACAAAAGGCATCAGGACCGCCCCCCCCAGGCCCCTCCTACTGTCACATGGTTTCTATCCATTCTGAATGGCAAGTGCCCATATCATTCCAATCACTGAATTTTTTTTTTATTCTTTTCTTTTTTTTTTTTTTACGCGGGCCTCTCACTGCCGTGGCCTCTCCCGTTGCGGAGCACAGGCTCTGGACGCGCAGGCTCAGCGGCCATGGCTCACGGGCCCAGCCGCTCCGCGGCATGTGGGATCTTCCCGGACCGGGGCACGAACCCGCGCCCCCTGCATCGGCAGGCGGACTCTCAACCACTACGCCACCAGGGAAGCCCCCCAAAAATTTTACTTCAAGTAAAAGCCAAGAATCCAAAGGGAGAATTGGGTCAGGCACCCAGAATCCTCCAGTGTTCCTCGTGAGAGACCCCTTGAAGGATTTAGCCTAGAGCATCATTGCTAAAGGTACAGGCTACAGACCTCTTGGGATTTGTACACCCTACTTACACAATGGGAGGGAATATTTTTAGAAAAATCACATATCTTGGGAATTCCCTGGTGGTCCAATGGTTAGGACTTCACGCTTTCACTTCTGAGGGTCCGGGTTCAATCCCTGGTCAGGGAACTAAGATCCCTCAAGCTGCGCGGTGAGGCGAAAAAAATTTAAAAATCACATATCTTGAATATCTTTCATTTGGCCAGAAAAAAAACCTCTAATTTCCAACATTTATCCTGTTGTTCCATAGGCCATTGTTTTTACCAGTAAAACCCATTTCCCATGTTTGGTTGGCAAATTATAAAGTGTCATGGTTGGTCAAGTTACGGGTAACAGAAGCATTTGCAAAAGCTGCCTCTGAAAGCAAGAAAACCACCACCCCTGGCCTGCGTGTTATTTTTTTTTTCTTTAGCTTTTCATTATAAACATTTTTTTATACATACAGAAAAGTGGAGAGAATAGTTTAATGAACACCCATATACTCATAACCTAGTCCTAATACTCTTAACATTTTATCATATTTGCTCAAGTATTACATAGTTAATTATAGACATCATGATATTTCACCCTTAAATACTTTTTGTGTGTGTGTGGTACGCGGGCCTCTCACTGTTGTGGCCTCTCCTACTGCGGAGCACAGGCTCCGGACGCGCAGGCCCAGCGGCCATGGCTCACGGGCCCAGCTGCTCCGCGGCATGCGGGATCTTCCCAGACCGGGCACGAACCCGTGTCCCCTGCATCGGCAGGCGGACTCTCAACCACTGTGCCACCAGGGAAGCCCTCACCCTTAAATACTTTATGATGCATTTCTAACAACCTAATACATTTCCCCATGATCACAATACCACCATCACACTGAATAAAATTAACAGTAATCCCTAATATCCTCTCATGCCCAGCCTGTACTCAGATTTTCACATTTGTCCCCCAAAGGCGTTTACAGTTGATTTTTAAAAACCAGACCCAATGAGGATCTTGCCTTTCATTTGGCTGTTACTGGCTTGTACCTTCCAGATTAGAATGCTGGTAGCATCTGAATTACAGCCTAATCTAAGTGGTACACATGTAATATCCCGAAATACAGGCTAAAATATGTTAAAGAAAATTATAGAACTCATAATGACTTTACTAGATACTTTTACCAACATCATCTCATGTATCTCTTTCCCAGAAAGGAAGAAGGTTTCCAAAGGACTCAGCCAAGCTAACATGTATTCTCCGTAGCAAAGACCTTTCTAGTCAATTTGAGAATTCCAACACCACACTTGGAGAAACGCTGCCCAGTGGTGTAATACGCAGACTCTCAGGTACGGCTCCGAAGGCTCCCTAGGATCTAGCCTCAAACCACTTTTCTACTGCCTTCTGTCCCCACGTAGGTACCCGGATCTATTCAATGTTTGCTGACTAGTCAGGCGGGGACTAGGGCGAGGAGAGACGCCTGGGACAGAAAACGCCTGGGACAGAAGAACGCCACGCCTGTGCTTGCATGAAGGCATCTTTTTAAATTTTGTGTCCTGGGTACCTTCCTCACCTTGCCCTGTCCCCACCCTGAGATCTCAGGCACCTCACCTGTACAAACAATTTCAGCACATCACACACGGAGTTTAGGATTTCCTCTTATAAAAACTTTGGAAATCAAAGCGTGCGTTCTTGGTAACGGTCCATAGGTTACCTGAATTTTGGCACCTGAAGATCTGAGATTCCTAGGGCCTCTGAGGATCCAGACAAAGCCTACATGTGACTGCTGAAAGGTGCTTTTGTCAGGACAAGACAGCCCTGCAGAGGGTACACGCTGGGCAGGCAGTTGCCTGGGAAGGTGCAAAACCTGCTTCACCCAAATGGCAGGGATCTACGATCTCTACCTCATATGTGGGTGATGAGAAATGGGTACTGAATGGACCTTTCCAAATCCAAGCCAACCATTTGCCAGGAGACTTTGGGCTTAACCTGACTTGGTCGTGCCTGTTTCCTCATCTCTAAAATGTGAGTGATCATCATTACTTTTTTAGCATTATTGTGAGGAGTGAAAGAGTCATAAGTAAAGCCTTTCTTCCTGTAACATAGTTGGTGCTCATTAAATGCTAGTTTCTCTAGAAGAGCTTAATAGAGAGTTAATACATCTGTTTCCTTCAGGAAATGTTCCAGCCGTGGTGGAGGTTTTGGACCTGCCAAGACCTGAGATGATGGTAAAAATAATAATAAGGAGGACGGGGGAAGGGATGGTGAAAGGGAAGAGGAGGGAAAGGGTGAGGGAGAGGAAGAAGGAGAGGAGAAGGAGAATTTATTTATTACTATTATTTTTAATTTTATTTATTTATTTTTGGCTGCATTGGGTCTTCATTGCTGTGCGCGGGCTTTCTCTTGTTGCGGTCAGTGGGGGCTACTCTTCACTGCAGTGTGCGGGCTTCTCATTGCGGTGGCTTCTCTTGTTGTGGAGCACGGGCTCCAGGCGTGCGGGCTCAGTAGTTGTGGTGCACGGGCTTAGTTGCTCCATGGCATGTGGGATCTTCCCGGACCAGGGATCGAACCCATATCACCTGCACTGGCAGGCGGATTCTTGTTTTGTTTTGTTTTGTTTTGCGGTACGCGGGCCTCTCACTGTTGTGGTCTCTCCCGTTGCAGAGCACAGGCTCCGGACACGCAGGCTCAGCGGACATGGCTCACGGGCCCAGCTGCTCCGCGGCATGTGGGATCCTCCCGGACCGGGGCACGAACCCGCGTCCCCTGCATCGGCAGGCAGACTCTCAACCACTGCGCCACCAGGGAAGCCCAGGCAGGTGGATTCTTAACCACTGCGCCACCAGGGAAGTTCCAGGAGGAGAATTTATTGTCTTTACTTCTGCCAGACATTGTTCTAAGAATTATATGTGGATTAACTCATTCAATTCTCCCAACCCTATGAGGTAGTAATTTGTAAAATCCCAGCGCAGAGATGCAAAACGGCCCTCTCCAGAGTCCTGAGGCTCCTCTGGTTAAGTGAGCTAAGGCAGAAGAGGAAATTCTCGTTTCTTTTTCTCTCGAATCCATGTGGATATCTGGCCAGGCTGGGTCTCCTTACCTGGCCTGTGGCATAGCAGTCAGGGCACACACTGCCTGCCCAGGGGGGCACCATGCTGAAATGAGGAGCATCCTCTCCTCTGACCAGTTTGTAATATTGTGAGTTATCAAATAAGCTGTGCTGTTCGTATAACACTAGAGCTAATGATGAACACTAGATCCTAAGATGATTTCCTTTGTGTTTTATAAAATATGAGAGTAGGTTTGTTGGTTTGTTTAGTGGAGTTAAGTGGTTTCAGAAGATCCACTCCCAAATTGTAGTCCAAGTTCCCACATGCTGACTTTCAATCATTTGCCAAAAGCTTTGCCAGTCCTTTAGTTTATCGGTCATCAAAACGACTGTGTGGTGCAGTGGTTAAGAATCCGCCTGCCAGTGCAGGGCACACGGGTTCGAGCCCTGGTCGGGGAAGATCCCACATGCCACGGAGCAACTAAGCCCATGCGCCACAACTACTGAGCCCACGTGCCACAACTACTGAAGCCTGCACACCTAGAGCCCGTGCTCCGCAACAAGAGAAGCCACCGCAATGAGAAGCCTGCGTACCACAACGAAGAGTAGCCCCCGCTCGCCGCAACTAGAGAAAGCCCACGTGCAGCAACAAAGACCCAATGCAGCCAAAAAAACAAAAAATGGTTGTGTGTTTCACGAATGGTGTGCGTTTCACGTCTGTTAGCATCTCTGAGAACTTTCAGTGAACCTAGTCACTTCTGTCATCAACTTCTCCAGGCCACTGATATGGAAGTTAACTTTAAGTAACAAAAGTTAGTTTACCCACAACAAATTATGCATTTTAGCATTTGTAAAGCATGTCATGTCTTCTCTCCATTGCCTCCCATGCAGCTCTTTACATTGCTGGCATATCAATGACAGATCTCTTCAAGCTCACATCAATGAAAGGTCTTCAAAATGCTTCCCGCCCCAGAATTCTTGGCTATCAAGATCCACATGGGCAGAAAGAGTTTTGATCATTTCCAGCCTTCCAGCAAACAGATCAAGTATGTCATCATTTGGTATTTTTATTTATTCAGAAAATACTGACTGAACACCTACTATGTGCCAGGATTTGTAGAGTCTCTGGCAGAGAATTCAGAAATCTTCTGCCGGTTGGAAAGGAGATGGAGAAAGCCTAGAAAAAGGAGAGAGGCAATTCCTAGAGGCACAGGGAGGCTGTGGAGAGAGCAGGGCGTTCGCACAGACTCCCTCAGCTAGAGAAAACGTCTGTGAAAAGACCAGACACAATGCAGGTTCTGTCTCAAATATTTGAATCTATTCCATCTACACCATTTGGCTGGCAGGAAGTCCCTGCTCTCTGTGGATTTACTAACGGGAGACACAAACCTCTGACATAATGAAGTGGCAGGAGGCATGCTTTACTCCAACTTCCCTTGAAGGGAGAATAGTGGCTAAAGTTTCTTCTGTTAATCCCAGGGCACACATTTTCATGTGGGTGCACTTGCTGGTACGCAATTATCTGTTAAATCCAACAGGCTTCAGCTCTGTAAGATACAGAAAATTAACTCATTGGTATTTTCAAACAATAAGAAAAAGGAGGCGTAGCAGCGAAGTTTGGACACTGGGCCCTTTCTTAGAATGAGACAGAGTCTGATCTCTTAGAGGAGAAGCTTTGCTTGTACTGTTTTCTTGCCCTGGTCTGCTCCATCCTTGCACATTTCTGACAACTACACAAGCTACAGGCTGAACTCAGTTCCCTTGATCGTATTTAGCTATCAGCGAATCTGGGGAAAACTCTAGATTTTAGAAGGTTAAATCAGACAATAATTCAGAAAGTTTGCTTTTAAGGAGAGGCAACATAATTATTGCTCTGAAGAAAATTTTCATGCAGTCCACAGATAATTAGCTACAAAACCTAAATTAGATGCAGTACTTGCTACATCGACTTTCTGTAACCTAGAAAAAAAAAGATTCCTTAGCAAAGCCCACAACATTGTAATGAAAAAAGCCATCTACTAAGCCTGGCCTGATTGACTTGGTCAAATGGTATATAAATTAAATCCATCTGAAGAATCTGATCTCCAAATGGGATTTTCATTTCCATAAGACTGCAGTTTAAAAATGTATGTGAAGTAAGAAAGAATAAAATCATTTCCCCCCACGCCTGGTGAACTTGGCAGCCCACGTGGAAAATGAGCCAGCTCTTCCCCTGCTGAACAAATCCATTCAAAAGGATTTCATAGTTTTCCTTCCTTATCCTTTGGAATGTGGAAGCCATTTTCCAGTGGGTTTAAAAAAAAAAATTCTGAATTTAACCCTTTGAGAGAAGATATTCATTCACTTTTTTTATTTCTCTAAGGGTATGGAGAAAAATGCTATGGAGTTTTTGTTTGGTTTTTTTTGGTCTTTTTTTTTTTTTTTAGCGCAAATGCTATAGGCAGAAAGTTGATTCAACCTTATTTAATGAGGATCCAAGGGAAACAGTTGTGCCGAATATAGTGCAAAATTCTGTAACTGAACTAATGTGATTTTGCAGCCATCTGCCAGGGAAATACCGATGCAGGTAGATTAAATGATACAGAAAACTTTTTTTTTTTTGCTTTGGTATTGCAAAATTAAATAAGCTAATTAAAAACACCAGCTGAAAAAAAAAAACACCAGTTGATGCAGCCATTATGGAAGACAATATACAGGTTCCTCAAAAAACTAAAAATAGAGTTTCCATATGATTCTGTAATCCCACTCCTGGGCATATATCCAGAGAAAACCATAATTCGAAAAGATACAGGCACCCCAATGTTCATAGCAGCACTATGTACAATAGCCAAGACATGGAACCAACCTAAATGTCCTTCGACAGATGAATGGATAAAGAAGATGTGGTACATATATACAATGGAATATGAGCCATTTAAAAGAATGAAATAATGCCATCTGCAGCAATATGGATGGACCTAGAAATTATACTAAACGAAATAAGTCAGAAAGAGAGACAACTGCCATATGATATCACTTATACGTGGAATCTAAAATATGACACAAAGGAACATATCCATGAAACAAAAACAGACTCACAAATATAGAGAACAGACTTGTGGTTGCCAAAGGGGAGGGAGTGTGGGGGAGGGACGGATTGGGAGTTTGGGGTTAGCAGATGCAAACTATTATATATAGAATGAATAAACAACAAGGTCCTACTGTACAGCACAGGGAACTATATTCAATATCCTGTGATAAACCATAACGGAAAATAATGTGAAAAAGAATATATGTATGTATAACTGAGTCATTTTGCTATAGTACAGCAGAAATTAAATACAACATTGTAAATCAACTATACTTCAATAAAATTTTTAAAAAAATCTTCAGTTGAAGACTGCTAGCTTTTGTAGTCAAGTTGGATTCTTTCTGGAGTGTCATTCTTCCCTTGTCTAGTTTATCGCCTATCCTAAGCCAAACTCTATTCCAGGTAGAAAAGATAAATACATATTTGCTTATATATGCATAAAGTACATCTTCCAGAAGAGAAACACACACACACACAAAAAAAACTTGGTAATTTTTGCATATTTTATATTTTCTTTTTCTGTATTGATCAAGACAACTTGTACACTGGGACTCACAAAATGAAGCCAGCCTCCGTGGCCTGGCCCACATCACAAATTTCAACCTAAATCAGCCTGTGTTTATGGGAAACACCTGTCAAGAAACTGAACCTAACCAATCAAAATCCTCTAACTCAGCTTTCACTAGCTTACCTGACCATAGAAAATAGAACGGCTGGCCTTATAAGGAAATCCCCCACCTCCTAGCCCATCATGCCCTATTTCCACGTTACCTCTTCTAATACTCTGTAAAACTCGCTCCTGCCCCAGATCTTAGGCCACTGCTCCTGAGGCACTGGACTCCCCCAATCCATGGAATATTTCCCTTAAATAAAGGACATCAAACTTGCTACTAAATTGTTCTAGTTTTGTCATTTGACTAGTATAGGTAATTCATTCACGTTAATCCAAACTGAGAAAGGATATACAGGAAAAGTCTTTCTATCCCTAACCCCTAGCTGCCCAATCTTTCCTTTCCAAAACAGCTAATGTTGTAAGTTTGTTTTGATTTTGTTTTTGTTGCAGTAAGGAGTGTAACTCTTTCTGAGACATTTTATGGATATTTAGGTAACTACATATATGTATTCTCTAAATCCTAATCTTTATTTTTATACAAAGGGTAGCGTAGCAAAATATTAATCTGTGCCATACCTTTTTTTAACTCAAAATATACATTTGACAAAGGAGCAAAATCTGTAACAACTGGATATCCACATCCAAAAAGAAAAAAAAAAAGAGAATCTAGACACAGACTTTACATCCTTCACAAAAGTTAACTCAAAATGGATCATAGGGCTTCCCTGGTGGCGCAGTCGTTGAGAGTCCGCCTGCCTATACAGGGAACACGGGTTCGTGCCCTGGTCCGGGAGGATCCCACATGCCGCGGAGCAGCTGGGCCCGTGAGCCATGGCCGCTGAGCCTGTGCGTCCAGAGCCTGTGCTCCACAGCGGGAGAGGCCGCAGCAGTGGGAGGCCCGCGTATCGCAAAAAAAAAGGATCATAGACCTAAATGTAAAATGTAAAAAGTATACAACTCCTAGAAGACAGATTAGGAGAAAACCTAGATAACCATGAGTATGGTGGATGCCTTTTTAAATATAACACCAGAGGAATTCCCTGGTGGTCCAGTGGTTAGGACTCTGCATGTTCACTGCCAAGGGCACGGGTTCAATCCGTGGTCAGGGAATTAAGATCCCACAAGCTGTGCATCACAGCCAAAAAAATAAAAGAAAGAAAAGAAAGAAAGAAAAAACGATAACACCAGAAGCATGATCCATAAAAGAAAAATTGATGAGCTATTTTTTATTAAAATTAAAAACTTCTGCTCAGTGAAGGACATTGCCAAAAGAATGAAAAGACGAGCCACAGACTGGGAGAAAATATTTGTAAAAGACATATCTGATGATGGACTGTTAGCCAAAATATACAAAGATCTCTTAAAGCTCAACAATAATTGGGTATCGTGAAAATATATTTGGTCTTTGCCCCCAGTTCCTAACACAGAACTCCTAAAACCCTAGGAATTTTCTGAGTAACAGGAGTATCTTTTTATTCATAACCAGCCCCTTCCACCACAATGGATTTGTGCTAATGAGGTGGCTCATGGTGGGGCCCTTAGAAAACCTAGACCTAATGATTAGAGAGTCAGAGCTCTCAGCTCCACCCACCAACCTCAGGAGGCTGGACATTGAGCTCTAAGAGAGTTGGTGAACCCATTCAAGTACTAGGAGGGTGGTATATACAGAGTGGGTGTGAAAGCTTCTTGATTCCTCCTACCCCCAAACTTTGTCCTGTGAATCTCTCCATTTGACTCTTCATGAGTTGCATCCTTTATCCTAAATATAATTAAAATGCTTTCCTGAGTTTTGTGAGCCATTGTAGCAAATTATTGAACATGAGAGTGGCTCATGAGAACCCCTGAATTTGTAGTTGATCAGGCAAAACTGTATGTAGCCTGGGTATGTCATTTGCAGTTGGCATCTGAAGTGGGACAGTCTTTTGAGCCTGAGCCCTTTAACTTGTGGGATCTGATGCTAACTCCAGGTAGACATTGCCAGATGAATGGAATTGTTGGATACCACGTTGGTGTCAGAGAATTGGAGAATTGATGGTGTTGGAAAAGACACAATATATTTGGTGTCTGGGGGGGGGGGGAAGCCTCGCAATAAGAAAATGAACAAACAACCTGATTAAAAATGCACTGGATGGGAATTCCCTGGTTGTCCAGTGGTTAGGACTCAGTGCTTTCAGTGCCGGAGCCTGGATTCAATCCCTGGTTGGGGAAACAAGATCCCGCAAGTCGTGTGGCAAGGCACCCCCCAAAAAAGATTTTTTAAATGCACAGGACTTGAACAGAGAAGATATACAGATGGCAAGTAAGTATATGAAAAGATGCTCAACATTATATATTATTAGGGAATTACAAATTAAAACAATAAGATATCACTACACACCTATTAGAATGGTGAAAATCCAAAACACTGATAATACCAAATGCTGGCGAGGAGCCACAGGAACCGCAGGAACTCTCATTCTTTGCTGGCTTAAGGCAAAATGCCACTTTGGAAGACAGTTTGGCAGTCTCTTACAAAACTGAACATACTCTTACCATGCAATCCAGCAATTGTGTTTCTTGGTATTTACCCAAGTGTGCTGAAGAGTTATGTCTACACAAAAACTTGCATACACATGTTTATAGCAGCGTTATTCATAGTTACCAAAACTTGGAAACAACCAAGATGTTCTTCAGCAGGTGAACAGATACACAAACTTTTTTTTTTTTTTTTGCGGTACGCGGGCCCCTCAGTGTTGTGGCCTCTCCCGTTGCGGAGCACAGGATCCAGACACACAGGCTCAGCGGCCATGGCTCACGGGCACAGCCGCTCCGCGGCATGTGGGATCTTCCCGGACCGGGGCACGAACCCGTGTCCCCTGCATCGGCAGGCAGACTCTCAACCACTGCGCCACCAGGGAAGCCCCGTTTTTTTTTTTTTTAATGAGGTTAATCTTGCACCTGGTGACTCTTTCAAAATGATTCATATTATTTTTCCTGAACTGACACAAAATTTTGAACAGGTCATGAAACCTAATATTTATTAGGCAAGGAGAACTACTGGAGCACTGGTGACCCAGGAGAACAGCTCACAGTTAGGCTGAAAAAGGAGCAGGTGTGAGCCAGAGAGCGTGCAGCACTTTGTGGGACCTTAAGGGATTTTGGTCTTTGGTCCATAAACAATGGAAACCCTTTGAAGGGTTTTGGGCTGTTTTTACTTATACCACTTCTGACACCACTTCTGTCTTTTCCAACACCATGACTCCAACGCTTTGATGCCAACTAGATGTGCAAGAATTCAATTCAATTCTGACACGATCTACCCGGAGTTAGCGTCAGACCCCACAGGTTAAAGGGCTCAGTCCCACAAGACTGCTCTCACCTCAGACGCCAACTGCAAGTCCAGAACACTCTTACTTCTGAATGACCGACTATAATTTGGGGGTTCCCAGAACCATCTCCTCAGATTTAGAAATTGGCTAGACTGACTCACAGAGCTGAGGAAATTGCTTTACCTGCTGTTACTGGTTTATTATAAAAGACAGAACTCAAGAACAGCCAGTGGAAAAGATGCGTAGGGCAGGGTATGGGGGAAGAGGCTCGAAGCTTCCATGACCTTTCTGGGTGGGTGGGCCATCCTCCCAGTACCCTGATGTGTTCACCAACTAGGAGCTCTCCAAACTCCATTATTTAGAGGATTTTATGGAGGTTTCATTATACAGGAACAAATGGTTAAATCATTGGTCATTGGTGATTGGACTTGGTGATTGGTCTCAAAGCCCAGCCCCTCTCCCCTCTCCAGAGGTCGGGTGTGGAGGGTGTGTGTGAAAGTTCCAACCCTCTAATCACATGGTTTGGTCTTTCCTGGTGAACAGTCCCTAGCCTAGAGCTATCTAGGTGTCCCCAGACACCAGTCACCTCAATAGAATACAAAAGATTTTCTTATCACTCCAGAGATTCCAAGGGTTTTAGGAGCTATATGCCAGGAACCAGGGACAGAGACTAAATCTTTATTATTATTATTTTTGGCCATGCGGCTTGCAGGATCGTAGTTCCCCTACCAGAGATTGTGCTCCCTGCAGTGGAAGCGCAGAGTCCTAACCACTGGACCACGAGGGAATTCCCTAAATCTTTATTATTTATGATACTACAGATTTTAAGTGGAAGGATGTGCTCAAGTTTCCATTTTTGTGCAGGGGGAAAATGGATTGGGGGGGAGATAAAAAGTTAGTGTTGATGGTAGTTTGATCTGGGAGACGGAGGAAGAGATGAAGAGAAGAGCATACACTTGAGGAATACGAAGGTCCAACAGCAGGACTGGGAGGCAGATGTCGGGGGTAAGGCAGGAAGAGCCATGACTGCGATAGCTCCTTGGGGTCCGTCTGTGCAGCTGCACAGAGAGTGACGCCAATCATGAGCTAAGAACTGGAGGAGGACTAGGTTTAGAGCGAAAGTGTGTGAACTCAGTTTTCAGCACGTTGTATTAAAGGTACTTTTGAGACATTCAAGTGGAGATGTCAAACATGCAGCTGGAGATATTCACCTGAGACAATGATGTGCTTCCAGATGTTTCTGTCTAGGGCTAGTCCCGATATCACGGGGGACAGAATATCAAGTGAGAAAAGCTGGAGGCTGAAGCATGGGTTGATAATGTAGTTTATGAACTTGACCAAATTCTCTTCCACTCTTCATTTGGTTCCTAATAGGTACTGAATAAATGTTTGAAGAATACAATCTTTTAATATTTTCAATGGTTATTTGGACCTCATCCTGGGCTGCTCATAAGAGCAAGTAAAACATTGGTTGGTATGTCTCCCTCCCTAGTTCCCTCTCAGTTACACATTTTTTAGGGAGTGGAAAGGAGACAACACTAAGAATCATTTCTTTGGTGTCTGGTTGTAGCACAGTAGAAAAGAACTCTAACACCACCGTCTCACCAAACCTCACTTCCATTTCCTCCGGAAATCCTTTCCTTGTGTTCCCCATCCCATAGAAGAAAATCCCATCTTTGTATCTCCCTATATGAAAGATACACTTTCATGGCAGCAACACCCATCATTCCATTAGAGCATCAAGTGTTTCTTTGTTTCCCTGCAAGACTGTGAGCTCTTTCAAGGCAGATATGTTGTCAGAATCCACCTTTGTATCTCTAGCACATTGCTTAGCTCAAAGTAGGAAGTGCTCAATACATTTTTTAAATCAAAACTTTACTTTTTAGTGCTGTTTTAGGCTCACAGCAAAGTGAAGCAGAGTACAGCGTTCTCATATACCTCTATCCCTACACACACATACCTTCTCCCCCTATCCAGCACCAGAGTGGTACATTCGTTACAATTGATGAACCTATACTGACACATCAGAATCACCCAAAGTCCATAGTGCATGTTAGGGTTCACTTTTGGTGTTGTACATTCTATGGTTTGGACAAATGTATAATGACATCCATCATTATAGTATCACACAGAAGAGTTTCCTGCCCTAAAAATCCTCTGTGCTCTGCCTATTCTTCCCTCCCGCCCTCTAACCCCTGGAAACCACTAATTTTTTTACTGTCTCCATAGTCTTGCCTTTTCCAGAATGTCATACAGTTGAAATCATACACTATGGAGCCTTTCCAAAATGGCTTCTTTCATGAAGTAGTATGCATTTAAGGCTCTTCCTTCTCTTTTCATGTACTTTTTAGTGCTGAATAATATTCCATTGTCTGGAGGTACCACAATTTATTGATCCATTCACCTCCTGAAGGACCTCTTGGTTGCTTCCAAGTTTCGGCAATTATGAATAAAGCTGAGATAAACTTGTGTTCATGTTTTCTGTGTGAACACAAATTTTCAGTTCATTTGGGTAAATACCAAAGAGTGTGATTGCTGGATTGTACGCTAAGAGTATGTTTCGTTTTCTAAGAAACTGCCAAACTATCTTCCAAAGTGGTTGTACAATTTTGCGTTCCCATCAGCAATGAATGAGAGTTGCTGTAGCACTACTACACACCTATTAAAACAGCCAAAATATCTTTAAAAAGCTTTTAAATTTTCTACCTAAATGGATAGATTATATTTATTGGTAAGGTGCTGTGAAAAACCTCAGAGCTAAGAATTACTCTGGGGTCTCCCTTTAGGAAAGCCCCGAACTCAAACTTCTAAAACTCTGTGAAAATTAGATTAGAACTAAAATGTAGGGGCTTCCCTGGTGGTGCAGTGGTTAAGAATCTGCCTGCCAATGTAGGGGACACGGGTTCGAACCCTGGTCCAGGAAGATCCTACTCGCTGCGGAGCAACTAAGCCCGTACACCACAACTACTGAGCCTGTGCTCCAGAGCCCATGAGTCACAACTACTGAAGCCCACACGCCTAGAGCCCGTGCTCCGCAACAAGAGAAGCCACCACAGTGAGAAGTCCACACACTGGAACGAAGAGCAGCCCCTGCTTGACGCAACTAGAGAAAGCCCACCGCAGCAACGAAAACCCAACACAGCCAAAAATAAATAAATAAAATAAATAAATTTATTTTTAAAAAAAGAAATAAAATGTAGATTTAATTTATCTGGTTCCAATTAGTTTATAAAAAGTATTCTCTGTATTTTTATGAAAAGCGTAACATTGGCAGATTAATAAGAACAAGAAAGAACTAGTTACCGGGTGTACCTGCATGTTGATTAGGAGGGAAATCTAAATGAAGAAGTTAATTAAAAATTTAAAGAAACACTTCAGGAAGTTTTTAACTCTTTGCTGATTAAAATAAATGACAATAATTTGTTGCTCTATATCATTTTGGAAGAGATAGGACATTAGGTCATTAATATCTGCCTATTTGTAAGATAAACCCAAGTCGTAAGTTACATCTACAATGCTGTCCTTATTCACTCTAAATGCCCTTTAATATCCTACTAAGAAACCTCCTATCCAATTACTTAAGAACACTTCAACTTCATAAATTGTGAGCTGTTTGGACAGGTTGATTCGATTAAGAGTATACCCCCTCCCAAAAAAATCCATGTAACTATTGTTATAAAATTCTTTAAAATTATGCAAAAGCCATATGATCTTCCTGAGGTAAGACTGAAACACAAACAGAGCTGTTTTCTTTCTACTGTGTGTTATTAAGTTTAATTGCTTCATTCTCATGATTGCTTTTGAAAGAGAAGAAATCAATCAAGCTTTCACTGAAAGTGGATACCACTGCATTATGTATGAGGTTGGCAAGGGAAAAGAGACCTGTGACCTAAAAGGAAATCAGGATCTAAAGCACTTACACATGTGAGGCTCTTATGCGTCCAAGTCTCCTTCGTCAAGAGGCATGCTGCCCTTGAACATGAACTTCAACATTATTCACTTAATATAAGTTTCTTAAGTTTATTTTTTAAGATCAGGCAGGATGCTGGATGCTACTGGAAGAGGATGCTACTGATATATAAAAGAAAATATAAAGACACACTTTCCCCAGGAGTGTTGAAAAGGTTCTGTCTACACTGCTTTCTTAAATCCCTTGGGAATTTACAGCATTGTTTTTGAGGTGACAAAGCAGGATTAGAGGTGGTGATGATGGAAGAAAATGTGCCTGTGTCTGAATCCCTTGGTCCCCTGGGGGGACGCCTTTGGTCTCCTTGGCACCAGTGTACAACAAGCTGAGTGAGTTGGCCTAGATTCTTCATTTAAACACAATTATTTCACATCTGAAAATTTTTTAAAGATATGTGCAATTTATTTATTTATTTATATTTATTTATTTTTTTAATTTTTTGGCTGCACCCCAAGGCATGTGGGATCTTAGTTCCCTGACCAGGGATCAAACCAATGCCCCCTGCATTGAAAGGTGGAGTCATAACCACTGGACCGTTGGGGAAGTCCCTTGTACCTGAATGTTTTAAGTGAGATGCTAGGGGTAGAAAAATAACCCTTGCGTTTCTCCCCTCATTTCTGAATCTGTCTACACATTCAGTTTATTTCCCTGCTATAAAAAGAGGTCACCACTAGGAATCGCTGAACATTCACAGTGACTGACTGATTGATTTGGTATATACATATAACATATACTTATATATATAACATTCACAGAGTTTTCTTTTTTAAATTTTTTTTTGAATTTTTGAATTTTATTTTTTTATACAGCAGGTTCTTATTAGTCATCAATTTTATACACATCAGTGTATACATGTCAATCCCAATCTCCCACCACCACTGCCCCCACCCCGCCACTTTCCCCCCTTGGTGTCCATACATTTGTTCTCTACATCTGTGTCTCAATTTCTGCCCTGCAAACCGGTTCACGTTATAACCCACGTTACCTTCCACCATAGTTCCAGAGCAATTTCTCATATTGAAAGTCTTCTCATCCAACCTGCCAGCAAGATTGTGCTTTATTACTGTTAATTTGTTTGTTATCTTTGTAGGCAAGATGCAACAGGCTGGAGAAACAGCTAGCAAAGATAGGATATCTTAGTTGGGAAGAAATCTTAGGAGGTAAAATAAGAATTTGGTTGGCTTCCCTGGTGGCGCAGTGGTTCAGAGTCCGCCTGCCAATGCAGAGGATACAGGATCGTGCCCCGGTCCGGGAAGATCCCACATGCCGCGGAGTGGCTGGGCCCGTGAGCCATGGCCGCTGAGCCTGTGTGTCTGGTGCCTGTGCTCCACAACAGGAGAGGCCACAACAGTGAGAGGCCTGCGTACCGGAAAAAAAAAAAAAAAAAGAATTTGGTAGAGAAAGTGTCTTTTAATGGCCTTCTCTCTAGAAAAATCACATAGACTTCTGCTCTGACAGAGATTTGATTCTCTAATCATTATAGTTCCATTGAACCTAGATATCATTAACAACTTAAAAGCCATGTTTCTACAAAAAGGCAGGCATTCTCTTCGTAAGTTTCTAGTTTCTCTTTTATTAAGAAACATTTTAGTCTATCAAATGGTTGAACTTGGAGCCGGGCTTCCAGAACACACAGCCCTTCTTTTGCAGCCCTTGGGAGGATGGAGAGGGGGCAAAGGGAACTAATAGTTTTTGAGCTTCTCCTTAGAGCCAGGTACAGGACTGGGGAATTTCCCAACTTCTTTTACATATAGAAGAGGAAACTTTGGGGGAAGTTATGATGTCTGAGGATGGGCAGATGGTTGGGTAAACCGTAAGCAGTGACCACAGTCTGGTTCATGCCACCATCCTCAGTACCTTGCTGAACAAGGGATCCCTGGTAGGAAGGGAGAAAGGCAGGGTTCACTGTCATTCAACTAGAGCAAGTAGTTGTGGGTGTCCTCTTCGTTTGGGCAGTGCTAACAGAGTGTCCCTCTGTGCCGTAACTATGTCTTATACATCCTATACAACATGCAGCACAACGCTGGAAATACGGTGGATCCTCAAAGGATGTTTATTTATTTATTTATTTATTTATTTATGGCTGGCTGGCTGGCTTTGGTTCTTCTTTGCAGTGCGCGGGCTTCTCTTGCAGTGGCTTCTCTTGCTGCAGAGCACGGGCTCTAGGTGTGTGGGCTTCAGTAGTTGTGGCACACGGGCTTAGTAGTTGTGGCTCGCGGGCTCTAGAGTTCAGGCTCAGTAGTTGTGGCGCATGGGCTTAGCTGCTCTGTGGCATGTGGGATCTTCCCAGACCAGGGTTCAAACCCGTGTCGCCTGCATTGGCAGGCAGATTCTTAACCACTGTGCCACCAGGGAAGCCCAAAGGAGGTTTTTAGAATTAATTCCATCATCATCCTTTAAAACATATGTTTAGGACATCCCTGGTGGTCCAGTGGTTAAAACTCTGCGCTTCCACTGCATGAGCCATGGGTTCGATCCCTGGTTGGGGAAGTTCCACATGCCTCGCGGTGTAGCCAAAACAACAACAACAAAAAAGCAAAAACAACCCCCCCAAACAAAAAACATACGTTTAATGTCAGTTGTCATCACTTCTGTGAACAGATTTTGGTCATCATTTGAGTCCATTTTCTAAAAAACACTAACCATCATCTGAGCCTTCAGCAAGTTGTGTAGCAGTAACATCAAAGATCACTGATCACAGATCGCCATCACAGATATAATAATAATGAAAACACTTGAAATATTGCCAAGAATTACCAAAATGTGACACAGAAAAGCAAAGTGGGCAAATGCTGTTGGAAAAACGATTCCAATAGACTTGCTCAACATGGGGTTGCCCCAAACCTTCAATTTGTAAAAAAGACAAATCTGCAAAGCGCAATGAAGCGAAGCTCAATAAAACAAGTTTGCCCATATTAAAAAACAACAAACATTTATGACATACTTATGCATTCAGTGAAGATTTACTATGTGCAGAGCACTCTGCTAAGTGGCAGGGATACAGCGATGATACACACATGTAGTCGCTGGCCTCAGTGGTTACTAAGTGCTGTGATAGGGGAGAAGTTAAAGCTGTGAGGGACACAAAAGAGGAGAGTTTCATCCTGAGAGGGGTGACACAGTCCAGAAATGCGTCTAGAAGAGTGAGGTCTAAGCTGACTCAAGGGTAAGTAGGCATTTCTTAGACAAGGGCAGAGTGTGTGTGTGTGAGTGTTTGCGTCTCTACATTCCGTGAAGTGTACGCCAGCAGTCAGATTTGAGGGGACAGGGTAGTGAGAGGATTAAGTGCACAGACTCTGAAGCCCTCTGTCTTTTTGAAAACTATTATGGTAAAATACACGTAAGATAAAATTTACCATTTTAACCATTTTAAAGCGTGCAATTCAGTGGCATTAAGTACGTTCACAACTATCTTGTGTAAAAACGTCACCACTATCTAGTTACAAAACTTTTTCATCACCCCAAATGGAAATCCCAGGGACCTCACTGGTGGTCCAGTGGTTAAGTCTCTGTGCTCCCAATGCAGGGGACCTGGGTTCCATCCCTGGTCAGGGAAATACATCCCACATGCACACGGCAACTAAGAGTCTGCATGCCACAACTAAAGATCCTGCATGCCACAAGTAAAGATTCCGCACACTGCAACTAAATACCCCGCATGTGGCAATGAAGATCCGGCGCAGCCAAATAAATAAATAATTTTTTTTTTTTAAAAAAGGAAAGAAAATAGATTGAGGGACTTTCCTGGCAGTCCAGTGGTTAGGACTCCATGCTTCCACTGAAGGGGGCACGGGTTTGATCCCTGGTCAGGGAACTAAAATCCCACAGGTCCCGCGGTGCGGCCAAAAAAAGAAGAAAATAGACTGAACGTAAGAGGTAACTCTGCGTTTGGTTTAGAGGCTGGTGTAGTAATCCAGGTGGGAAATCACAGTGGCATTGAGGGTGGAACTGAAACCGAGCAGGATCCTGTGAGGCTCCTGGGCACACAAGCCTTTCTGTCCCGTTTTCTTGCTTGTAGGAAATAGAATCCAACCTCCATGACCTTTCCCAAGTTCCAAAGGGCAGATTCAAACAGTTGCTAATCAAGGGAGGAGTAGCCAAGAAACCACCCGAGGCCAGGAACCAGAGAAGCTCATCAAGATTACCTGAGACCAGGTTAGAGGATTGCAGGCCCTGCACACACCCTAATCTTATCAGCCACCCCACCCTTGAACCGCTGCTATAAAACTCCTCATCAAATCCTCCTGGGTTGGGACACATAGTTTTTTGGGGCAGGAGCCCACTGTGTCCCTCTTTGCCTGGCAAAGCAATAAAACTATTCTTTTCTACTTCACCCCAAACTCTGTCTCCGAGATTGAACTTGGCACTGGTGCACAGAGCTTTTGGCATCAGATCTAAGTAGATATAATCAAGAGAGCCTCAGAAAAGAAAATGGACAGAAAGGTACATGGATCAGATGTAAGCATACGCTGATCTTGTTGATTTTACCTCTTAGATATAAATGTTACTCAAATACGGCTAGATTTTTCCAACTTGTTACCACTTCACCTGTCTAAGCTATCATCATCTCTCAAGTAGACTGCTATAATGATCTCCTAGAGCTTTTCCATCTCAATTATTATTTTTATTCCATATCTATTCTCGATCTTTTCTAATCTCGTCTCCGCATTGCAAAGTGATGTTAATAAAGTATTTCAGACATACGGAAAGGAGTAAGGAATAATGTATATTCATGTATCCAACTCACATGTTAAGAAAATAAAAATAGGGAATTCCCTGGCAGTCCAGCGGTTAGGACTCTGTGCTTTCACTGCCGAGGGCCTGGGTTCAATCCCTAGTCAGGGAACTAAGAACCCACAAGCCGCGTGGTGTGGCCTAAGTAAATAAATGAATAAAATAAAAATACATCTGGTTGTGTCCCTCCTGTAACCCTCTCCAATCATATTCTCCTCTCCTCAGTCTACCTGTATTTAAATATTGCAGATAAACACCATATCAGCATGGTAGGTACCTCTATCATTTCCTCACGTATCTGTGTACTTTTACAACATTAGTATGCGTCCCTTTGTGTATTTTGTATATTTTCTTGAATGTTTTAACGCCTCATAGAGATAAAGTCACATTGCATGTGTCATTCTGCCACTGCTCTCCACCCGCACCTCAATTAAGCTCCTGTTAGCGTGAAGTGTTCATGCTGAAACGTGTTGTCCTGGTCCGTTTATTTTCAATGCAGTGGAATCTTTTCATTGTATGCATACACAAGAATGACACACTTATCTATTCAAAAGGCAGATCCGATCATGTCAATCTCCTGCTCAAGATACCTCAAGCAGTAGAGAACTGCTGATTTTCTGCTGAGGACTGCAATCACGTCTGGCTCGATTTCAGCCTCCTTCTACCACCAAAGCCTGTCCTAAGCCCCCGGCTTGTTCCCCTTCTACTAATTAACTCCTACTCACTCTTCAGATCTCAGCTCAAATTTGCTTCCGTGAGAAAGTCTTCCACCATCTCTACCACACCTGCTAGATCGCTTCCTTTACATGCTTTCATAAGAATTTTCTAGAACAAATAACCACATGGTTGAATTCCTGTTAGTACCTCCTTAAACTAAAAGTCTGCAGAGGCCATCTCTATTTTTGCTCACATTGCATCTCCAAGAGCCATACCAAGTGCTTGGCACTTAGTAGGCATTCAATAAAACCTGGCTGAATGGATGAGAAGAGAAATAAGTATCAGAAATATTTTCCTGCCTAGTAGATACATACTTCTAATTAATCCTGCTTAATTTAAACTTGTTAAATACTATTAAGTCCACAGACAATGTACTGATCCAGTAAGTTTTTATTCAGCAATTCATGAATCAGGTAGCATCCAATCTAGCAGACAGAAAGGCACTCCAAAGAGCTGTGCAAGGCTAGAGATTTTATAGACAAAAGCTAGAAGGTACAAGGCATTCCCTGATTGGTTAAAGCAGGACTACCTTCCTTATATGGGGTAAAGGGGAACTCTAGCTGGGTCAGGTAACTTGTGCTGAGCAGGCAAGCGCTGACTGGTTGACCTAGGTCTTCCTTTTCTGGGCGAGCTGAGGAGAGAAACTTGGTTAAGTTTTGGTTTGCTGATGTGGGGCTTAGCATGAGCAACTCCACCTTGGGCCTATTTTAGATATTTTAACACCACTTATTCTAGAATTTAATTTCAAACCCTGATTGGGTGGCTGGGACTGCATACACCCTCCCTCTGTAAACAACTAGAAAACTGGACAAAATATATGAAACTACTCTTTTCAGACAGTGGACAACAAGAGTGCAGGACTGTGAACAAAGCTGAGAGAAGTGAAACCAATGAGATAAGCCCTACTTTGCTCCAGAGCCATTTTAAGGACAATGGTGCAGGGAGGGAGATCCCAAGCAGAGATAGCACTCAATTCAAAAGAAGAAAAAAAGACTAAAGAACAGATGAGATAATAGCAAACAAATAGCAAGATGGTCGATTTAAACTCAACCATGTTGAGGGAATTCCCTGGTGGTCCAGTGGTTAGGACTTGGAGCTTTCACTGCCATGGCCCGGCTTCAATCCCTGGTTGGGGAACTAACATCCTGCAAGCCTCATGGCTCAGCAACAAAACAAAACAAATAAACAAACAAAAAAACTCTACCATGTTGGGCTTCCCTGTTAGCGCAGTGGTTAAGAATCCGCCGGCCGGGCTTCCCTGGTGGCGCAGTGGTTGAGAGTCCGCCTGCCGATGCAGGGGACACGGGTTCGTGCCCCGGTCCGGGAGGATCCCACATGCCGCGGAGCGGCTGGGCCAGTGAGCCATGGCCGCTGAGCCTGCGTGTCCGGAGCCTGTGCTCCGCAGCGGGAGAGGCCACAACGGTGAGAGGCCCGCGTACCGCGCAAAAAAAAAAAAAAAAAATCCGCCTGCCAATGCAGGGGACACGGGTTCAAGCCCTGGTCGGGGAAGACTGCACGTACCGCAGACCAACTAAGCCTGTGCGCCACAAGTACTGAGCCTGCGCTCTAGAGCCCACGAGCGACAACTACTGAGCCCGCGTGCCACAGCTACTGAAGTCCGCGAGCCTAGAGCCCATGCTCTGCAACAAGAGAAGCCCCTGCAATGAGAAGCCCACGCACTGCAACGACGAGTAGCCCCACTTGCCACAACTAGAGAAAGCCCACGTGCAGCAACGAAGACCTAGTGCAGCCAAAAATAAAGAAAATTTTTAAAAAAAGAAATGCACTTTAAATATAAAGACATATATAGGATGAAAGTAAAAAGTAGAAAAAGATATATGATGCAAACACTAATCATAAAAAGGGTGATGTTCCTATATTAATACCAGACAAAGTAGACATGCAAGCAGATAAGGTAAGGGGTCGCTGAAGATAGAGAACCAGGCTGGGCTTTCTTGACATAAGAGAGCCATTTTGGGCCTAAGGCATTTTGTGATCCAAGCCTGGCCACAATGCTTGCCCTTGAACAGGTCTCAGTAATCAATGACCTTCAGGGAACAAAAAATGCAGAAACAGAGGACTGTTATCAGGCAAGTGAAGTAACAAAAGCAAAGATAACAAATCAGTTGTAAAGACACCCAGTTCTATTTCAATGGTAAAGACTGGCCTAAAGCACTGTCTTGTGCTGTCTTGCAGAAATTAAATTCCTCCTCCGTTGCTCAACCACCAGATTAACTGGAATCTAAGGGATGATGATGTTGACTTTTTCTGATCCTCAGTGACTTCAGTCAACTAAAGCTTGGACTGGACCACCCAAGCCCCTTCATGAATATGCATGAACGCTTAGCTTAAAACTTACCCAATTTTGGTGTCCAGGGAGACACTGCTTTGGGAATGATCCCTGGTGTTCTCCCTACTTGCTGCAAGTAATAATAAATCCTTCCTTATCCAGATCTTTCGCTTGGTTGTGTCTTTCGGCTTGATACCCACCAAGAGGCTAACCCAGTTTTTGGGTAACAGACATAAGGACAAGGAATTTCACCAGAGTTAAAGAGCAATACATTTCATAATGACAAAAAAAGTCAATTCATTCAGAAGACATAGCAATCCTAAATATGCATGTACCTAATATCAAAATTTCAAGATATGCTAGGTGAAACCTGACAGAACCAAAGGGAGAGATAGACAAATCCACCATCACAATTTTAGTTGAAGCTTCCAATACTGCTCTCAGCAACGGATAGAAGAAGATAGAATATCTTGAAGGACACAAAAGATATGAACAACATTATCTTTTCAAGTACACATGAAACATTTACTGAGATAGAGAAAATTTGGAGACATAAATCCCAATAAACGTAAAATGACTGAAAAACTACAGAATGTTCCTTTTTAGTACAATAGAATTAAACTGGAAATTAATTACAGAAGTTATCTGGAAAGCTGCCCAAATATCTGGAAATTAAACAACAAATTTCCTTGTAACTCATTGGTCAGAGAAGTTGCAAAGGAAATTAGAAAATATTTGAAAGGAAACACAATCCATCAAACACAATCAATAAAATGGATAAACTCTAGCTAGAGTGATTAACAAAAAAGAAAAGGAATATACAATTTATCAATATCAGGAATAAAAGAGGGGACACCACTGAAGATATTAAAGCGTTAATAAGGGAGTAGCATGAACAACTTTATGCCAATCAATGAAATGGGCCAATTCACTGGAGACATAAATTACTAAAACTATTTCAAGAAAAAATAAAAAATTGGAATAGTCCTATATGTAATAATTAAATAAAATTTATAGTTAAATACCTTTCTGCAAAGAAAACTCCATGCTCATATGGCGTCACTGGTGAATTCCATTAAACATTTAAGGAAGAAATAACACACAAACTCTTTCAGAAAATAGAAGAGGAAACCCTTCTATGTATGAGGTCACTATCTGAAAACACCAAAACCAGACATAGTCATTATAAGAAACGAAAGCTGCAGAGTAATATTGCTTGTGAAGGATAAACACAAAAAATCCTTAACAAAGCATTATCAAATTGAGTCCTGAAACAGAAATGCAAAGGACCTAGACTAGCCAAAACAATCTCAAATATGAAGAACAAAGATGGAGAACTTACACTATCCGATTTCAAGACATATTACAGTAATCCAGATAATGTCACATTGGGGAAAGAACAGACATATAGACCAATGGAACAGAATGGAGAGTCCAGAAACACACACATATATATATATAATTATATTATATATATATAATTATATTACATATATAATTATATATAAAATGTGTACATAATTTTTATATATTACATATTTATTATATATAATTTATAACATAATATGTAACATATATATTATATAAAATATATGTTTTATGTATATAAAATTCTTTTTTCAATTGATCTTTGACTCTGTGAAGGCAATTCACTGGGGAATATATGAGTCTATTTATACAAAACTCTAGATAAAGCAAAACCAATCCACAGGGTCAGGAAGTGCATCAGTGGTTGCCTGGGGTGGAGGTTGCCAGGGGTGGGCTGGGGACATGATTTGCCAAGGTACAAGGGAACATTTTTGGGTGTTACGGTTTTCTCGTTATACTTGGTTTTGAATCATTCTAGAAAGTCTCATGGCTAAGATTTGGAGGTCACTTAGGGGAAGAAGCCCTCATCAGATGGAAATGATCTATACCTTGATTGTGGTAGAGGTTAGATGGGGCATACATATTGCCAAAAAAAAAAAAAATCACCTAACTGTACCCTTTGTATGGGTATATTTTATGTAAATTACAGCTTCCTAACAGTTCATCTAAAACATGAAATGGTTAAAAAAAAAAATGCGGCTTCCTTGGATACGCTCCAGACTTAGTGAATCAGAAAGTTGAGATCGTAGGGCTAAGATTTGGAGGTCAAGTGGGGGCAGAAGCCCTCATCAGGTTGATTTTAACTGACTGACTAGTTTACCTCCTGTTTCAGGTCCAGTGAGAACTTAAAAATAGACATTTATTTTCTGTTCCTTATTCTAAAACTAAGACATGATTGCTTGCCAAAAAAATTCAGGGAGTGTAGGAATCTTTAAAGATCCAGAATTAACATTATCATATATATAAGGTTTTTCTGCAAATGTATAGCATACACATGTATTTTTAACAACATGGAGTCCTATGAAACATACTATTTTATCAACTACTCTTTTCACTTAATATACAGTTAACCACTTTCCATAGATTAACCATACCACAAGAAGTGACTGCTTATGTATTAAGTGACTGTATTCTCTCATTTATTTGAACAGTTCCCCAAAGATGGACATGTAGGTTGTGGGGTACTTTTTGCAGCTTGGCCTACTCAACACCCACTTCAACTCCCTTCTCACTGCCCTGTTCAATTCTAAAAGCTGGAAAGATAAATACTTGCTTTCTCAGATACCCCGGCAGGTCCGGCGGCCATGTCATCTGGGTCTGGCCAATGAGACAGAAATGGAAGCAGCTAATACTGCCTCCTGGGCTTCCTGCTCCCCAGGGGGCCTGCACCTGGGGGCCCCAGGTCCAGTAGTCACTGCCTAGAGCAGAGCTGGAAGGGGGCAGTCCGGTTCCCTCACAGCATCCCTCAGTCTCCAGACAGCCCTGGATGCCCTTCTGTTGGACTTCTAATGGCATGAGATAGACACCTTACTTAAACCACTAACAAAACAAACGACAAAATGCCGCTGGGTACTCACTAGGTTATTTCCAAGAAAAATTCCCAGAAGTAGAACTGTTGGATCAGAGTATGCGTTTTTAAATACTTTTGAAACGTTTTATCAATTGACACTCCCACCAGTCCTGTATTATTACTGACCTGCGTCCTTGGACTCTTTAATCAATAGAAATTGATAAGAGGACAGACGAGAACTTCACGAAAGGCTTTCTTGGGGCTCGTGCTGCAGCACCAGGGAACGGAAACAAGAAACAGGTGATCTTGCTCGTTTTCCGGGTATGGCTGGCTGGTTCCTCAAATGGCTGCGGGTGAGGCAGATTGGTGGGTGGGACCAGAGGCGTGGCTAAGGTGGTCTGCCCATCCCCTCCCTCGGTGGTGCTGTGCGCAGGGGTCATGCGCAGTCTCGTGCTTTTGCTCCCGGCA
Source organism: Lagenorhynchus albirostris (assembly GCF_949774975.1). Lineage (NCBI taxonomy): Eukaryota > Metazoa > Chordata > Mammalia > Artiodactyla > Delphinidae > Lagenorhynchus > Lagenorhynchus albirostris. The sequence goes on from NC_083105.1 coordinate 88,992,892, forward strand.
CCTCAGACATGGCAGTAATTGTGTGGCCTTTTTGTAGCTTGTTGTTGATAACTGCTGGGACTGCATCATGCATGCAGTTATTTTTAGTCCTTTATAGTTTCTTCGTATGCTGTTGCTTGAGGAGGCGTTTATTACACTCTGCACGCCAGTAAAGGGTCCCAGGTCCCAAGCTATTGCATGGTGCAAGCACTCTGGTAGTGGGTCCCAGGTCCCAGGCTATCTCTATAAATTTACAACTTTCTCTACACTGTGCCAACTCAGGATATTATCACTTATTATTTTTATATTATAAAAAACAAAATAGCTTTATAGCGGTATAATTGATATACAAAGAACTGCACAATTTGATGAACGCGGACATATTCAAAGACTTGTAATACTATCACAACAATCAAGGGAATATACACATCTAACCCTTCCCAGAGTGTCCCTGTGTCCCATCGTGTTTTTGTGTGTGTGCAGGCAGTAAGCACAGTTAACGTGATATCTGCCGTCTTAAAATTGTTTTCCAGGGCTTCCCCGGTGGCGCAGTGGTTGGGTGTCCGCTTACCGATTCAGGGGACACGGGTTCATGCCCCGGTCCAGGAAGATCCCACATGCCGCAGAGCGGCTGGGTCCGTGAGCCATGGCCGCTGGGCCTGCGCGTCCGGAGCCTGTGCTCTGTAAAGGGAGAGGCCGCAACAGTGAGAGGCCCGCGTACCGCAAAAAAAAAAAAAAAAAAAAAAATTGTTTTCCAGCTTTATTGAGCTATAATTGACATATAACATCGTATAAGTTTACTTCTTAGCAAATTTTGAAGTGCACAACATGGACTGTGGACTGCATTATCACTTTTTCTTTTTCTTTTTCGGTACGCGGGCTTCTCACTGTTGTCGCCTCTCGCATTGCGGGGCACAGGCTCCGGACGCGCAGACTCAGTGGCCATGGCTCACGGGCCCAGCTGCTCCGCGGCATGTGGGATCCTCCCGGACCGGGGCACGAACCCGTATCACCCTGCATCGCCAGGCGGACTCTCAACCACTGCACCACCAGGGAAGCCTGCATTATCACTTTGTTTTGCACCATTTCCAAACTGATGGGTAAAAAAGATATCTCATTGTAATTTGTCTCATTTTAATTTGTCTATCTTTGATTACCACTGGTAATTCATACATTTAGTGAACGCTTCTATTCCTTCTTTTGTAAATTGCGAGTTAGACCAGGGAACTTACTGGAAGCAGCTGCTTCCCTCGTCTTTGGCTGTGGGCAATGTTGGGGGATATGGCTAGCAGCCAATTTGTTTGAAATTCCAGCACCTCCATTACATCCCTGTCACTTTCCAGTAGGATATTACAGACACGAGCTCTGTTCCAGGCCTGCTCTTCGGCACTTTCCAGATGTCTCCACAAGCCCAACACACTTGGGAAGGATCTTGGTGAGATATGTTATGTCTCCAAGGGAAAAAAAAAAAAGAAAAAAAAAGCTAGGGATCTTTAAGCAGCTGCTATTTTAAGGTATATGCTAAACAAGTTTCTGAACAGCGTGAGTTGCTACTTCAAATACAAAGGGTTGAATCATTCATTTTCTTACGCTGGGTGGAACCAGACAGTCCAGCAGTCAGAGAATAGCAATTTCTTACAGGTGACACGAATGTCCGTATAAATCACGTACCGTATAACAAATAACATCATTTGGGGGAATAACGTAATGGATTTTTTCAGGGGTGCTCTTCCATGTTGACATGGAATGGCACGTCTTCATTTACCCATTTTGAACTGTTTTCGTAATCACCCAAGGCTATGAATAAGGAAGTATGAATTGGGTATGGGGGCTAGAGTAAAAATTCAAACACAGCTGGGGACCGAGGCAAGGCCAAAAGTGTGTGTTGAAGCGGACAAAGAAAAAGAGAGAGAACAGATATTCCAGAGAGCCTCAGCCTTTCTACACTTTTGCATGTATGGACGCCGCCTTTCTGAGTCATTTTTTATGAATGATTTGCAGCCGGCAGGACCCAAGAGGGACCCACAGGCTCTGGATATCACTCACAGACACTGGGGCTTTCAGTTCAAGGAGCAGACCGGTGGTGATCTGCAAGCAGTGACTGTAAGTAGCATTGTCCTTAGGAAGGTGGGCTGGTATCTCCTTTGCCCCTCAAAGCTTTCAACTGCGCCCTGCAACAGGCGGCTGACCTCTAAGGACTATATGAGAGATTCTCAGACTTTTGAGTCTCAGGATTCTCACAACTTAACAACTATTGAGGACTCTAAATAGCTTGTTTTGTGGGTTATATCTATTGGCATTTACGGCAATAGAAATTAAAGCTGAGAGACATTTAAAATATTCTCATTCATCGAAAATAACAGTGATAAACCCACTTACGTGTTAACATAAATAACATGCTTTTTAATAAAAAAAAATTGATTTCCATTGTTGTAACGCTCTTTTCTATCGGGATTAACAAAAGACAGCTGGATTTCCACATCTGCTTCTGCACTCAGTCTGTTGTCGTATCACAGAGGTCAGATAGCCTTTGGGAAATGCCGCTATTCACTACTGAAGGAATGAAAGTGAAACAGGCAAATACCATATTAGTGTTATAATGAAAACAGTTTTGACTTCAAGGATCCTCTGAGAAGGTCTGGGAAACCCCCGTTAGTTCCCGGCCACACTCAACACAACTCCTGTGACTTCTGAATCCCACTGGGTTCAGCCATTGGGAGCCCTGGCAATAAGACAGTGCCATGGGAATACTTCTTGCTCTGGCCCCTTCCCTGCAGGGTTGCATACACTGAGGCTGGCTTGGTCTCTTGGAAAAAGATTAAGGCTTCTTTCAAGTGACTCTCTTCTACGGGTTCCACTTACTTCTCCCCTTACCACTTTGGGCCTAGGGGTAGAACATCTCTAAGTTGTTGCATTATTTTTTTTTAGTTTTTCTACACTCTGTACACCTTTGTAAATAAAAACTGAATTTATCCTAATTTTTTACTACCACATGTAAATAAAACAAAAATTCAAAAAATAACACAGAGCCTTATTATGTGCCAGTGGTTCTCAAGGTGTGGTACCTGGAGCATCGGCATTAGAATCACCTGGAAACCTGTTAGAATTAGAATTCAAATTTTTGGGCCACACCCCGGACTGAAAGAATCAGAAATTTTAAGAATGGGGCCCAGCGGGGCTTCCCTGGTGGTGCAGTGGTTAAGAATCCGCCTGCCAATGCAGGGGACATGGGTTCGATCCCTGGTCCGGGAAGATCCCATACGTTGTGGAGCAACTAAGCCCATGCACCACAACTACTGAGCCTGCACTCTACAGCCCACGAGCCACAACTACTGAGCCCGTGTGCCACAATTACTGGAGCCCGTGTGCCACAATTACTGAAGCCCGCATGCCTAGAGCCCGTGCTCCACAACAAAGAAAGCCACCGCCATGAGAGAAGTCTGCATACTGCAGTGAAGAGTAGCCCCCGCTCGCTGCAACTAGAGAAAGCCACGTGCAGCAACGAAGACCCAAAGCAGCCAAAAATAAAAATAAATAAATTTATAAAAAAAAGTGCTTCAAGTAAAACCATACACACACACATACCAGGCAAACATAAAGACAAAAGCCCCACATAAAACCACCCCAAACAAATCCCAAAGAATAACATCAACTCTCCCCTAAACACACCCATAAAAGATTGGTAACAATCATTGTGTCATGACTTAAAGGGAACTCATAATCTGTTGACTATTTCCCCTGAGAAGACTTCTGTGTGTCTTTAGAAAAAGGTAATATATGTAAACATGTTCATATGGATATAAGGAGCTAAACATGCTTCTCTCATTTTCACCTCTCTTCTCATTCACCTCCTACATTAAAGCCTGTATCTATTTGCACTTCATTTTGTGTGTTTCTGTTTGGAGCAGATGAACTCTTATACATCTGCATTTTAAATTATATCTAAATCCTCTTTAACATAGCATGAAAAAAAAAAAAGAAGACTGACCAGCACCAATTTAGTTTCAGCAATTTTATATAGGAATCCCAAAGCCTTGCATTTCCTTGTACTCTGGGAACAATATATAGCCTGAACAAAAGGTTATAGTGGAAAGGAAATGTAATTGATTCTGAAGAGCGTGAACATCTGCAGAGAATGTGGTGTAAGAGACAATGATCTCTGCTTATGAGGATGAAACGGTTTCTAGTTACCCATGTCAGAAGAATAACTCTGCCCCCGCCCCCAACCCCAAGTTCAGTCCACTAAGCAGAGCGAGGCTGCAGATGCCTTCTATGACACGGAAACCAACAGAAATAGGTATAGAAGACTTGACAAAACTACATTTGCCCAGTGGTGTTGAAAAGTCAGAAAAGCTTTATGCTGGTGCAAATTTTGTCATTAAATGTAATGTGATTGTGGCCAAGTCAGTTTCTCTCTCTGGGCCTCAAGTTTCCCGACTTTGACGTGGAAGAGCTGAGCTGGATGACAGACACAGTTCTTTTATGATGCTCTTTCCAGTAAGATTAACTACTTTTTCATCTAGAAGTCTCTTAAAGTCTCAGACTTTCCATTTTAGATGGGAAGAGCAAAAATTCTAACACAAGTGATTTAAGAACATCAACATTTATTTAACATGATAAAAAAGAAATGAGATATGAACATTTGCATTTAAACAACAGTAAGTAGCCTTTAATACTTACATTACATGTGCTCATTGTATAATATATACACAATGAACATAATTACATTTGTACACAAACTAAGTACTGGATTTGAAAACCTGCTTATTGCTGTACACATCTAGTCCAATGAAGTATAAGCCCAGTACTTCAAAATACCTACATTTTAAATTGCTTTTTAAGAAAAAAGTAAGCGATAACATTTGTATCTAAGCTGACAAGAGTGTGGCATAACTGCTGACAATGCAATCTGACTGAGAAATAATTATAGCAGGAAACGGACATACTTCACTTAGCAGTAATAAAATGGCACATTTTAAATATATATATAAAATTTTTACAAATCAAGGGTGAAACAAAGCATTGCAGTAGCCAAAATGGGAGGAAGAAGGAAAAAAAAAAAAAAAGGAAAACAAGCTTCACTGGAAATAATAACTAAATTTATGTACTGAAAAGTGAAAAGAAATATAAATTCACCTAGACTTTAGAAACATCAAAATCTGGAAATCAGCAACTAAGTAAGCTCTGGCTGTAGACCACACACTAAAAAGCACCTTTACCTATGTGCTCTGAAATCATAGCAGCAAGCTGGTGTCAGAATAATAACCTTGAGATTACATTACATGACCTTGAGTGTACATATGGGCCATTAAAGCTGTTTTGGAATAAACATTTTCCAGAAGTGATAAAATGATGCTCTGTGGCCAAAAGCATCAGAACTATGAATTTCATAGATTTAAAATATACTGTACAATATCTTCTCACATTGCCAAAGGTCCATGTCCTCAGCTTTGAATGGTTTCAACGGAAGTCAGTATAGCTGAAAAATACAAAGAAGTAAAATTACTTTGACACCTGCAAAGTTAATTAATGACCATTTCCTGAAGTAACTAAGGGCCACATTCTCTAGCAATAGAACTGACAAGCATGGCCATGAAAATCCCAAAACATAATACAATTATCTTCTCTTTATTTTCTTCTCTTCATTTTCTTCTCTTCATTCATCTTCTCTTCATTTCCATAAGCTTAATTCACAAAGCAAAGAAACATAATGCAATATGTGCACAGCAATTCAGATGAAAAAAAGGACCGAAACTTGTGGCTGAATCCAAAAGGTTGACGAAATGAGCAGAGGTTTGCACAACTTTACTAAAATACGTAATACTATATTAAGCTGCCTACATAGCGGTGTCATTTGTAAAACTTTCCTAAGTCTTGCCAAAACCACTAGTTCAGAAAGATGACACATGCACAATGAGAAGATGGATTATAAAATAATGCAAGTCTGAATGCCACTGGTTGGTTGTGGTGACTGCACACCACAAAGCTAGAAAATATCCGGCAATCACTGTACCTAAGTCTAGTACGTAATACTCCTGGCTCTTGGAATGAAAGTAAAACAAAACAAAAGCGAATAATAACAACTTAAGGAACCTGGAAATGTACTCCAGTTTTAACTGTGAACATTCTTGTTATCAGAATGGTCCGAGTACAATGAATTGTAACCTGTTTATTGAACCAAGAGATAATGGGAGTGGCTCTCAAAGTACATTTCACCACTAAGACAGACGGAGGCCATCAATCAATTCTTTGCACAGGAGGAATAAAATGAGCATCATGTTCATTATCCCTGTTTGGTGTTATTCTGTCACTAGTGGCAACTGCCACTTCTGAATGTATTAAGTTAAAAGTTTAAATATATGAGTGACAGAGGCAAGACACAGGTTAAGACTACAACAAATACAACAAGTCCTAAAGAGATACCAAGTGACAACAAACAAAGCCTCTTTTAGGCTCCAGACAGACGTGATCTCAAATAAAAGTTACAGAAATGACAAGACAGTTAAACATAAATCCTCTGGCTGAAATAAAGGGACACAGATTATAGCTGCTACAAAAAGGTGTGAATGGACGTAGAGGCTAGAAAATGAGCACTACTGGATGAAAAACTTAGTCTAAGTTGGTATTTGTACTCATTTGGGTACCTAAAAATCAAAGAACATGTTTGTAGCCGTGCTCATAATGTCTGTAGGTGTTTGCTCAGCTTATAACTGATTAACAGAAATTGGTGATAATCCGAAGGCACCAAACATGAGAAGATCTGGTAGATACTGAGAAAAAAAAGTGCGGAAAAAGGCATAAAATGTTCACTCCATACCTCACAGCTTTTCTGAAAGATAAAAAAAGTATGTAAGTACAAAATTGAGGTAAAATGTAGCCATTGTTGATAAAGTTTAAAAGTAAGACACCTTAGGAAATTATTCGTGGTTCTAAAAGTGTGGTCTAAGGAACACTGGTTGAGAAAGGCCCCGTCTCCCTGCCCCCACCTGTGGCTTTTTTAAAAGCTACCTCCCTACCTAAAAAAAAACAAAAGCTACCTCCCTGACTTAAAAAAAAATATTATTTAGAAATAATTTCTGATGGCTCTTAAAGATTTTACATTCCATATCTAGTTGGCTGTACCATAAACTTTTCTTTATCCTTAAAAATAATTAGCAAACTTCCAGTGTGGTAGATAGGTCCACGTTGAATGTAAAAAACATTTCTGTATCAAAATGTAACGAGTTGAACAGAATTCTCAGACCCAACTGTGGAAAGAAACTGTTAGGTGGGAGCACAGCTGCAAAACACTGCAAAACCTCCCCTCCGAGTTTAGCTGTTTTTATGGATGATGAAAGAAGAGACAGAGAAAATGTTGTTACGTAGCAAATCACTGAAGGGCTGATGTTGGAAATTTTGAGTTACTGCCCGTGGTTCAAACACTTGCTCTGCTAACTATCCCTAACACACAGGCCGGAATTCATCACAGTTTTTATTCACCAAATCAACAAAAGTCAGGCTGAAAGCTCTAACAGTAAAGCACGAAAATGAAAGGAAACGACGTACTTGTTCTGAGACTACACACACATGAAGTGTGAGCCTTCTGTGAGCTGCGGCTGAGTGGACGGAACGGGTGATGCCGAGGACTCGGGAGACGGGGACAGGCTTTGCACTAAAACACACCGAGAAAACGTGACGAGATCAAAATCCTGGAGACACCTTCGGAGAAGGAAATCCTGACGCTGCGATTCCCAACACAGAACGTGTGTCGGGAAGGAATTCTTAGTTGCATTTCGGCTCTGTTTTTTGTTATTCTGGCAACTGATTATTCAGTATGAAATGTCTCTTGAAGACTGGTTAAAAATTCCTTTTCCATGTACGTCTTAAACTTATATAATGTTATATGCCAATTATATCTCAATGAAACTGGGAAAAAATTAAAACAAATTTTTTGGGGGGGCTTCAAGGTTAATTTTCAGGTGTATATCAGTGACTCACCCCTGTTGGGTCTCATTTTTAAAAGCTTTTCTAGTTGCATGAAGCTAAATACTGCAGATGGTATAAATGTTGGGGTTTTAATACACCCACACAACCTTTAACACAGACTTGGCATCATAATAACCGAATGTGATCAATGACAATTTTTAAAGAAAGTGAGAATTCCTGTACACATTGCCTTGTGAGTGATAAGAGGCAAAGGAAAAAGTGCTTCATACTGGTTACAAAGGAACATGGCTGATGATATAAATTTCCATGTTATATGTATATAAGATACAGAAAATGCTCTTAAGAACAGTCCTGCATAATTGAATTTCATTGGACTTACCCTTCTGCAAAATGATTGGAGGCGGGGTTGGGTGGGGGGAGGAGAAAGAATTACTAGGGATAGCTTTTTGTTTATGGACTATGAGATGCAAAACTGATACATTACACTAGTGGGATGATTCCCCTACCCCCATCCCTTGGCAAAAGTCATAAAGAAAAAAAAAAAGAAAAAAGATGTGTGAAGAATCCAGAAAGTATAAAAGAATAGCACAGAAAATTTTATTTTTTCTTAACATGCTACGGATCATGATCTTCCACTATCAAAGAAAAACCCAGATGTGGATTATAGTAGGAGCTAAGTAAGTAAATCTATTCTACTAGTGTAGATATTCAATCTTCCACAGTTCCCAAAGGGGTAGGCTTATGAATACTCGGAGAATCCAGCGTCAGAGAAAAGTACTAAAAGATCTTCTTCTTAGAAAAAAGTTTAAGGTATGTGTAAAGGTTCAGATTAAAAAAACAAATAAAACAAAACAAAGAGAAGGAACTGACGCCCAAGACAGGAGAGAGGGCAGATCTAGCTGCTCACGCAGGGCTGGCCCTGTGCTCTGGTGCAACTGCAGCCCTCCTGATGGTGCAAGTGTGGGAAGGCAAAGGCTGCTTGGTCTGCAGTTGACGTCCCTGCGTGGCTCCCTTGCTAGAGTCTCCACATGGCAAATAAATTCAGAGGTTCAGAGGAAGCACCAGTAAGAAAATTAGGAAACATGTAATATCTACCTGCCATTGTCTGACTTCCTCTAGAAGCCTCAGGAGTTAGTTCATAAGAAATAACAGTTTCTTCCTGCTCATGAATATTGTCCTTTGTATTTTCTTCAGGGTGGCCTTCTGGTTTATGATTTGGGATCTGTGACTCATCTTGAGGGCTAATGAAAATAGATGGAAGTTTTAAAGTTCGTTATTTTAGAATGCAATTAATTTTTTTTCTTCCAAACTTAGTGTTATGAAAAATCTTAACTATACATAAAAGATGTCACCATCTGTACTTAACAATTGCTAACATTTTGTTGGCATTTTTGTCCACATTTTGCCAATCTTGTTTCATTCTAAACCCTCAGCCCCCTACTCCCCAAATGATGATTATTATTTTTTTTAATTAATTAATTAATTCTTGGTTGCATTGGTTCTTCGTTGCTGCACACAGATTTTCTCTAGTTGCTGCGAGCGGGGGCTACTCTTCGGTGTGGTGCGTGAGCTTCTCATGGCGGTGGCTTCTCTTGTTGCAGAACATGGATTCTAGGTGCGCGGGCTTCAGTAGTTGTGGCATACGGGTTCAGTAGCTGTGCTCGCGGGCTCTAGAGCACAGGCTCAACAGTTGTGGCACACGGGCTTAGTTGCTCCACGGCATGTGGGATCTTCCCGGACCAGGGCTTGAACCCGTGTCCCCTGCACTGGCAGGTGGATTCTTAACCACTGCGCCACCAGGGAAGTCCTCCCCAAATTATTTTAAAGCAGATTCCAGACATATCATTCAGTCTGTAAATACCATCAAATATCCAGTCAATGCTCAAATGATCCTGATTGCCTCATAATATCATCTTAGAGTTATCTGTTTGAATGAGGATCCACACAACAAAGTCCATACACTGTATTTGCCTGAGAAGTCCCTTAAAGTCTACTCTAAAATATACCACCACACACACCCGTTTTATTCTTTGTCATTTATTTAGGAAAGAACCTGGTTTATCTGTCCAATAATTTACTACATTTCTGGATTTTGATGACTGTACCCCTCATATTTTTTATAAACTGATACGATTCTTAGGCTTGATCAGACTTAGGTTTTGGGGGAAAGGAGGTAAGTAATACTCTTTTAGGTGGGTGTCTTGCACTACTGCATTAATAGTCTCTTTTCCTGATGTTAAAAATGATCAGGGGACTTCCCTAGCAGTCCAGTGGTTAAGACTTCACCTTTCAATGCAATGGGTGTGGGTTTGATCCCTGGTCGGGGAGGTAAGAGCCCACATGCCTCGTGGCCAAAAAACCAAAACGTAAAACAGAATATTGTAGTAAATTCAATAAAGACTTTAAAAATGGTTCACATAAAAAAAAATCTTTAAAAAAAAAAAACAAAATTTTTTTTAGCTAACAGCTTTAGCAGCACTGAGGAATATTGTTCATCCATTATTTTAATAGGGTTTTAGCAAAGCAGTGATATTCTAAGTCTCTCATTCTTTTTTTTTTAATTAATTAAATTTTGGCTGCGTTGGGTCTTAATTGCAGTGTGTGGGCTCTCTAGTTGTGGCACATGGGGGCTCCAGAGCGCACAGGCTCAGCAGTTGTGGTGTGTGGGCGCCAGAGCACGTGGGCTCTGTAGTTGCAGCACGTGGGCTTAGTTGCCCCACGGCATGTGGGATCTTAGTTCCTCCACCAGGGATCGAACCCATGTCCCCTGCATTGGAAGGTGGATTCTTACCCACTGGACCACCAGGGAAGTCCCAAAGTCTCTCATTCTTTTATGTTTTTTAATAAATTTTTTAAAATTATTTATTTATTTATCTTCAGCTACATTAGGTCTTCGTTGCTGTGCACAGGCATTCTCTAGTTGCGGCGAGCGGGGGCTACTCTTTGTTGCGGTGCGCAGGCTTCTCTTGTTGTGGAGCACGGGCTCTAGGCACGCCGGCTTCACTAGCTGTGGCACGCGGGCTCAGTAGTAGTGGCTTGCGGGCTCTAGAGCACAGGCTCAGTAGTTGTGGTGCACGGGCTTAGTTGCTCCGCGGCATGTGGGATCTTCCCGGACCAGGGCTTGAACCTGTGTCCCCTGCATTGGCAGGCAGATTCTTAAGCACTGCGCCACCAGGGAAGCCCTCTCATTCTTTTTTTTTTTTTTTTTTGCGGTACGCGGGCCTCTCTCACTGTTGTGGCCTCTCCCGTTGCGGAGCACAGGCTCCGGACGCGCAGGCTCAGAGGCCATGGCTCACGGGCCCAGCCGCTCGGCGGCATGTGGGATCTTCCCAGACCGGGGCACGAACCCATGTCCCCTGCATCGGCAGGCGGACTCTCAACCACTGCGCCACCAGGGAAGCCCTCTCATTCTTTATTGAGTGAAATTTTTCTAATAAAGAAGAGTTTCCTCATAAACTCTCTGGTTGCAGCTTGTTTGGGAAAGGTAAGATAAATGTTTACTTCTTTCTCTTTATGTACCAGGTTTTGGAACAATAAGTGGATTCCCTAGCATCCTCTGAAGGGGCCAACAAATTATTTTTTGTTGTTGTTGTATCATTATGAACTCATAGATTTGTAATATACTGGATGTGTTTTAATCTATGTCTATTAACAAAAGTTCAGCACAGATTTTTTTTCTTATCAGCTATCGCCAAATATTTTTCAAGTTCCCTCTTGCTATTCATTGAAGAGATAAAGGCATTCCTAATAACATGAGATCACAGCATTCCTCTTTTCCAGCACTAGGAATTTTTTTATGGATGGTGAGACTGAGGATATGCATTTAAAAATGCTAGTTAAGAAATACAGTTAAAAAATAAATGGCAAATCACTATAATATTTGGAACGCTTAACAGACATCTTAGATATCTGATCAATGTCTGTCATTATACAGGCAACGCTGAGGTGCTTACTTTGCTGTAGCTTGCGTGCCTCTGGCATTTTTTTAAAAAAGGTATTTATTGATCACTTGCTAGGTGTTTAGCACAGTGCTAAGTGCTATACACATATTTTCTTATTTAATCCCTATAATACACTTGTGAGATGGATACGATTATTATCCTCATTTTTACAAGTGAGGAACCATGACAGTTGTGTAACTTGTTCAAGATCCTACAGCTCGTAAGAGATATTCTGGGACTGGAATCCAAGACCTCTGACTCTGAAGTTTACCATTTTTAAGCAGGTATACAATTTTGTGAATGATTCCTTTGTTTGTTTTTCCTAATTATTACCTGTATGGAACATCCTTGGGCATCTTTTCTTTGTTTTCTTCTTTATCCACCACTTCCTCAGAATTTACTCCATTTGGCTCAGGTGTGAAAAGTGTTTCGGAAAAAGCATTTTCAGTTTTTTTAAACTATAGAAGAAGAAAAATTCTCTTTTTCAAATCATTTTTACCACATTTAATATATTAGTGAATTATCTAAAATGATTCCTAAAGTTTATTAAAAAACCCATACCCTATCAAATATTTACTGAAATATAAATTTATATTCAAGTGCATTAAAAATATTAATGTCCTATAAAAAATAAATAAAATACAATGCAAAACTTAAAAAAAAACACTAAAAAAAAAATTAATGTCCTTTGCTACTAGGATAAAAGGTACATTGCCACTAGTTAGCCGCTTTGGGATATAAGATTCTTTAATTGGGTTAATGATAATTTATTCCAGCCTTGATTGATCATGTTTTAAGTTTTCAATTAACCCAGTTTTTGTTGTGGCTGAATACATCGATCAAATTATACGAAGCCTATCATTTCACTAAGATCTATATAGCCCCTGTGACAGAATGACACGTAACTATTTTCAACCTTCTCACTTGATCTTATCTTCAAAAATCCACCCCTTTGTAACATCTGTCCTAAAATAATCTCTCTACCTCTTCGCTGAAATCTGTATTTTGAGGTTCAGCTTCTTTTAGTCGAACAGTTTCTGCGGCAGGAGTTTCATGGTTTGGCTTCACGTCATTTTCTCTAATGACGGCATCCGGTTCCTTAAGGTTATCATCCCTCCTTCGAGTCTGTTCAACAGATAGACAGCATTTTTAGATTCATACTATAAGGTCATGCATAGTTTTTAGATAGTACCTATTAATTTTTTGTTTTTTAAAGTTGGTTCTTCACTTGCAAGGGTTTCCTTATGAAAAACAACAGAGGAATCATATATATTACTCATCTATTTTGTAATGTGTAGAATGTGCAGTTATTCAACTGTTAATTGGTTGAACCACCATTAGCAATGCCTGCTCTCCATTAGACAAGACAGAAAGAGGATTTCTATGATGGCAGGGAATCACTTTCAGCTGGTCCATGTCTACTAACAGGGATAGACCAGACTGAAGCCACTGGAAAGGTTCCTTAGTCTGCTCTGATTTATGAATCAGGGTAACAAACAAACAAATAAGTAATAAGAAACGGAATGGTGTCTCTTTGTAAGACTAAAGTTAAAATGTAATGAATAGTAGAACTTTTCTTTAGAAACCCTCTCGCTACAATTTAGGTCAGGCTAAATTAGTATACAGAGTAATACACATTTCATTGGGAGGGGAACTGGGGACCATCCTGCTAACCTGCATGGCATTTTACATTTGTTGAAAACACTTTTATCTTCTTACTATCTCCATGAAGTAGATAGGACAGGTTGTATCTTTCTTTGATTTACAGTAGAGGAGATTAAGTCCACAACGTATAGGAGGGTATCCAACAAGTAATTTAGCTCTGGTTTTCTGAACCCAGGGCTATTTCCATTTTACTAAGCTGTCCTGGCATATTGTAAGAGTTGAATAATATAACTATCCATGTTGCTGACATTTAAAAGCCCATCAACCATGTAACTCTACGATTCTAAGATTCAAGTGATATTAGATTTACCCACAAGAATGAGTAAAAGCAATTGATATACCTGGGAAACCCGGAATGGATTTTCCCTTAAATTTGAAGGACTTGGTAAGGGTGACTGGTCTAAAGCACCAATAATGTTTAATCCTTTTTTCTTTTCCCTTAAGCATGCTTGTTGATGCCTCCTGATTCTTTCCATTTGCTCTTCCACAGTCATCCTAGGTCGAGTGCTTTCAGCCAAACAGAGCTGTTCCACTGCACTTCTTGGTCTTTCCTTTAAATTGAAAGTAAACAAACAGATGAATATCTGAAGACAGGATAACTTGTGAAAAGTATGTTAGAATAAAAAATGTCCTGCAATGCATTTACTTTGTTTGCAAAATCTCAAGTGGAGGTTTTGGATGTCATTTAGATAACACCAGAACGGCAGATTACTCCATGCATGCACTGATGCAGGATCAGCGATGGAAAGAGAGAGAGAGAAGAGGTAGGAGGGAGGGGAGAGAAGAGGAACTTAAGGAGGGGATTTGCTTGTTTTTAAAAACAAAATACAAAAAAGTACGGCAGCTCTGGAGTGACCCTACCCCACGGCCCTGAGATAGGAAATTGTATAAAACTCAAACTAGGAGAAAACAGGGGGCATAGCTTCTAAAAATCAGCAATTTCTTTTATTATACTAAAAATGTAATGTTTCAAGTCACACATTTTTTACTGTGGAAAGACTGGTAGAGAAAACATCCTTAGTTCATGAAAAACTATGGAAGAATCTATTTTCTATAAATCAGAAGGTTATATTTTATATACATATATACATTTACATGGCTCTTTTTTTTTCCTTTTTGTGGTACGCAGGCCTCTCACTGTTGTGGCCTCTCCCGTTGCGGAGCACAGGCTCCGGACGCGCAGGCTCAGTGGCCATGGCTCACGGGCCTAGCCGCTCTGCGGCATGTGGGATCTTCCCGGACTGGGGCACGAACCCATGTCCCCTGCATTGGCAGGCGGACTCTCAACCACTGCGCTACCAGGGAAGCCCTACATGGCTCATTTTTATGGTTTACTGAAGGGTTTAAAAATATTAGTCACATTAGGGGCTTCCCTGGTGGTGCAGTGGTTGAGAGTTCGCCTGCCGATGCAGGGGACACGGGTTCGTGACCCGGTCCGGGAAGATCCCACATGCCGCGGAGCGCCTGGGCCCATGAGCCATGGCCGCTGAGCCTGCGCGTCCAGAGCCTGTGCTCTGCAACGGGAGAGGCCACAACAGTGAGAGGCCCGTGTACCGCAAAAAAAAAAAAAAAAAAAAAATATTAGTCACATTAAACAACCAGTTCTTACTTCTCACTTTCTTACTAAAGATATAAAACAATATTGGTATGAGATCGAAAATAAGTATATCAATAACTGTCATAAGGAAATTTTAGCTTATTTTATATAATAGAAATTTTAGAGATTAAACATATTCTAAGATCTATAGAATAGAATGCATAGGTTTCTTTGTGTCCTCTGGACTGAACTGCTGGGAACTGACTGAGACATTGGTGGAGTTGCTGGTGTTTTGGAAAGAACCCAGGGCAGAGGTAAGTATTTCCGTGACTAAGCAGTATGTCAGGATAACGGCCAAGGTCCTCTTCTCTCCACTGCAATCTAAAATGTGTCTGCAGGGCAGTAGCTACAGATCTAGAACTGTTTTCTATTGTATAGAATATCTTGAAGAGCTCACGTAGAAACTGAAAGGAAAATGAAAAATGAAAAGCCTTAGAGTGCAGAAATGATGCTTCTCATTTGTGAAACAAAGCATTTGCTTTTGTGAAAAAAATTTTTTAAATAAAGGTAAATTCTAGATACTCATTGGGAAGTTGGCTACTTTAGCACTCTTTCCTTTTATTTATTTATTTATTTTTTTGCGGTATGTGGGCCTCTCACTGTTGTGGCCTCTCCCGTTGCGGAGCACAGGCTCCGGACGCGCAGGCTCAGCGGCCATGGCTCACGGGCCCAGCTGCTCCATGGCATGTGGGATCTTCCCAGACCGGGGCACGAACTCGTGTCCCCTGCATCGGCAGGAGGACTCTCAACCACTGCACCACCAGGGAAGCCCTCCTTTTGTTTTTAGTAACAACAAACATGTATTCTTCCTGGTTTTTCTGTGTTTGTGCAAAAGTGTTGTCTCACTGAAACTTCCTTTTCCAAGTTATAGTATTGTACAAATCTATTCTTTTAAAATGCCAGATATTATTAATTTTTAGATCTTTTTGCCAGTATAACTGGAGAAGAGTATCTCACTGGGGTTTTAGTTAGCACTTTAAAAATGATTATCAGTGTTGAGCAATTTTCATATTTTTGTGAATTACTGTTACATAGTTTCCATTTAAAAAAACCCTAAAAATAACTGATTTATATTAATTCCTCAAATATTATGAAACTTGTCTGTTATACTGCAAGTATTTTCTTCTGGTATCTGTATAGCTTATAAAGGACTTTCCGGTACAATATTAGGTAACTAGTCGTCTATACTTTCCCCCCAGTATTTGGTTATGTAGAAGTCTTTCTTGTAGTATTTAAGATAGTTATTTTAGGGCTTCCCTGGTGGCGCAGTGGTTGAGAGTCCGCCTGCCAATGCAGGGGACACAGGTTCGTGCCCCGGTCCAGGAAGATCCCACATGCCGCGGAGCAGCTAGGCCCGTGAGCCATGGCCGCTGAGCCTGCGCGTCTGGAGCCTGTGCTCCGCAAAGGGAGAGGCCACTACAGTGAGAGGCCCGCATACTGCAAAAAAAAAAAAAAAAAAAAAAAAAAGATAGTTATTTGAAAAAAAAGATAGTTACAGAATAATATAAATCCACTAATATCTTTCTGTTTGATCTCGACATGCATTTTTAAAGGTTTTTTTTCTGTTGCCTTATTTCACATTATAATTTCCAAAGAAAACACCCTTTTAAACTAAAAAATGCCTAACTCTATGAACAGCAGTATTACAGGACCATTATATTTCTTATATATATAAATCTGTCAGAATTTCTGGCATATACTTTGTACCATACTTTAATATCTTTCAAGAATAATCATAAATCTTATCATTTGTTGTACCTTTCAGTCTTTTCTTATAGTTTTAAGTTATCTCATAGCAAATAAATAGAATTTATAAAGATAAAAAGGAAAATTTCTTTTGCAGCCCAAATTTCTAGAGAGTACTTGGGGAAAGGGAGTTAAGTCCTTTGAGAATCTTCCCAAGAAGACCAAGATTAGACTGGTTAAAAGCCAGTCTGAATTAAATGGATCTCTGATGGAAGTGTGAAGTACAGGATTTGTTTCTCATTCTCAATTCACATTGCTCATTGTAACCAGAGGATTGGCAAACTCCAAGTCTACTGCAGCGGAAAGGCCCTACAAACTCAGGCTGGCTTGGAAGTCCACTCGCTTGGGTGACCACAGCACATGTCTGTCACTCTCCTAAGGAAATTTTTAGAGGTGTCAGGAGAGGTAACATAGGGCAGCTATCTGAGAACAGATTCCACAAATTGTGCCCCAAAGACCACATGTGGAGTCTGAGCAAAGAAAACCTAGATTAGGCCTGTCCTCTGAGGTGCTCATTCCCTGAATGTAATTTAAAAAATTAAGATTACTAAATTTTTCTTGAGTATGTAAAAAACAATTCTGATTGGAATTCCCTGGAGGTCTAGTGGTTAGGACCCCGCACTTCCACTGCAGGGGGCACAGGCACAGGTTCGATCCCTGGTCGGGGAAGGATCCCATAAACAGTGTGGTGTGGCCCCCCAAAAAAAAGTTTTGAAAGAAACCTCTAAAAATTAAAACATATACAAGGTGGCAATAAATAGGTTGAGAATCCTTCTGGAAATTAATGTATAATTAAATACCGTTCTTGAATCCATCATCTTCTTAGTTTTCCTTAAAGTTACATATGAGGCTATTGTCGAAGATTCGGGTGTTGGTGATTTTGTTCTTGGAGGGACTACTCCAACAGGAAAGTGGGAACCTAAAAATAAAAACAGCATTAAGTTCTACAAAACATCTTCACATGACATGGCTTTATTTGGACATATTCAATTTCTGAGGCTTTTAAATAGTGTACGATTTTTGCTTTTCAGAAACTATCCTGGTATTTAGATGGGTCTGATTTTTGTTCTTACCACATGAAATTTGTATATTTCCTACCATGAAGTCGAAGTGACTTGGAGAATGAATATGTGCCCCTACATGTTGATGAGGAAGAAAAATATTATTTTTGAAGAGGCATAGCATACTGTAGGAGATGGGGAATTAAAAAATGTCTGGATAACAATAAAGCATTTATAAAATCAGGAGGTAACTAATGGAGCTCCGCTAACTTAAGCCAACAACGACTTTCTCTGAGGTTTTTAAAATCAGAAGGCAAATAAATGTATCGTTTAGGAAGAGACAGGGAAATGTAATAACCTTTTGTTACTTGTTTTACCTAATAAGCCAGCAATGATACTAACCAGACAAATTTAGGATTAGCTTTAGAAATAAAGTTCTACTGATGATAACAGATGACATTAAAAAAATTATAAAATTTAATGATACGCAGTGGATCATATATCTTCACAACAGCCCTGTAAAAAAAGAAGGTAAATGAAGTGCAGAATCTGGGTTAACTGACTTCCTCAAGTACATATAGCTTAGCAGCAGCATGGCTAGAGCTTCTGCTTTGGCCCGTTTTCCCTTGTTGCTCTGCTTCTTCATGAAGTATTTACAATATTTCACAGGTTAAAAGTACCTTAATCTAATCCTCTCACAGAGATGAGGAAAGTTATGGCCAGAAGGGTTAAGTGATTTACCTAAATGTCCTTAATTCCCATTTGGTCTCTTTCAATCACACTGCACCACCTCAATAAAGAATCCACTAACAATGTTAACAATAGTTGACTATAGGTAATTGAAGTTACTTTTACTTTTGCATTTTTGAAAAATTTCTAAAATGAACACACACTACTTTTATAATTAGAAAACAAACAATACACACACACAAAATCATTAACACAACAATAAAAGCTAATGATCAGTTCACATAAAATGTATTCATCTGTACCACAGTCATCTTGTGTAAGCAGAATATATACACTATTGTCCACTGAGGACACAAGTAAAATAAGAAATTATTCAAATCTCAATAGTTTGCTGAAAAAAAAATCATTCTCTTTGGGCTCATTAAAGTTACATTAACTAAGTAGAAAAATGAAATCTTATTTTCCCCCCAAAGACAAATGGTGGTCAATCATTCAGGGCCCCTTTAGGTTATGAACCAAACAATCTGCAGCTTAATGAAGTTTTAATATGGTTTATGAACTCTGTGTTTATTACAGTTGTATATTTGAGAATGTGAAGAGCTGGACTGATGTATTACAAGTAATTTTTACAGTTCAAATAAAGAAAAGCCTTCTACTATGCTAGTCAGTGGTCCATTTTTAAAAGCCCGACTTTAAGTCATGTGGTACAAAATAAATTACACTGTAATCGATCTGTACACTTCAGACAATTTATTAGATGAGAGCTTATGATTATATACTAAAAAAAAAAAAAAAAACCCAAAATTTAAAAGAGGAAAAACTTCCAGGAAGAATTCAAGCCATATTAGAGAACACATTTCAGATGATATCATTGTTATGACTAAATACATCTATCAGTTTTTTGCTGAGAAGTATTACAACCTGTTTAGCCGTACTCTTGTTGACAGACATACGACTGCTTCCAGTTTTTGTCTATTATGAATTAAAGCTGCTATAACAACCCTTGTATAAGTCTTTTGAGGGATTATGTTTTCATTTTTCTTAGGTAAATATATAGAATTACCGGCTATGATGACTGCATGTTTAACTTTATGAGAAACTGCCAAACTATTGTTCCATCCTATACCACCTCAGAAATGTGTGTGAATTCCAATTGTTCCACATCCTAACCAACACTAGGTAGTCAGTCTTTCAAGTTTAGCCATTCTAGAAGGTGTGAAATGTGATTTTTATTTGCATTAAAACTGCATTTCTTTTGTGATTAATAAGTTGTAAGCTTTTCCATGTGCTTATTGGCCATTTGTATACCTGGTCTGTTAACTCTCCAAGGCTTTTTTTGCCTACTTTTTTTTTTGTTTGTTTGTTTTGTTTTGTTTTTGCGGTATGCGGGCCTCTCACTGTTGTGGCCTCTGCCATTGCGGAGCACAGGCTCCGGACGCGCAGGCTCAGCGGCCATGGCTCACGGGCCCAGCCGCTCCGCGGCATGTGGGATCTTCCCGGACCAGGGCACGAATCCATGTCCCCTGCATCGGCAGGCAGACTCTCAACCACTGCGCCACCAGGGAAGCCCTTGCCTACTTTTTTATTGGGTTGTTTATCTTTATTACTGATTTGCAAGAGTTATTTATATATTCTGGATACAAGGATTTTGTAAGGTATATGTACTGATAATATTTTCTTCCATTCTGATGGGCAAAAGTTTTAAATTTTGATGAAATTGAGTTAATCAGTTTTCACTGAGAGTATAACCCTCAGAGGGCCCCAGCTTTATTTGAGGGGGTCTCCTAGCAGACTCCTAATTTGTTCATGCTCTGAGCTTTGTCCTGTCACAAGGTGAAAGCTGGCTTTCACGCTCCACTTTACTTCCTGGATGCCTCTTGCTATGGACTGAATTGGTCCTCCTAAAATTCCTGTTGAAGCCCTAATTCTTGATGTGACTATATTTGGAGATGGGGATTAAAAGGAGGTCATTAAGCTTAAATGAGGTCATAAGGGTGGGGCCCTGGCCCCCACAGATTAGTGTCCTTATAAAATGAGATACCAGAGAATTTACAGGCACTCATAGGAAAGGCCATGTGAGCGAGGCAGCATCTACAAGCCAGGAAAAGAGTCCTCACCCGAAACCAAACCCTCTCAGAACTTGGTCTGGGACTTCTAGCCTCCAGAACTGTGAGAATAAACTTCTGTTGTTTAAACCACTCAGTCTATGGTATTTTTTTATGGTGGCCTGAGCAGACTAATGCACTACCCTTCATATAATTTTTGGCCTGAACATCCCTCTCTTTACTTTTCTGCAACTTGTTGAAGCGTCTCAAAAATATTTAAAATGATATGAACCAGCATTTATAATCTGTGGAGGACTGGCCAGGTATCTAGTTACCTATTTGCCAAAAACATTTACTTTTGTTTGCAGTCTGATATTTCCTGCGTATTTATAATTATATGCACGAATATGGTAAGGACGAAGACTATGACTGTTTCACTTACATCTGTGTATGAAAAGATAAAGTTAACAAAGACTTTCAATGAGAAAAATATATGATTTGGATGAGAATGAGAAAGGCATATAAATATTAAGTTTTCAAGATGGCAGTATTTTTCTAATTAAAAAAAAACCCCAAAACAACAACAACACAAAACCCAGCATCAGAAAACCTAGAAGGATATTCCAATTATGGAAAAAGCTATGTGAATATTACCACTCACTATTTTTCAAGCTTTACTTTATGACCCTTTAGCAGATTATTAAAAAAAAATTGACTAGTGGGTTATGATCAGAAATTACTTTTCTGAAAAATCCCACATTTTGCCATATTTGTCTCAGCAGAGAGAGATGACATGTTGATATGTGGTTTATGGGTCATGTTATCTTCCCAATATCTGAAACTTCTAAATTCAGAAACACATCAGATTCCAAAGGTTTCAGATGAGGGACTGTGGACGTGTATATGTACTGTGTCAACATATAAACTAAATTTATTTCTAAGGTGTCTGAAAAACACAGGAGATAAAACATATCTCAAATGCTGACCTTTAACAGAAGTTTCCATTTCTGAAACAGATTCTGATTTTTCTTCTCCATTAGACTCATCAACTTCTGCCACTGTTGTTAACTCTGGTTCACTCTTGTAGAGTCTATAATCTGGACCCTTGAAAGGAAGATATGTAATCACACACAAACACACACACAAAGGCAAAAGTCTCTTTTAAAATGTTTATCTCTAAAAACTCACACTCTAACAATTAAAAGCCTCAGTCAGCTATCTTGGGTATAACACAATTAATATATGTTACAATTAGGGTAGAAAAAAAGACTTTATAAAAGATTTTTAACCAGCATATCTTTTGATTTTAAAATTAAGAATATTCCTCTTAGGGACAAAGTCATCAGAACATTTTTATCATAGTAAAACTAAAGTCTAAAAATAATTATATCATATTAACTCAATTAGCCCTATTCCTTTTCTCCTTGTTCTCTTCTCCTTGCTTATTACATTTTACATTTATTTGTTTAATCCCCAAACTCCTTTTTTCCAGTTTCCATGGGTAATGTCTTTCCTTGGCAATGTCCACATCCTCTAACAGTTTTCCTAGACTGAACTGCCCACATCCCAACCTTTTGATCATTCCTGGTAAGAATCTTCTTTTCCTTGTGTCTTTCTGATCTAAAGATATCATTTTGCTTCTAATATCCTGAAATGGTATATTTAAAATATGGCTCCTTAAACACAGGCACATAAAGTAACCACTTTATGAAAATATTCATGAAAAGCAGAAACTATGAAATTTTATTAAAATTGTGAAAATATTACAAAATAAGAATGGTAAAACTAAAACAGGAAAAACAAATGATAATGTTATATATGAACAAAAAAGTGCTGGCTAAAAGTGGTGTTATAATAAAAAAAAGTTTGAGTCTAAAATAAATTAAGTTTGAAAAATGAGGGCATGTACGATTGATTATTCTGTGGCTATTGCAGCCACTTACACAGTGAGATCCATTTCTTGGATATCCTTGAACTTGGTGAATCTTCTTTTCTTCGGGCAGATGGACTGGGCCCCTGCTATAACAGAGCAAGGAGCTGCTATCACTGGGCAGAGGGGGGATTATGGGAGGCTGGTCTGTAAAGTCATAGGACCGAGGAAGTGGAGGACGAGGTGGGACTACTTCCTCTTCCTAAAGATTGTAGAATAGTCACCTTATTTAGATAAGCATATTGAATTAAGTATATCGAAATTCTTTGCAATGGTAAGTTAACTTACATTCACTTTAAGATAATTAAAGAGACACTGCCAAGCCAAGAGTCTCATATTAAAAAGTAAAACAAAAAAATGTTTATGATAGCCAATAACTGGGTTTTAAATTTGACTGCATTTAATTTTTTCTGTAACACACAGGTTAGCTTTACTCTAAAGCTCAACATCAAAACAAATGTATGAAACTACTGTATTTCATTTTAAAAATAAAAGGAAAGAATTCATTTAAAAAAATCTCACTCTGTATTGTTTTGCTAATTTTTAAGAGAAAAGAAAGAACATTTCTTTTTGATTGGCTTTTATACAAAATTCAAGACCACAGATGCTTTCAACTAGGTTGACAGTATCTCTTTGTAGTTGTCATTTCTTTATGGTATGCATGATACACAGCCAACTTATCATACCAAACAATGATAAATAAATACTCAAAGTACTTAGATTAGAAAAAGTATGACAATGTTAAAGTTCTAACATAGATGAGAAGTAGTGATTCAATTTTTTTTTCCACTAAGAAAAGGGAAGAAGATCACATTTGTTAGAAGAATCAAATTACTGAACCAGCAAAATTTCAAGATCAAAACAGTAACTCAAACATATTTAGAAAACATTTTTGTTATGAGTAGAGAAAATTCTAATTCATGTTTTAATTATAAATTAATTTATAGTTAGAGAAACAATCCAAACTTACCTCATTTTTGTACTTAACTGTTGAGAAAGGCTTTGATCCTATCATGCCTATTAAAAAAATTGTAAAATATAACTACTTACACTAAACATATCTTCCTAAATCTACAGAAAAAAGGAACAATTTCATTTATTTTAAACAAAGTCTTTAGTTTCTAACCCCTCATTTGTTTTCTGAATTTAAAACCCATTACATTGCTATACAGTAGAAATTAACACATTGTAAATCAACCACACTTCAATAAAATATATTTTAAAAACCCCAATACATTAAAAAATACAAACTGAAATATCTAATATAAACAAGAGTATGGGGAAATGGGTTTTCTCAAATACTACTGGTTTAAGTATGATTTGATATAATCTTTTAGGAGAGCAATTTGGCTGTGCATATCAAAATGAAAAATGTGCACTTATTTCTCATTTCCTAGAACCCATTAGTACTAGCAGGTGTGTTTATTATGTACACAGTAATGTTCGTTACATCATGGCTTATGAAAGAAAAACAAAAAACCCCACCTACCCACCCAACAACCTGGAAGCAACCTACATTGTTCATCAACACCGAAATGGATAAATTATAGTTCATCTATACAATGATTCTTACACAGCTGTTATTGTATTGTATTGTTAAGGAGAAAAAAAACATATTGATGAAAAACAACATTTTCTGTTGTGGGGAAAAAACTCCCCAAACCAAAACACTGTGTGCATTTATAATTATAGACACAAAACAATGATTCATTTTTGTGTGAGTGTGGTTGGTCAAACTTTTGCTTTCTATATTATATATAAACTTGGGTACTGATTCAATATTACAAAGTGCCTGTTTTCTAATGTCAAAAATCCATTAAAATAACAAGAGAAATCCAATTCTATGTGTTATTCCATTTAGATATATTATTATGGTCAATAAGTGCAGAATAAAAGATGAAGCTAATGTACCTGTTTCTGCAGTGCCTCTCTGCTGTTTGTGTTTACTCAGTCCTTCCATGACATCCTGAATTCTCCAGAGTTCTTTCTGAAGTTGTGCACGCTGAATTCCTGCTGATTCAGTCTATCAGTAAAAATGGACAGACCACATACAGGGGGAAAAAAATCATTAAATACAGTTATAAATTCCACTAATTATATACTTAAAAAATGAGAATTGCAGTGGATTAAGTTTTAAGAATATTTAATATGATCTGTGTGACCTTCTCAATTTTACAATGTCAATGGCAAAGATAAAAGAAAAAAAGCAGAGAAACAGAAAAATTAAATATTTCAGACCTACACACACTATTTCACATCTTTTCAATACGCACTGTGTTGAGTTACTTACAATCCCAGGAAGGAATACTGATTAGATGGGACTAAAAATGTGGAACCCTCCCCCAAACCAAAACCAACAAAACAAAACAAAAACACAACAGATCAGAAACTCACAAATCCCAAATTAAACAAAACATTTTTAGGGGAAAAAAAGGAAAGTATTTTAGCCTCTTAAGTTCTAGAACATAGAGACATGCCAAAAAACAAAAAAAAGAAAGGGCAATTTGAAGAGTTTTTACTGATAGAGTTAAATATATTTGCAGGACAAATTTTCAGTTTTTGAAATTGATTATTGCCATTTTTACTCTATCCTAAAGTTATTTCTTTACTACCCTAGTTCATGTCCCTTAGGCTAAATACTCTAACTGAAGCCAAAATAAGATCATCTTAGTAAGATTCTAGTAAAACTCTAATGACTCTTATTGATAAATACAAAAATGATAAATATCATTTTTAGAATATAACTATAAAAGAAATAGGTAAATAAGTACGATAACTGTAACAGTTATGTCAGCCCTGAGATGTGAATACTGATAAAGACTTATAGGGAGGGAATATAAACTATAAAAATCAGATAATTGCACATATAGAATATGTATTACTTTTGCACTAATTTAAAAAATATACATATTTTTGTCTATCTGAAAGGTGTACAATGAAAATCTCATTTTTGTTTTATTTTGCGATTTCTCTGGTTACTAGTTACACTGATCAACTTTTCAAACACTTGTTAGCAATGTGAGTTAAATTTTCCATTAATTAAAACTACTCATGTTCTTTGTCTATTTTTCTAATGCATTGTTTCTCCAAATTAAAAAGTTCTTTGCAAATCTAGACAGTGACTTGTTGAATTTTTAGAGGTCAAAGATACTTCTTCCTAGTATGTCATTTTTCAAGTTTTTTATATTGTCTTCATTGTTTACTTATGTATTTAACAAACACTTATATATATAGTCTGTTTTATTTGCCTGGTTCTATTCTAAGTGCTTCAAAAAAAATCAACACATTTAACCATGATAATAACCCAACAGGGGTAGGTATCATTATTATTTTCATCTTACAGCTGTAGAAACTGAGGTACAAAGCTGTTATGTAACTGGCCTAAGGTTACATGAGCAATGCTACTTCTCATAAGGTGTGTTTCCTAGTTCTTTATTTTTTCAAAAAATGTCTAACTACTGTGGTCTTTATTATACCCTAAAAATATAGAATCATTTTGTTAATTTTTTCTGGAAATTTGGTTGGAATGGAATTGTGCTTATGGGAAGAATTTCCATCATGATAACGTTAAATCAGGCCATCGGTGAACATAGTATAGCAATTATACCTCTCCATTTATTCAGGTCTTCTCTTATGTCCTATAATATAGTTATTAAATTTTCATGATGAGCTTTTTTTTGTTAGGTTAAATCAGGATTGGCAAACTGCTTTGGCCCATGGCTTCTTTTTTATGGCCTGTGAGCTAAAAATAAATTTTATAATCTTAAGGGGTTATTAAAAACCCCCAAACACCAAAGATTTTGTGACAGAGCGTATACACCTGTAACATCTAAAATATTTAATATCTAGCCTTTCACAGAAAAAGTTTGTTGATCCCTTGGTTGAGGTTTAGATGTTTACCAATTTTTTCTATCGTATTTAGTAACTTCAGTGTTCAGTACAGAAGTCACAACCACACATGGCTACTTAAATTCAGATAAGTAAAAATTCAGTTCCTCAGTCACACTAGCAACATTGCAAGTGCCCAACAGCTACACGTGGTTGGTGGTTACTATTTTGGACAGCACGCATAGAAGACAGTTGACATTCTATGAGTCAACCTTACTCTTTATTTGTTGTATTGATTTGTTGAGTCTACTGGGCTTCCAATGCAGATGACCAAATTTACATAGGGTCACAAGCATAAAGTGACTTTTATTATTTTCTTAAATATGTATTATTTCCATTCCTCAGGGCAACACTTTAAGACAGGTATTGTTATTTCAACTTTATAGATAAGAAAACAAACACCTGGAACTTCATTCCGTATCTGCCTATTCACAAAACTGGATTCTTTATGCCAAATGGTGCTGCATCTTCCTCTATTCTAATAAAATAGCAGTCAAGACAATAGGCTAAATAATGGTTTGATAAATGAGAGGGATTTAATATAGAATGGATAAGATAATTTGACACTTCAGTGCTAAGTGACATAGTCAGCTAGGAGCACAGAACACTCTAGGGCTCACCATGTGCCCAATAGGATAAAGAACTTTTAAACAGTGAGGGATGAGCTACTTTGTGAGATCGTAAGATTCCTATCATTGAAAGTATTGAAACCCAGATGTTAGGTAGCCAATAATGCAAAAACTGTTAACGGTGTGCATGAAGCTAACAAGACGGGTTGTACAGTACCAGTCAAAGCCAGTTAAAACAATGTAAAAATATTGTAATTCTGTACCTGAATTTCACCAAGGCGATCTAGCTGCTCTTGCATCTGGTTCCTGGTGAGAGTTACATCGTATTCTAACTTATCATATTCTCTCCATGCTCGTTCCAGTTCCTGAAATCAGAGCTTTAATTACTTTAATGGAGAAAATGTGCTGGTGTGTTATTAATCCTGTAGTTTACAATGGACAACATAAAAAATTTTATAACTCATTTTCCTTTATTTTTTTCCTCTTTTTTGCTCAATTTAAGAAAAATTTACTGAGGAACTGAATTATTTATTATTGTGCTGCTGCTATACTCAAAATTACTAACCCCCCAAAAAAAACCCTAAACAACCAAAAAAACCCAAACAAACCCACCTCAACTATTTATTATTTATTCATTCATGACATCAAAATATTCAGTTGATTCTAATATCTAAAGAGTTTTATTTTGAGAAAATGTGTGTTGTTTTTTTTTTTTTAAGAAGATGTTCGGGGTAGGAGTTTATTAATTAATTTATTTTTGCTGTGTTGGGTCTTCGTTTCTGTGCGAGGGCTTTCTCTAGTTGTCGCAAGTGGCGGCCACTCTTCATCGCGGTGCATGGGCCTCTCACTATCGCGGCCTCTCTTGTTGCGGAGCACAGGCTCCAGACGCGCAGGCTCAGTAGTTGTGGCTCACGGGCCTAGTTGCTCCGTGGCATGTGGGATCCTCCCAGACCAGGGCTCGAACCCGTGTCCCCTGCATTAGCAGGCAGATTCTCAACCACTGCACCACCAGGGAAGCCCAAAATGTGTTATTTTATTCATAGTAATACATTAAATTTGTCTTGAAAGTGATTTTTTTAAATGCAGAAGAGGCATAAATAAAGCACTTTCTTATCTGACATGATTAAAATTTGTCTAGGAATAAAAACACTAAATAGGTTGTATTTTAGCATGCTGGATTTTCAATAACACCAGAAGCCTGACATGACTTCACTTAGAATAAATTTACAGTAATGTAATGAAGCTAATTCAGCTAACTAATCTAGTGAATTTTGTTCCTAGAGACTCAGTAGAGGTACTACCCACCTATACTTTTCTCCTTTGGGGAAAAAGAACTACCCCCAAACCCTCAAATCACAGAGAAAACTTTCATACTTGATCCTTATCCACCTGTCATCTATTTAATATAGAATAATTCTACAAGTGCTCAAAAGTACATTGTCATGTCATTCTGCTTCAGGGAAGCTATTCCACAGGAGTGTACGTACTCTTCAGACATTTCAGAGAGTGGTATGACGTCAAATTGATAAACTAAGGACAGGAACTATATTTGATCACTATTTTGTCACCAGTATCTAGCGTGGTGTTGGCACACATGACACAACCAACAAATGTTTACTGAATGCTGTTGTAAAATGAATTAGTAACTCTTGTCTAAGAACTTCCCTTGACCATAGATTTCTTGACTTGAACTGCTCTAAGCAAAGCTCCCCTGGGAAATGCTAGTTTAACAACAGCAATAGTTTTGGGATAAGAAAAGAGGGTACTGAATGTAGAAGAGAGGTACTGAAAATCATCTTAACAGGTAAAAAAAAAAATAAAGCAGCAATATTCAAGTTCCTAGAGGTTCTCTATTTTCTATATTCTGCAACTAGCTTACAACTGCTTAAAAACTTAGGCAATGAAAATTACCTTTAAAAATTAAAATGAGTGTTAAAATTTGGGCCATTTGGAATAACTGCTTTTTGAATTTAAGATGTCTCCTTATAAGGTTTTTAAAAAAATTAATTAATTTATGGCTGCGTTGGGTCTTCGTTGCTGCCGGCGGGCTTTCTCTACTTGCGTTGAGCAGGGGGCTACTCTTTGCTGTGGTGCGCGGGCTTCTTATTGCGGTGGCTTCTCTTGTTGAGGACCACGGGCTTTAAGCGCACAGGCTTCAGTAGTTGTGGCTTGCAGGCTCTAGAGCGCTGGCTCAGTAGTTGTGGCGCAGGGGCTTAGTTGCTCTGCAGCATGTGGGATCTTCCCGGACCAGGGCTCAAACCCACGTCCCCTGCATTGGCAGGTGGATTCTTAACCACTGCAACACCAGGGAAGTCCATAAGCGGGTTTTACAATGGATTACGTTTTTTTGTTTTTTGTTTCTTTTTTTTGCGTACGCGGGCCTCTCACTGCTGTGGCCTCTTCCGCCGCAGAGCATAGGCTCCAGACGCACAGGCCCAGCGGCCACGGCTCACGGGCCCAGCCGCTCCGCGGCATGCGGGATCCTCCCGGACCGGGGCACAAACCCGTGTCCCCTGCATCGGCAGGCGGACCCTCAACCACTGCGCCACCAGGGAAGCCCTGGATTACGTTTTTTAACAAAGTAGAGATAAACCACTGGAGATTTTTTTTATCATCTCTATATTATATAATTTAGGGAGTTATTATGCAGATTTCACAGTGAATTAAATTTTAAAAAGGCAAAGTGGTAAAGGACTAAAGATTTTAATTTCATTTATATTGTGTAAATATTACCCTCCTGACTTGGCTTCAGCAAACTGTTTTCACCTGAATCAATAAGGATATTGATCTCCTTCAAGAAAAATTGCCTGCAAAACGAAAGAAAAGAAAAAAAAAAAAAGGGAATTCCCTGGCAGTCTAGTGGTTAGGACTCCACGCTTTCACTGCTGAGGACGCAGGTTCAATCCCGGGATGGGGAACTAAGATCCTGCAAGCCATGCGGCGTGCCCAAGAAAGAAAAGAAAAATTGCTTCTAGCCATCTTCTAAATTGTAAGCACCACAAAAACTGCAAAATTAAATAGTGGGCCTTTGAAGGCTTCAGGGAGGGTAAAATGAGGATAACAGACCCAGTGGCAGCCCAGCAATGAAGTGAGATGGCATTGCCAGGCTGACACTGAGCTTCTTTTGTAGAAAAGTTCAAGGGGAGACCAAAGGTGCTGCAGACGCAACTAAATACAATAACATTTTAGGATGGTGGAAATTCTTGTCTTTCTTACAGAAACACAGGAAAAATAGAGATTGAGAGGTAGAGGTTACTCTACCAATATTCTAGGGGTGAAGAAACACAATATACTTCCAATTTTCCTAACCTGGAAAGTCCTGCCATTGTACTGTACCAGTTGGCCTGAGTCCCATTATCCTGATGGGTCTGTTTCTGCCTTTACCTCTGGGCTCCTCCAGCATGATTATGGGAGGGTGGTAACACAAGTCAACGGGGACAGGAAGAAAAGAGGCAGCACTGGCATAACATCCGTCCTCCTAACACCTGGCTGAGTATTTCATTAAAGAATTTAGTGGCTTATACAAGTACAACGTTAAAATCTTTAAATATGAGATTACTCTTCTTTTTTGTCAAGAAGATAATATATAGGTGCACTAAGGCAATTAAAAGGGGTAACGACTTGCAAATATACAATTATCTTAAAATCACAGGCACAAGTCAGGAAACACAGCAGTGCTTTCAATAAAAACATGGACCTTCATGCCATACAGTTAAGAGAATGAGTTAAATCCTGCAATTTACAACCACGTGGATGAACCTCATAATGTTAAAAAAAGCCAAATAGTATATACTACGTGATTATACTAAGTTCAAAAACAGGCAAAGCTAGGGCTTCCCTGGTGGCGCAGTGGTTGAGGGTCCGCCTGCCGGTGCAGGGGACACGGGTTCGTGCCCCGGTCCGGGAAGATCCCACGTGCCGCGGAGCGGCTGGGCCCGTGAGCCACGGCCGCTGAGCCTGTGCGTCTGGAGCCTGTGCTCCGTAGCGGGAGAGGCCACGGCAGTGAGAGGCCCGCGTACCGCAAAAACAAAAACGAAAACAGAAAAACAGGCAAAGCTAATGTAGAGTTTAAAAGTCAGGCAGTGGTGTTTGGGGAGGAGCCATCACTGGGAGGGAAGTTTCTGGCACGTTAGTAGAATTCAGTGTCTTCCTACGGGTGTTAGCCATGTTTGCGCAGTTAAACCTGTGTACTTTTCCGAGAATGTGACCTACTATAACAAAGGTTTAAAAAAAAAGATGTGTGTGTGCATGTGTGGAGTTGCTTGAGGGATGGCAGAAAACTTTTTAAAAATTTGACTTAGTCCAAGTTTAAGGCTTGGAACAAGTACATTCTAATAGTGGTTACTTCTTTATAGTCTGTACTGAGGCAAGACTCGGCCACCGCAGGGAAAAAAATAAACAAACTACAAGTAGGTTTGTAATCCTCAGAGGCAATGAAACCCCAGACTACCAAAAAGATGAGAGAGGATTTTTTAAAAATTTAATTAATTAATTTGTCTGCATTGGGTCTTCATTGCTGCACACGGGCTTTCTCTAGTTGTGGCGAGCGGGGGCCACTCTCTGCTGCGGTGGCTTCTCTTGTTGCGGAGCACGGGCTCTAGGTGTGCAGGCTTCAGTAGCTGCAGCACGCAGGCTCGGTAGTTGCGGCACGTGGGCTCAGCAGTTGTGGCTCATGGGCTCTAGAGCACAGGCTCAGTAGTTGTGGCGCACGGGCTTAGCTGCTCCACGGCATGTGGATCTTCCCAGACCAGGGCTCGAACCCGTGTCCCCTGTACTAGCAGGCGGATTCTTGACCACTGAGCCACCAGGGAAGTCCCTGTTCTGTTTTCTATTTAAAAAATGAAGGGCGGCGTGAAGGAGGAAGTCTGGGGAGGCGCAGGAGCTGGGGGTCTGTGGGGCTGAGCGCCATGTGCCGCCGGCACTGCACAGAGGACCCGACCCGTGCCCGGGGCCATGGGTAGCTATGCGCAGCAGCTGAACCAGCTGGGCGTGCAGAAGTTCTCAGCCCTGAAGGAAGTGCTCTTCCACTGCCTCACTGAGCCAGAAGAGATGGAAAGGTTTCTGGCTCAGCTCTCTGAATTTGCCACCACCAAGCAAATCAGCCCCGGCCCCGTCAGAAGCATCGTGAAGAGCCTCCTCCTGATTTCAAATGGTGCCTTGAAGAAGAGTCTCACAGCTGAGCAGGTCCAGGCTGATTTCATAACTCTGAGTCTCAGTGAAGAGAAAGTCACCTACTTTTCTGAAAAGTGGAAACAGAATGCTCCCACCCTTGCTCGATGGGCCACAGGTCAGACTCTGATGATTAACCAGCTTATAGATATGGAGTGGACATTTGGAGTGACATCTGGGAGCAGAGAACTGGAAAAAGTGGGAAGTATGTTTTTACAATTAAAGTTGGTGGTTAAGAAAGGAAATCAAACGGAAAAATTTTTTTTCTTCTTTTTGTGGTACGTGGGCCTCTCACTGCTGTGGCCTCTCCCGTTGCGGAGCACAGGCTCCGGACGCGCAGGCTCAGCGGCCATGGCTCACGGGCCCAGCCGCTCCGCGGCATGTGGGATCTTCCCGGACCGGGGCACGAACCCGTGTCCCCTGCATCGGCAGGCGGACTCTCAATCACTGCGCCACCAGGGAAGCCCCAAACGGAAAATTTATACATAGAATTAACCTTGCCTCAGTTCTACAGCTTCCTGCAGGAGACGGAGCGAGTCAGAACCAGCATGGAGTGTTTCAGCCGATTTCTGTCCCCCTGCATCTCCACCTCGCCCCTCCCTGCCCCCTCCTCCTCCCCGGTGACTGCTCAGAGAGGCCGCTCGCTCCCAGGCCTGTGGCCGCTCCTTTGGGCCTGCTTGCCCCTTGGGAGCCCAGGTGCAAAGGTTTCTGAAAAACAAAGGATTAAGTACTTAAGAAGCCTGACAGGCTGGTCCTGAAGAGTCTTTGTTGAGGGACCCTCTACCACCTATCTCCCAGGTCACCGTTCACATATTCAGAGAAGTGACTGCATCTCAGATGCAGGGGAGGAAATAAGTTGAGTCACCTTCCTTTCCAAGTTCCAGAGTAAACAAATGGTCTATCGCTCTATGCACGGAGGACCTTCCCCCGCAAAAGAACAAGGAAGGGCTTGCTTATGGCTGAGGAAGAGGCGGACTCCATGAATGACACACGGGGGAGCCCCCAACAGAGTTCGTATGTTTGTGGTGGTGGTGCTTTGTTGATCAGTCTTTAGTGGACACCTGTGTAAGAATACATGCTGAGTCTGCTCTGAAAAAAACGGAGGCTTCACTTCAGGTTTTGCCCTGTTGTGTGTAATGAGGTGGGCCTTCTGAGGCTATTTCAGCTTGTTTTGGTTCAAGCTGACCTTCTCTGGTGGTCAGAAGAAGAATAAAAAAGGTTCTGAAGAAAAAAAAAAAAAAAAGGAGCATAAAGCTTTGGTAAGGAATTGGCAGTAGATTTTCTGTTTCAAAATAGAGACGAGGCAATAATATAGATAGATATGTGACTATTAGCTTCTTAAGCGCCAACTCTTCGATTTTAAATATTACAGATTAATGTCCACTACTAAACCTCGGATAATTAAAATACTGCGCTATGTAAATTTACTGTTATGTTTTGGGGATTAGGCACAAAAAATATTAATTTTGGCCACTACCACTCAACAATAACAATCTGTCAACTGGGTATTAGAAGCAGTTGAGTTTTGAGATCAGTCAAGATAAAGTCAATCTGATTTCGTTTTTACCTTCAGGATGTAGAAATTTCTTGCCATAGATTTTTAAGAATGTGTTTAGTACTTTGAATAATTTTTTTTAAAAAAGAATGCTTTTTATGATTTTATACTTGCCTTACTACATAACTGTATCTCAAATAAAAATCACTATTTACTAAGCACATATCTTACTATACTATCTAATAATGACTACTATATTGGCTTTTAAATATTTATTTATTTATTTGGCCACGCTGCGCGGCTTGCAGGATTTTGGGTCCCCTCACCAGGGATAAAACCTGGGCTCCCTGCAGTGGAAGCGTGGAGTCCTAACCACTGGACCACAAGGGAATTCCCCAATACTGGCTTTTTTAAACCAAAAAAGATGTTGCAAGGGACCAAATTCAAACGGTATAAAGTGAGGTTCAACTAAATCAGGCATGGTTATAGAGCCACCTTTATTTTAAATTTCTAGTTTACGATAACAATTATAGTCATCTGTTTTGACTACTTATAATCTTTAACTCATTGGCTAATTATAATCATTAACTCATATATTTAGTTTCTCTGCTAATCTTCTCTTTGAAACAAAACAATATTCCATCTCAAAGAAAGTCGTTACTTTTTACTGTACAAATTGAAGATATAATAAATTTTTATAATTATAAAAGTAGAAAGGGTTTCCCTGGTGGCACAGTGGTTAAGAATCCTCCTGCCAATGCAGGGGACACGGGTTTGAGCCGTGGTCCGGGAAGATCCCACATGCCGCAGAGCAACTAAGCCCCTGCGCCACAACTACTGAGCCAGCGCTCTAGAGCCCGCAAACCACAACTACTGAGCCCATGCGCCACAACTACTGAAGCCCATGTGCCTAGAACCCATGCTCCGCAACAAGGCCACTGCAATGAGAAACCCACACACCCCAACGAAGAGTAGCTGCCACTCGCCACAACTAGAGAAAGCCCACGCGCAGCAACAAAGACCCAACGCAGCCAAAAATAAAATAAATTTTAAAAAAGTAGAAAAATTAGAATACAGGATAAGATGAAAAAAAGACCTATTATTATGCTACCCTTTTGTTAGCATTTTTGTGAATTTTCTTTTAACCTTTCTCAGACATACACAATGGCAATTTCCAAATATAAACAAAAGTAGCCCACTAGCACCCTAATTCAATAGTTATCAATACGTGGCCAATTTGGTTTCATCTACAGCATCCATTTTCTATCCCTGTGAGATTATTTGAAAGCAAACACCAGCCATCATATCATTTCATTTATAAATCAGTATGCATTTCTAAAGAAAAGAAATGAAAATGAAAATAACAGGCAAATTCTTACTTATTTAAATCATTAATATGTATTCCTCTAAAAAATATTTATATATATATATATATATATATATATATATATAATCTGTGGTGGCACCGCAAGGCTTGTGGGATCTTAGTTTCCCAACCTGGGATAGAACCTGGGGCCCCAGCAGTGAGAGTGCCAAGTCCTAACCACTGGATTGCCAGGGAATTTCCTAAAAAATATTTTTAACTATAACGATTTCCCTACACCCCCCTCTTTAGTCCCTTGCTACTTATTTGTTGAAGAGAATGGGTCACTTGTTCTGTAGAATTTCTCCAAGGCTAGATTTTGTTAATTGAATTCCTGTGGTATTGCTTAGTTTGCTCTTCTGTTTCCTGTATTTCCTATAAACTCCTAGTTGGATATTGAGGCTTGCTGAGATTCACATTTGATTTTCCAAACCTCACAAGTGTTGCTGGGTACTTTCCACTGCAGCACATCAGGAGGTGTATCACACCTGACTGTCTCTATTTCTGGGAATGCAGTATTGTGATCATGAAATGACCAGGGTATTTAAAAACTATCTTGAAATCTTTCAAAGCGTATTCGTGACAATTCATAGATGTCAACAGATCTTCTGTAAAAAAAAAAAAACACACACTTTGCTGTCACCATAATTCTCAGTAGCTCTTTGTTTCACTGAGAATGAGAATATGAAAACATTTAATGTGCAAGCTTCTCCTCAAGGAGGTTCATTTGTCCTCCTCCCTTGCCCCTTTAAGTTTATCCATTCTAGTCTAAAATCTCCATTTACTCATGGCCCTCCCATGCAGAAGCCAGTTTAAAACATAAATAAGTTTAATGGAAGTCTATACATAATGCTTATTCACTATGTAACCCTGGGCAATCTCTCTGTGCTTCAGTTTTCCATTTTTAACATAGTAATAATAGTACCCTTGTCAAAGGGTTATTATGTGGCTTAAGTACATGTAAAAGCACTTATAATGGAACCTGGCACTCAATAAACTGCTCCAGAAATATTCACAGTATTTACTATTATTTCATATATTGGTCCTATTCCGCAGTAGATAAATGCATAAGCCATCTACCAGCCATTCGGGATGACTGGGGGCCTTTATACTTGTTTTCTGATACCTGAAAGTCCAATTTTAATTAATTAACTAACTAATTATTTTGGTGCCAAAACCCAGGATTGAACTATGAAATCCCAAGTTGAGATTTCTGAGTAAGAGAATCTAGATTTGATTCCAAGTTTCAGAAAGTACAAATTAGTGACCACACAGACAGTGAAGTGGAATAGAAAGTACAGCAGCCCTAGCATTGAAAAAGTCCTTGATTTAGGTGTTGACTTTTTCGTATTGGCTATGTCACTTCCGCAAGTCATTTAACCTCTATGAACCTGAGTTTCTTCTTCATCTGTGCAGTGGAGGTAATAAAAATGAAAATAAAATGGAGATAATAATTATATCTATTTTGCAAAGCATTTGCTTAAGGACCAAACCAGACAATACATGTACAAAATACAGAAATACAAATATATTTTATTGGATGAGCCCCACATTCTCATCTAAGACATGTGCATGGCGTCTGCTTTACCTGGCTCCTTGAATTGTCGGAAAGAATAAAAGCAGCACCTGTTAAGCGGATAAAGCATGAGGATATTTCTCTGACGGTTAGAGACAAGGCCTAATGTAAACTCCCAAGAGAGGTGACTGCAGCAGATGTTTATGCCCTCTGCCCACCTGATCTCAAGAAACTGTGGTTCAGCTCCACGTGTACCAGCGTTCACGGCCAATGAGCTAAGGCGGGTTGGGAATGTGGGTGAACTAAGGACCCCAGGGCAACTCTGACCAAGGAGTGATAGATACCCTAGCCTCTCCGCCTCTCAGCGGAAGATTGGGAAATATTCTCATGTTCAAACATTCTCAGCTCATTTCCTCAGACAGTCCCCTGAGGGTCACCCACAGCGGTGACCAACTCAGAAGTGGAACCCCTATTGGCTTTTCTCCCTCCCTGCCTCATTCTCCACACTCCCTCCCTCACTTCTGCTTCCTGTGATCGCTCCCAAATAAACCTTCTGAGCCCAGGTCCTCATCCCAGGCTCTGCTTTCAGAAGAAAACCTAAACGAAGACAGCAACACACTGAAAACTTTCAAGGTATAACTGACTGCTATAAAAATGTTTCTCACTAATCAGGCTTAGGTTAGAAAGAAGTAGAATAAAATTTAAAAAATTAAAATGAAAGAAAGAAAAAAAGAAGTAGAGGCCAGGAGAGCACACAAAGTCATTATATGCTTAAAGCATGTGTGTGTCTGGTGGGTGGGGCTTAGGGAGAGGAGATGCTGCATCAGGAATTAAATCAAGGACTTCCCTGGTGGCACAGTGGTTAAGAGTCCGCCTGCCAATGCAGGGACAAGGGTTCAATCTCTGGTCCGGGAAGATCCCACATGCTGCGGAGCAACTAAGCCTGTGCGCCACAACTACTGAGACTGTGCTCTAGAGCCTGCGAGCCACAACTACTGAAGCCCGCGCATCTAGAGCCCGCGCTGTGCAACAAGAGAAGCCACTGCAATGAGAAGCCCGTGCACTGCAACAAAGAGTAGCCCCTGCTCGCCGCAACTAGAGAAAGCCCATGCACAGCAACAAAGACCCAACGCAGCCATAAAAAAAAATATATTTATTTATTTATTTTAAAAAAAGAATTAAATCAAGGGACTTCCCTGGTGGTGCAGTGGTTAAGGATCCGCCTGCCAATGCACGGACACCGGTTTGATCCCTGGTCCGGGAAGATCCCACATGCTGCGGGGCAACTAAGCCCGCGAGCCACAACTACTGAGGCTGCGCTCCAGAGCCCGCGAGCCACAACTACTGAGCCCACGTGCCACAACTACTGAAGCCCACATGCCTAGAGCCCATGCTCCGCAGCAAGAGAAGCCACCGCAATGAGAAGCCTGCACACCACAACGAAGGGTAGCCCCTGCTCGCCACAACTAGAGAAAGCCCAGTGCAGCAACAAAGACCCAATGTAGCCAAAAATAAAATAAATAAATAAATTAAAAAAAAAGAATTAAATCAAACACAAAGGGAACACTGCTTTACATGTTTACCTTGTGTTAATCCTAGTTTTAATACCTCAGTGGCTGACCGGGTGAGGAGAAGATGTTCTCAGAATCAAGGCTTTGATCTATGGAGGCCTTAATGTTATACCTCTTATGTTGTATCTTTTATAACTCAAGGCTTGGATTTGAACCAAGGCCCCAAATCAACTGTGAAAGAATCAGAGGAATCCTTTGGGATTCTGCTGGCATAAATATAGTTCAAATTTATGTCTAATCAACATCCATTGAGTGCCAACCATATGTCCAGTATGTTGTTATAAACACACCATTTATAGCCTTAAGCTACAAAAATGAGTATGTTTACATAAAGGCACAAATAACATACTTTGTATTCTATGCATTAAAACATGTCTTAGAAGAACATATTGAGGGTTTGTAATGACCACTGAATAATGCTAAAGGCAAAGAAAAAAAAAACCCAGGAAAGTGATTATATGGGATAACAACCACAAAATGAGATACTCAAACATGATTAATTTCTTTGAACATATTCTGATAAAACTTCCATCACAACTGGAGTTACCTTGGGATGGAGCAAATTCTAAGCCTACTGATCAGATTTAAGTTATGAAACCTATTTGGTAAGGGAAGAAGTAACAGTTTAATAGAACATTGTACATCCCTAGAACTTTCCATAACAGACATGACATCATGAAATAGTTTCTAACTTAATTTTGATTTGACTCAGGTTGTCACAGGGATACTGAGCTTTTCATTAGCTTGGAACTGACAGCTTAACCCCTCTTCCCCTTTCTTATCTCATAATCCGCATCCTCTATTTCAGTCAGCCAGTCAGTTCTATTTTTTGCTTCTCCAAACATATCCTGCACATTCTCATCTCTGGGCTATGGTTCAGAGCATTTTGTCCTGTGTGGACTTCCTCTTTCTTCCAAATCTTACCCATCACTGACGAACTAAATGACTTCTCGCTTGCAGACAACATTTTAGGTTCATATAGTTTCTCTATGATGATATTATAAAAAGCCATGTAGATCTAAGTCTTCAGGACTATGGTTAGAAGACCTGCATCTGACCTCTGGGCATTGCATTTATTTGCTTTGTAATGTTGGGTAAGTCATTCAGTTCAATCATTCATCACATTTTTTTTTGGGGGGGGCTGGGTTGGGTCTTTGTTGCTGTGTGTGGGCTTTAGTTGTGGTGAGCGGGGGCCACTCCTCATTGCGGTGCACGGGCTTCTCGTTGCGGTGGCTTCTCTTGTTGCGGAGCATGGGCTCTAGGCACGCAGGCTTCAGTAGCTGCAGCACACAGGATCAGTAGTTGCGGCATGTGGGCTCAGTAGTTGTGGTAAATGGGATTAGTTGCTCCCTGGCACGTGGGATCTTCCCGGACCAGGGATGGAATCCACGTCCCCTGCATTGGCAGGCGGATTCTTAACCACTGCGCCAACAGGGAAATTCCAATAATAGTATTTTTTTTAAAAAAGAATAAGTATATTAAATATAAGGTACTTAAGAGGCACAAAACCAAGTTTTGATTTATATAAAACCATGGCATATTCCTTTAAAAACAGTTCATGTTTGGAATGTGAAATTAGTGTTTAGAATTGAAGTCATGTTGAGATTCTGGTAGCTTCGCAGCTTGGAAAGACCTCTCTTAG
The DNA here is from genome assembly GCF_949774975.1 of Lagenorhynchus albirostris. Taxonomy (NCBI): domain Eukaryota; kingdom Metazoa; phylum Chordata; class Mammalia; order Artiodactyla; family Delphinidae; genus Lagenorhynchus; species Lagenorhynchus albirostris. The sequence continues at coordinate 89,032,625 of NC_083105.1, forward strand.
TTAAGCTATACTGTCTGTGGACTTTCTTAAAAGGTAGTTGCCCCCTAAACAGCCCACTGAAGGTACAGACAAGGGTGTGTTAGCAGTTTTCTATAACAGGTGGTTTTTTCCCCTTTCAAAGGGCTGCTTGGGCGGGTGCTCTTACTGTCTTTAGAAATGATGACATCACAGGATCTAAAGTAGACTGTTTAAACTCATAAAACACTCAATTTATATACTCTAAGTAAGACTTTTATTTTATTTTTATTTATTTATTTTTTTTGCGGTACGCGGGCCTCTCACTGTTGTGGCCTCTCCCGCTGCGGAGCACAGGCTCCGGATGCGCAGGCCCAGCGGCCATGGCTCATGGGCCCAGCCGCTCCGCAGCATGTGGGATCTTCCCGGACCGGGGCACGAACCCGTGTCCCCTGCATCGGTAGGCAGACTCTCAACCACTGCGCCATCAGGGAAGCCCTAAGTAAGACTTTTAGATTTGGTAATCCGAAGAGACTCTTTATCAAGTAACTTGACTATGGGTTAAAAGATTCTGCTAATTATATTTCTCATTCAAAACTATCATCTAAACTTAGATCACACTGTAGCTATAAAATGGTAATGTTGACAGCATCTTAAAAGCATTTCACAGGAGCCTATAATTGAAATGGGTGGTTAAATGAATCCAATTACTACCTTCCAAAAATTATTATAATAAAACATTTATTTTCTTAACACAATAAATTTTAACATTCTTAAGAACTTTTCATTTTCATAATATATAACCAGGTGTATTTATCTTCTCTGTAAAACTATTTCACAAAGAACAAAAGCCCCACTAATTCAAAAAACAAAGACCACCCTTTGTTTTTGTTATTATTAACTAATAACAAATTAAATTTTTGTTATAATAAAGAAAAATCCTAAAGAAAGCTCACTTAAATAGAGATATAAATAAATAGAAAAAAAAAAAGAACTACGTAACATTCCAGTGACTCTCACTAGGACAGAAAATCTGCTACTTACGGCAGTGGCTCGAGAGAGTTCTCGACATGTGCTAAGCAGTCCATTTTGTAAATCGTCCCTCTGTAACACCACGGTCTGAATGGCTGCTGGGTTATCTGCATTCATTTCTATCTCTTGGCTGGCTGACAGCAAAGCTTGCTCAAGTGTGTACTATTATAATAAAAATGATTACACTTAATATTCTGCATCATCGAATTAATTCTTTTTTACTTTAGTTATCAGTGTCCTGATAATAGTGATATAAAGTAACATCAATTGTAGATAATAAACATAATTGTCCTACTTTCTCCTTGTGGAGCTGCTGAAGTTTCTCTTCCAGAGCATGTACCACTTTATCTTGCTCGCATAATCGGCTTAACTTGACCTAGGTTACAAGAGAAGACATCTTTTGTTAGCAATTTTTAATTTTCCCTGTAATTGAATTTAGGCATAATAAAAAAACACATTTAAAACAGCCATGGAATAGCTAATTAGGTCAGTCTTTATTTCAATCAGTAAAATAAAAACTAAAATATAGCCTTTAAAGATAGAATGCTTAAAAAATGCATATAGAGTGAAAAAGCATTTCAACCATACTATTTAACCTACATAATTCAAAAGATTCTTAGTAATCAGGCAGTCTCATAACTTTAATGAATCATTTTAATGTGGTTAAGATATTTTCTCTACAAACTGCTGGATAGGTTAAGTAACTTATGCAGTCCTTAATTAGAACACAGACTGGATTCTGTTTTTATATTTTTAAAATTATGTTCTTATGTTCTTCAGAAAAATCGCTTCTAACTAAAAACATTGCTAATGGAGAAAAATCACTTTCAATAGTTTTAATGTTTTAAATTCTTGGTAATACCCCAATTTATTAAATTATAAAAATATGAGCGGGTACTTTAATAAAATTTCAATCCCGCAATAAACCAGTTCACTGCATGTCTGAAAATAAAAACCCTGGACAAACTGTAACTATGTCCCAAACGTTACTGCATAATGATAAGAAAGCAAGAAATTGAGATTCCACTTTCTTTGCCATTTATCCATTAAAGTAACCACCTTGGGCTTCCCTGGTGGTGCAGTGGTTGAGAGTCTGCCTGCCGAAGCAGGGGACACGGGTTCGTGCCCCGGTCCGGGAAGATCCCACATGCCGCGGAGCGGCTGGGCCCGTGAGCCATGGCCGCTGGGCCTGCGCGTCCGGAGCCTGTGCTCCGCAACGGGAGAGGCCACAACAGTGAGAGGCCCGCGTACCGCAAAAAAAAAAAAAAAAAAAAGTAACCACCTTAACTTTGTTAGACAACACAACTCAAGCTACATCAGATGGGATACAACTGAAATGAGAAGGAGGTACAATTCAATGGAATAAAACCAGGGGAAAGGAGGGAAGAATGAGATATAAATAGGGACGTCAGTGATGTAAAATATGATTAATAACAATAACAAAGGATGCAGTGACAGAATTTCTTGAGGCTAATACTTTCTCTAGATGACAGACAATTTTACTTTGTCTCCAATCCTGCATAATTTTATATAAGAAATAGTCTTTACTTTCATTTAAATGATTCTAAATTATGTTCAGCTGCTACGGGCGTGGGGTGGGCAGGGAATAAATCAGGAAGTGAGGATTTAATTGGCGCAAAAGAAGAAAACGTTACTTATTTGATGTCATTTTGGACGGCAGGAGAGGAAGAGGAAATTTTTTGTCATGCTTAGTTCCAGTGTTTTGCCAGAGAGTATGACAGAGCATTGATAATATATCGCATGCTAATACGTACATCAATATCTACTTCTTCAGGTCTGTATTTGTATAATGTGCCTCTACATTCATCCTGTGACAGCTATAAGGGAAAATGTCATAGAACAACTTTAAACATAATTTTAAAAATACACATTTAATTAGCTTATAGTTAATATTTTAGATTTATATAACAGTAACAAAAATGGGTTTTTAATGATTCTTATACTTTTAGAAGTTTAATTCAAACACAGATCATTACAAAAATAGAAAATTATTTAACAGTGATACAATATGCAAGATACATAAGAATGATGTTAACTTAGGCTTGTCAAACAAAATAATAAGCTGGCCAAACAAAATCATACAGCACTTTACATTTTCCATTTGCGAGACACACATTATTTAAATGAAAAATTGACAAATACAATCGTAGCAACTGTGTTGAATCAAATTTTGAATCAGGCATATTTCAACAGTCAAAACCGTACCTTCACGGTATACACATAATCACACAACTGTGTATGTGTACACTCAGATGCCAACACATCTTAGTACAATATTATTAACAAAACCTATAACACGTTGTATACATATACATAATATATAAACACACATACACAATATAGACTTATCTTGTTCCTCTGTCTTAAGAACTAAAAGATAATGGAAGAAAAGGATGGGTTTAATCGAAAAGGGGTAAAGCACTCAAAAACCTCTTAAAACTAAAAGCCTATGTTATAAACTATGGACAGTCAAATTGCATAAAAAGTTGGTTATGTGTTTGCTGACACCATTTGCTTCATTATATTGTAGTGAATTATTATTCAGTGTATTTAAACATCCTTTTTTCAGCTTCTTCCAAATATCTTTTGGTCAAGCAAATCCTCATTTCTGATGGTGCTTACCAAGATTTCAATAAGCCATCCCAATCAGTTATACCCCAGGTCACATCATAGCGCCTCTGCAGGCAAAACTGCACTATCTCTCTTGTCTTTTAACTTTATATTGTCTGCTAGACAGTAACAAAAACATAGTAGGAAAATGTAATTGGGGCTCACTGCATGTTTGCTAAATGGTATACTTTTTCTCCAAGTGGGGATAGGAGTAATGTATCCCAACTACGTTCTAGATTGGAAAATTAAATTTCGTATATACATATACAAATGCACAAGAATGTAAAAGTTACAACTATGTATGACCTGTCTGTAAAATACTGCTTGACATTTACATCTCAAGAGGCATAATTTAAACAGCAGATAACTTTAGGTGGGTCTAGGAATGTGGGAATCAGGAGATTAAAAATGTAAGCATTCCAAACATACAATAATAAATCCTGGATTTCCATGTTTCACTTCAAGACACTGCTTTCACGTACCTCATGCAAATGGTTCTGTGACTACTTAGGGGTATACACAGTGATTATTAAGCCACAAAACTTTCATAGAAGTGAACATCACATGAAAAATGAATTTAATGACAAAAGTCAGAATACTTGTGCACTATTTTAAAATAAAGACCACTGAATATGTCCTGAGAAGTGTCAATTGTCATTCTAAATTAAAGCACCTAGAACCAAGAAAATAATTTATATTCCCACTTGAAAAAAGGAAGAAATGAAAAATAAGTTTTAAAATGCTTAGATCCAGAATAAAAAATGTGAGATAATGCTAAAATCAGTATTTCTCATTTTTAAGAAATAAAAGATGTAAAGCCTTAGCTACTAAATGTCTACATATACTTTGCTTATTTAATATTTAAAGTTAAACGCCAAACAGCTTTACTAAACCATGGAATGCATAATTTGAACATAACTAGTGGCTAGTGCTATATCTAGATTAAAATATGCTTTGTACCCTATATCCCATGGTCAAAAGAAAAAAAGACAAGTATTTTAAAATGGAAACTTAGAATTTGTAAGAAATATTTAGGGTAATGGTTTAATATTTTTATTTAAGGAATCTTACTGCATATTCATTTTCATATCAGTTGGCATATTATAAAAAAGAAAGATGTGTACTGTGTACTTATAACTTTAGAGTGGTATCTCCTTAAAGCCATAGAAATAATATTACACATATATATTAGATTTATTTTGCTGTACCTATATTTTTGGTACCAATGAAAATTTATTTAAACCTTTTATCAACTTATTCAATAAAGATAATTAAATATCAATAAAAATCTTAAAATAATCAACCTTCCACTATATTGAATTCATTTCTTTTGCCTGTCAGAAGGAAAGCATAAGAAAACAAGATTATTCTTTAAATAATTAACTTTTAAGCATGGCCTATTTCCCATGACTGATAATAATTACTGAAGTTTTTCTTAAGAAGAGATGAATATAATTTTTTTTTTTAATTTATTTTTTGGCCATGCCGCATGGCTTGCGGGATCTTAGTTCCCCGACCAGCGACTGAACCCGGGCCATGGCAGTGAAAGCGCAGAGTCCTAACCACTGGACCGCCAGGGAATTCCTGAATATAATTTATTAAAAAAATTTCCATCTAGAATTGAAGTTTACTATTTTGTCCTCAATATGAAAATCCTACTAATAAGAAAAATGTAATTTCATGAATATTCTAATTAACTCAAGTTCTGCATGAAATAATGTTTCATGGCAATACTTTTTAGCATTTTTCAAACTCATCTTTAGCAAAAAATCTCTGAATTTGAATACGTTTGTTTGAGGTACCTCAGCAACACTAGAAAAGTAAGTGAAAGGGGGCTACATAGTAATTATATAAGCTTGAGCAGTGCTCAAGCTTCAATCTGAGAAGTGTATTATACAGACTACTGACTATATAAGGATATGTATATTATATTTAGAAAGTCAGAACTTTTTCATAGTAAGGTATCTTTTAATCTTTTTAAAAACTGGTTTGGCATTAAGTTAAAACAAAATCACTTTTGCCAATTAAAATTCAACTTTCTATAGTATCCCTTTTTAAGTATGTGAAATATATATATGTGTATATATATTTTAAAAGCATATGAATATATATACAAAACACAAAAAAATACTTTTGGGGCAATATTTGATAAAATTAGACTTTAATTTCTATGAAAACTCAAAAATGCTCGTTGGACTGTATGTATTTGCTAATTAGTCTGTAACCTTTAAAGCAATTATTTATCATGTGACTAATTTCACTGATATTAAGTATGTTATAAAAATTCTGGTACATGAGCTTCCCTGGTGGCACAGTGGTTGAGAGTCCGCCTGCTGATGCAGGGGACATGAGTTCGTGCCCCGGTCCGGGAAGATCCCACATGCCGAGGAGCGGCTGGGCCCATGAGCCATGGCCGTTAAGCCTGCGCGTCCGGAGCCTGTGCTCCGCAACGGGAGAGGCCACAACAGTGAGAGGCCCGCGTACCGCAAAAAAAAAAAAAAAAAAAAAAATTCTGGTACAAAACTGTACTCGTGAAAGGTGGTAGAATGATTAATAAACGCAGAGGAGTTTTTCAACTTGAAGCTCATTTAGCATTTGTTTTGATTCAGTTTTAGGTTCTTTTTTTTTGACTAATTTTAAGAAAATTACTGGGACTTCCCTGGTGGTCCAGTGGTTAAGACTCCACGCTTCCACTGTATGGTGTGGGTTCGATCCCTAGTCGGGGAACTCGATCCTGTACGCTGTGTGGTACAGCCAAAAAATTAAAAAAAAAAAAAATTACTGCCCAGGTAATTTCTCAGGTGTCCTCCTTCTTCTAGGAAGATGTAAACACAGAGGTTCTCCTGAGAGAAAACCTGAATGGCTATGATTCAGAAAAACTGGTCATAAAACACTACATTGCCACTTTATTTTCAGCTAAATTTCAGGAACCTATTAACACAGCATTGCAATGCAATGTCAGAAAAGCAAACCATCAGGTGTACAATATAAACTTTCACAAAGGTTTTCTTTGAATAATAACATGATAATGGAAATCTGGAGGAAAAAAAAAAGATGTAATTTCAATTTACAGAAGTTTATATTAACAGAGTTTAAGAAATGCATCTGTCACTTTTATCTACCAATGATGCTCGGCCATAATTAAGTACTTTACTACTGGCTGATTAAAGAAAAGTATCATCTAAAAACTCCCTAGATTTGATAGCACTGACAGTCAATATTCATTACCTGGCTGCCCATGTCATACCCACGCATGGCTGCTGCTGTTACACATTCAGATCCTCCTGTTCTATACAATATCAGGTTGTTTTCTTTCAAGTATCAAGATGAGGAAATATGTTTATATGAATCTATTACTTTCAGTATTCAAGGTTACTGATGCTATATAAGACCAGTCTCAGATACCTCCACATTTTTGAAGGACTCCAGTAAGAACTTTTAGTGCAACTGAGTGATTTCAATCAGCAATGACTTCTGCACCATCAACCTTGATTACCGATCAATATAAAAAAAGAAAAACCAAACCAAATGGAACAGAAAATCCCAGCTCTCATTCTTACTGTAAATATACAAAATGTGAAAAATGAAACCATAACCTATTAAAACAGAAGGCCTTTGATCTCACATCAATCAGCATCATATAAAATTATAAGCTGACAGCTTCAGACACTGAAAAAGGTATCAATTCCAGAATAAGTGCTAAGGCTGTCAGTGTGGCTTTTTGGAATGAAGTGTCAAGATTCTAAAATCTGGTGACTTTAAAAGGAGTGGTAAGATTCCATTTTCTTTTGAAAAGAAAAGCTGTTTAACTTTAAATATTTAGTACTTTATCTCCTTATTGCTAATTAAAAACTATGCTCAGTCACATAACATACTTTAAATGTTTTGAAAACTGTGCTCAGAAATGAGTCACCCACCCACCAACTGTTTCAGTCTCCCAGTTTACAAGGCCCATGATGCAGACCCTCAAGGCGCCCGGTGCAAACCAGAGGCCTTTAAAGCCAGTGTGAGCTCAAGGTGCTTCTTTTTACCAGGTGCTTTTACATATTTTAATCAAAATATATATTCATTTTTCATGTTAGTTAATTTTCTCCCTCTGTATGATTTTTAAAATACTGTAACAGGTCGTAGGCCACAGTTATTTGAGGGGGTTGAAGTGGAAGAAGCTGATGATGCAAAACACACAGCTAAGAACATTTAGACCATGAAATACAAAAAAACTGGAGAGGAATGTATAACATGACTTCTTTTGCAGATCTGCAGATTACCAAGGTCCTAAATTAAAGCCAGCCAACTCCATGGCACATATTTTGAGTTAGGGAAAAGAATGGGGTAAGATATGATGATCATGATGACTACTACATAAGAGGGAAAAGAATACGGGGAGAAGATACTCCCAGTATGGTAAGAAATGGCTATCTTTAGTTTTTACCATACCACAGTACATAAACAACCTTTAAATAACTCCCATACAAATATAATCTATTCCTAAAACATTGGGGTGGGGTGGGGTGGGGTAGGGAGGCAGCCCCTGAAAGGAAAAAAATATTTTTTAAAGTTTTCCCTAAAAATCAGTTATGCTTTTAGAGTTAATCAAAATTAACGGCAAGTTCGTAAAAATTTTGCAAGTGTACTGCAGACCTCCAAGTACATATCAATCAAATACTCTGCACAAAAACTTCAGGAAAATGGCACACTTAATATCCAACAGCGAAATGTTCAGCAAAGCCATGCTAAGAACTGCAGCATCTTGAAAAGCACGGATGAATTGCGTTTTTTCCAAAAAGACAGAAACAAAGAATGGAATAAGAAAAAGACTAATGTTATGAGTAACTCTGAGGATAAACCAAAACTGTCACTGAGGGATTTTGCAGATGATAAAGCAGTATCATTCACTGTCCAAGACCTTACTTGCTGGTACAGTTGGGGTCTTAGCGCCGAGTTCTCAATCATTGTGTGAACCATGGTGATAATAGGTTCATTTTCTTTCATCTATTTCAAATCAGGAGGAGCATACAGCAAACATCAGTTTACAGCATAGCTAGATTTGAAAGACGACACTGTAAATATAGCCTCTACTTTAATATCTTCCTAATAGTGCAGTTGTTTACATATTATCCCAAGGTTGCATAGAATCAACTTAATATAAACCATTTCAAACAAGTATTAAATGTTACAAAATACTTCCAAGGTTATAAAAAAGCTTACTAATTGCAATAAAGGTTTTACTTTATAAACATAACCAATATTGTCAATTAATGAATATTCCTATAATACTAGAATAGATAATAAAAGCATCAAGATTCAAGGGATAAACTAAAGGGTGACAACCTATAAACTTAAAAGGAGAAAAATGGCATGACTTAATCAATTACTTATATAGTAAAAAAAAAAGCTTAAAATGATATTCAGTTCTTTATAAGGTTATTCAGAAAAATTTTAGTTCTCTACAAATAATATAATAATATATCTTGTCACTTAGACAATCACACATTTTATTAATCTTGATAGACACTTATATATACTCTATTTTGGATTTTCTCAAAGTATAACACTGTATGTAGAATGATTTCCAAGACATGCAAACTAAAATTTATTCAGCAAAGACTAAGTGAATCTCCCTAGGTCCTTAAAAGGCTGAAACCATGTTTCACATTTCCAGCTATATTGTACTTAATTACTGCCTCTAGAAAAATATTTATTTTAGCAGGCTCTGGACTCAAGAATTAAAGCATTCAAAAGACAGTTTTTTTTTATATATATATATATATATATATATATATATATATATGGTAAAAGGCCAACAAAGTTTGTACCATTTGTAAGCAGACAAGTCTGTTTATAATTGCAATTTGTAACACTTGGTTTATATAATTTTCATCCCCCATATTATAGAAAATAAGCATTTCTATCATGGTTAACAAATGCTACTTTACTGAGTTAGCTAAATCTGCAACAAAAATTTACTAATATTAAGATTAAATGTGTAAGTAAAAATTAAATCTTGAAAACTTTATACCTAGACATTTTTATTTTCAGTCTAGTTACCAATGTTTCATGTCAATAATACCTGTTTTGGTTGTTAAATGACTGGTTTAATTTACTTTTAAAAAGTTTTATTCAAGGTAAGTAATTTGCTTTTAAATCTACACATTTACTTATTAAACTCAAACTTCTATACATCAGTTAAATCTACTCATCGGTTGAACTCAAACTTCTTTTTTTCCCCAATGTTATCCAATAAGGGACCAAGGCATTTATAGGTGACATCTCATGCACACAGGTAAGAACTGTGTTGATATGCAGTACAGGAAAAAATTTTACAGTGTTGGAAAGTAACATAAAGAGACAACTATAGATATAAATTTTTCTTTAGCAGAAAAAAAATGCTTATTACATGCTTATATTTTAAAGGAACGCTGGTTATTTTATCTTAACCAAATGTTGATCTTGGAACAGTTGTAACTGCCTTTGTTTTTGGCTCAATCATTTGACTGCATTGATACATACTTTGTATAACATAGGTAGCTTAAGTCTCTCTTCATTTTTTAGTATTATTTAATTTTGATTTTCAAAGCAATCTCATCTATACTTGCTACTTTTCAATAGCATGCCATGAAAATTAGACAGAAGAGTACCTGACTCAGAGGTTGGGGGGTTGGGGGGAGGTGGTAGAGGGGCTGGGGTTTGAAAGAAAGGTCAGGAGCATATGAATATTTAAGAAATAATGCAGGTCAGAGAGTATCCAAATGTAAAAGTCACTCAAGGGCAAACTGAAACTGCCGTGGAGTCTCGGAAATCTGGCGCTACAAAGAGGCCACTGTCAAAGGGCTGGGTCTGCCAATATGGCGGCTCCCACCTTTAAGTGGAGCAGATCAATGACTAGTGTTCAGCCTCTAGGCCTGAGGAGTTTACTTGAAATGTATTTATAAAGGGAGAAGAGACAGTATGATTTCTGCAGAAGGGTAATCAAGCTTGATTTATTTAGTGGTATACTTTGAGAGGGTAAATATGTGCATTATAGAGGGAAGCCACATTTGTGATTTAAAAATGACTCTTTAATTTACCTGTCAAAGATCATTAAATATTAAGTCACTGAGAAGGATCTTGCAGGAAGACACTGATTTAGGAACAGAGAAACTAAAATACTAAGAGTAAAAATAACATTAAAAAAAAGATTAAATTTAAAAAATTGAAGTATAGCTAATTTACAGTATTATATTATTTTCAGGTGTGCAATGGTGATTCAGTATTTTTATAGATTTTACCCCATTTAAAGTTATTATAAAATATTAGCTATATTCCTTACGCTGTACAATATATCCATGTAGGTTATTTATTTTATACATAGCAGTTTGTACCTTAATCCCCCACTTCTGTCTTGCCCCTCCCCACTCCTGTCTTCCCACTGGTAACACCAGCTTGTTCTCTACATCTGTGAGACTGTTTCTGTTTTGTTATATTCATTCGTTTGTTTTACTTTTTAGATTCCACATATAAGTGATAACATGGAGTATCTGTCTTTCTCTGTCTAACAAAAAATAACATTTAAAGTGTACAGAGTGTCTCAGAGATCACTTCTGGAACTGTTTTTCATTATGAAAAATTTCAAATGTATATATCAAATCCTAGAATATTAAAATTAGAAGGCATCTTTGGAAAGTGACAGTTTAGTACAGCAAAGAAATGAAAAATGTTAGCAGTAAGTATTTTAAATTGTGGGACCAGATCATTATTTTTTTTCTATATACTTCTCTACATTTCCCAAATTTTCTCCACTGAATAGATACTGCTTTTCTCATTAAAAAATAAATGTTATTAGTCAAGGATAAAAAAAAAAACAAATAAACTAGATTAATGGAACAACTATATCCTCTGGGAAACATCCCTTGGCGACACAAAGAGGTTAAGAAAAAATTTTAGCACGTGTTTGTATCATGTTCAAAGCTGTTGGGAGTCCTTTAGTGCAGCGAGGCCCTGATCTAAAGAACTGTTCTCACAACCTTTATCCTGCCCTATGAGTCTGTATCCACGTCAGAAATTGACTGAAGAAATGTTAACTAACTAAAAAAAGTAAGCTGCCCCAATGCATTTGTAAATACCTATGACTATCTTATTAATATTTCTTTCCTTTTTATTACTGGCTACTTCAGAAATCAAAGTTCAAGCTTATTTCAACCAGTGGTTCTTAACCCAGAATCACTTGAGGAATTTGAAAAGACCCTGATTCCCAGATAACTATAATGCGCAATTTGAAAATCTCTGATGTAGACAATACCATTAAAACATGAAGGTGACAGGCTGGTTTAAAGATTCCTTTTGGCAGAAGTAACTACACTGTTCTTTCTCAAGGTGCTGAAGTAAGTCAAATGTAATCTGGTAACAGTGAATGTTCTTCAGCTTACATACTCCTTGGGAATCTCATTTTACTCAAGCCAGAGAGATGGGATAAGTCTATCTGCAGACAGAAGCAGCAGAAGTATTTCAGAATTCCCCTGGGCACCACACTCACCTGACCAAGGGCTGTTAGGATGACTGGGCTTGTAAGAAAAATCTGCACAGGAGAATGGTCCTGTATGTGGTGGCACTCTCCTTGCACGTGGCATGCAACAGGTGAGGCCAGCTAAACAGTACTCAGGATCCCACACAATGGGAGTGCAGTCCACATTAAACAATTTCAATGATCTGCCTGAAATTTGACTCTTTCCAGATTTACTGAATTGGAAATACTAGATCTGCTTTCTCTCCAAATAGATCCTAGAAATAGGCTAGTGATTTCTTTCACTAAATCACCTCTGAAATATCTCTGTCTTATTGAAGTATAGTTGATTTGCAATGTTGTGTTAGTTTCTGCTGTTTAGCAAAGTGATTCAGTTATACATATACATTCTTTTTATATTCTTTTCCATTATGGTTTATCACAGGATATTGAATATAGTTCCCTGTGCTATACAGTGGAACCTTGTTGTTTATCCATCCTATATGTAACAGTTTGCATCTGCTAACCCTAAACTCCCATTCCATCCCTCTCCCACCCTCCTCCCCCTTGGCAATCACAAGTCTGTTCTCTATGTCTGTAAGTCTGTTTCGTAGACAGGTTCATTTGTTTCATGAAATATCTGTATTTTAAAACTTAGAAACTGATCATCTCTGAAATTTACACTGAAACAACACATGCTATCTGGCTTTTGCTAGTAAACTTTATACAACAGCTTTTGAATTAAAGCAGTAAAATATGACTCCCCCCTCCCCCCCACCAAATACGTGATGCTCCATGAGCACCTTAGAATTTCATGCTCAGTTCTTAAAAAAAAGGACTATCCAGCAATTCTCTTCTGGTTTGACTACTACAAGAATCCTAGGCAGCATTAAGGCACTGCTGCTAATAGCTAATGTATTTTTGTTTTAAGGAATCAGAGCAAGAGAAAGACTAATTAGTACTTGGGGGATGTTTAATAATTTACTTGAAAATGAGTTAAATGCTTCGCTTCCTGCTTTAATTCCTTCTTTGAACTAAACGGTAATACAGGTTTAGTTTCCAATTAATTGCTAAATTATAAAGCTATTATAAAAGGCCCACTATTTTATAATAATAAAAATGAGAATGTATGAATTGGGGATGACACTATTTTCATAACTAACTTCAGCAATAAATAAGAAAACTTAAGTGGAAATATCTTGGAAATACAGTTAGGCAATGCCAATATATTTCTGTTTACAACAAAGACATATTTTTACTTGAAATTTGTAAGTCCAAATGTTTACAAAAACCACCTAGAAAATGAGATACTTAACTCCAGCCTCCTCCTGAGGTTTGAGGTATGTTGGGCTAGTATGAATAGAGCATCCTTTGATGTTACTGTTAGAAATATCTTGATTTAAAAACCCATCACCAAAAAACTTACTCAACACAATTCTATGCAACCGTGTCACAGCTGGCAGGATCTTGAGTGGAACCTCCCAACTGACACCTGCATGCTGGGAAAGGGTTCCAGGTGTCTGAAGTTGGGGACCACCTCAGTCCTCAGAGTGCCTAACACGCTCCCAACAGCACGGCCTCAAGTTTCTGTCAAGGTGTGCACACCTACTGTCACTTTTCTATGTGGGCCATGTAGGAAAAAGGTTAGAAAGCACTAAGATAGTGTTTTATGTTTCAAAAAAACCCCCAGACATCTCCTCTTTCTTTGGTTTTCCTTGTCATTATTTATCTCAGTAGTTCTCAAACCTGACTGAGGAGAAAAAATAAATCACCTGTGGAGTTTTCAAAACAGAGTGGGCTCTGGCAACTCTCACTGGGGGCTGGGGGGCAGACAGCCTTGAGAATTGTACTTTGTTTTTGTCTTTCTAAAGATCCGCCGGTAGGTATGACAGGAAATCAGGCTTGAGAACAATGGTCCTACCCTGGCACTAATTTACGTCATTGAGGACCAATTCAACCATCACCAATAAGGAATTCTTCAACGTCTTGATGAGTTGGTACTAAATGTTGGTCAGGATACCTGTGCAACTATCAAAAGATGAAAAATTTCAAACTAATGATCTAAACACAAGTATATTGGATGTAGACTAAAATAGTCTTGTCTTTGTATGAAATACAGCATTAAGAGACTTAACCCCCTTAAAAAATCAACTGAATCTCATTAATAATATTAGTGGACTCAGCAGAATCACGGGGTGGGGGGGCGGGGTATTATTACGAATCCAATTTCCAGTTGCCAGTGGCAACTTCTAATATCCGCTTCAAAGTCTCTGTCTCTACAGAAATTGGACCAGCTAGGGATGCAGAAGGAACAGGATGTTGTAAGTCATGAGATAAATGCTCCAGAATAATTTTTAGGGGGAAGAAGAAAGACTAGCAGTGAGCAAAGCCAGGACAATCATTCATATAATTTATCCTTGGGAGGATTAATTTCCCAATCTCCCTTTCGGTTTAAGAAGTGGTTAAGTAGTGGCTTAATTGCTATTTATTTATTTGGCCGCGCGGCATGCGGGATCCTAGCTCCCCGACCAGGGATCAAACCCGAGCCTCCTGCAGTGGAAGCGCAGAGTCCTAACCACTGGACTGCCAGGGAAGTCCCTTAACTGCTCTTTGAAAAGTTTACATAATGATTCATCTAGAATAGCATTGTCCAACAGAACTTTCTCTGATGATGGAAATGTTCGCCATTAGTGTAGTCCAACATGCCACACCAATGACTCCTCAGCCCCTGAAATGTGGCCCGTGTGACAGAGAAAATGAATCTTATTTTTATAAAAGTGTAACTAACTTAAGTAGCCACATATGGCTAGTGGCTATTATACTGGATTGTAAGTCTAGAAATTCTAGACCAGTAAAGTAAGTATAATTTCCCCCTAGATTTGGATCTCATTCCCATAAGGGAAAACATCTGCCCAAGCTCTGTCGAGTAAATGAGTTTCCTCGAGTCTGAATTCTGCAGTAACAGCTTCCTCCCTCTTTTGGGGGCGGGTGCAAGAAGTCAGGATGATTTCTATCCGCCCTACAGAGCTTTTGTCCTTCACTGATAACCCATCTCTGTGCTGTCATTTTCCATTCAAATGGAAAATGGATTTTTCCTGAGTTCTTAAAGACACCTTAGAAAAAGAATTTTTAAGTTGGGAATCTGTCTTAACAATAGCCAAAAACCCTGATAGCCTAATCACTGAAGAATCCATCTCTCAAGAATGTCCTCCTGTGTCTAGATCAATAAACTTCTAAGATGTGTGGCAAAAATAAAAGGCTAGAGAATTTGACATGCCCAGGGTGAAGCTGTGAGGAATGCAGGGGCCTTTGTAAACAGGTCATTTGGATAATGACAATGTAAATGCCTTCCACTCTCATTCCAGGCACTTCTGAAAGTCCGAGAACCTGAGATTGAAGGGTATGACTACCTATAGAAACCACGCATTGTTTAACAGGAAGCAGGAAAATCTGAAGTGACTTTTTAAATAGAAGAATGTAAATAAGTCTCTTTATAGCCGATGGGGCAAAGTATGGAGGTCTATTTCTTTGGAAATTTTAAAGCAATCAGAACAAACTCTTCTATGCTATGTATGGTTTCTAAATGTAAAACTCTGGGAAAGTATTACTATTGTATGTATTCAGAAAAATCAGTGGTACTTTAAATGATGTAGCTAGACCATACAACATATCCTCTTTTTCTTCAAGGGAGAAACACAGATTAAAAACAAAGAAAGAAAAAACAAATTGCGACACTAACACAGAAGTCAAATGTATCCGACATTTCCTTGAAAGAAAAGAAGGAAAAAAAAAAAGAGCATTTCTAGACTGACTGATGCTGTTAAGTACTGGCTTCAGGAATAAGGTCCATTTATTGAGAAATATGAAAACACCCCTAATCCAGCAGAACAAAAGGAGGGCAATGTCTACACACAACCTTATTTAAATTGCTGACTTTTTTAAGCCACCATCTTGAGGTATATACCTGTGGTATATTTTGAAGGAAACTTTTAAGGTCTAGGCTAATGTCTTTCCAAATAATTTACATATATAATTTACTTACCGTCAGTTTCATCCTTTTTCACCTACGAGTCTCAAGAATTTAAAATAAAATTAAAATCCTTTTGGCTACAGGATACATTTTATAGATCTGATTTTTACTTCAGTGGCTTAAACCTGTTTTCCTTATTAAGGACTGTTTTTTTTTTTTTTAAATTGTTCCTTTAACTTTAAGTAATGTATTATCTGATGCCACCATCTTTATTCCTGGCATCCACAGGCAACTGAAAATATTAAAAAAGCTCAAAATACATTTTGTAAAAATGCTTTATGGTGGAAATAAATAAATATTGTGTTTGAAATGGTCACATATTTCTCTTCTTTGCAAGCATTTTGTGAAACGATACCATAAAACAATACTATTTTAAAGGGACAAAACATTCCGAAAGTGAAAATCTTACATCTCTGTTAGCTAAAAAAAAGTATTTGTTCTGGTCAATGGGTAAATCTACTAGAAAAATACATTTGAGCTTTAAATCAAAAGTAAAATATCTTCTAGATACAGGATCTGGGTTTTATTAATAGCAATTGTATTCTTACTGAGTTAAAATTGGCACTGAGTAGCAGAATTCCTACCATTAATTCAAAGATTTATCAGCTTATGTTTTAACTACATAATCACATCCTTAGGTTAATCCCAGAAATGACTTTGGCATTTATGCTCAACTTTGTTTCCTTCCTGAGCTTTGAAAATCATTTACAATTCCACTTTGCAAGCTCTAACATCCTGCCTGACACTGAGCTCCATAAATCTCTGCTGAATGAACTTTCTGAAAAAATACATTCAAATAAGACAGAAGCAAACAAAAGCCACAATAATTGGCTTATTAAAATATCTGCTTTTGTAAATAAACTGTGGAACTGTAGAAATATTATGCATTTTCGGAGGGGTGGGGAAATTTTGTTTTCATTTTCCCGTCTTGTTAGATAGGAGAATAACCAGTTATATAACCAAGAGCTGGTATTCTTCAGGTAACAAAGATCAGCAATCTGAAATAGAACTATTCTATAGGTACAAGAACAACTCCTGATTTTGAAGGAAGAATAGATTTAAAAAAGAAAGAAAATTCACTAATACAAGGTATTCATCCTAGCTTTGTGATTTTGGACAAGTCATTCAACGTGACTGGGGATAAAAGTAACTGGCCACATGCTGCAGAGGCAAGTATTAGAAGCAGATGGGACACGGTATATAACAGCACTTTGAAAACTGTGAAGTGATACTTATGCTATTAGGATGGACAGACGCTGGGCAGGTGCACATTGCAGAGAATGGGGGTGCTTCTGTAGTATCTGAGAAACGATGGGGCGCTGGCTGCAGAAAAGGGTTTATGGGGGAGGAAGTGTTTCACAGGCTGGTAGGGGCTGGTGGTGATGAAACGAGGGCGTGAGTGACAAACCAAAAAGAGACTTTATTTTGTAGGGAACCTGGAGTTTGAAGTTTCCTGAGTTAGCTGAAAGACAATGAGGCAGGTGCTTTGAGTACTGCCAGGATTTGTTGACTAAATGGTATAACAAGGAGCTAGTACGTGGAAGGTGTTTTGGTGGCTTCTATGATCCTGACTAAACACCATGCAGATATTATGTACCAGCTAAAGTAAAACCTGTTCGGATGGTTCTACAGAATCGCATGATTTTCCTGTTTTCAGTAAAAGTGTTTTGAAAGTACTTTTAACTCCAGTTTCAAGGTATCGTTAGCATTAACAGGAGTTGGTGTTGGGCACATGAAATATTAGGAGAACGTAATACAACTCCAGGAGGCTGGATGACTTAATTCTGCCATTTTTATAAATTTGTAGAATCTCCACACTCAAAGTGGTGGAACAGCAGGCAGGGTGTCAAGGACCATCACATTGGGGGTCCTTCCAAGTAGCCTGCCAGTTGTTTTTCTTTTCATCCACCAGGCTGTGAGAGGCTGTCCGAGCCATAGCTGGAGGAGACTTTCCTCTTTTCCCACTTTATGTTCTAGGTCTAAGCAAACAGCTAAAGAAAGGTCCTAATCCTTCTCGAAGTCCATCAAGCTCTTCCCCAAGGATGATGTGCTCAATAAATGTCTGTTACATCAATGGGGTTAAAGGTGACCAATATTTTGAACCACTTCTGCTTTCAGTTTTTTGGTCAGGGAATTGAGGGATCAGATAACAACCTTAATTTTGGACATTCTGGAGATGTACTGAAGGCAGAACTTCCAAATGGAGATCTCTGTGAGCAACTATAACTACGTAACGGAAACTGCAGAGAGTGGTGTTTTAGATGCCTTTTGTGCCCCTCTCCCCATCTTCGGTTTCAGGTCTTGCTGGGTGTATGGGAACCCACTGGGTGCTCATGTATGCATAACCTCAGTGTGCTAGAGAGTTAGTCTCAAGGGACAACCCTTGGTCAGTGGAAGACGGGAGTGAGTACTCTTCTCTAGTTCAGCTGGGTTTCTATTTGTTAACAAGTATCAGATGAGGCCCCAGTTGCCTATGGTAGTTGATAGTATATAGTCTCACTCTCTTTACTCCTGTACCTTGGAATCACTTCCCAAAATAAACTTCCTGCAAACAAGCCCACATCAAGGAAGCCCACATCACAGGCTCTGCTTTCTGGGAGAAACCCAGGGGCTAGAGATGAAAAGTAACAGAGAGAAGTAAAATAATGAGTAGATGAATGTTCAGATGAGAGAACACCAAGAAACAGGGCACTTCCCCAGTTAGGGTTGAGAGGGGTGAAAACAGATATCAAGAAGGGCCTGATGAGTCACTGGTAAGAAACAGGAGAACCATATAATAATGGTTAAGCATCCGATAGGCTGAGAGATCAGAGTACTGACACACATGTATTAAATCTTTCCACTTTCTAAATTCTAATCTACCCACTGTCCATTTATTTATATTCTGCCATTATGATGTCACATCCTGATTAAGAATTTTCTCAGTGTCATCTCCCTCTCCCACTTCTATGATCAAATATACAGAGGAAGGGAGAGACAGAAAAAGAAGAAAGGAGGAATGGTGTATGAGAGACAGAGAGAGAGAGACAGAGAGAGAGACAGAGAGAGAGAGAGAGAGAGAGAGAGAGAGGAATGCTCTGAATAGCACAGCAAAAGAAAATACAGATATTCTACACTATGTAACTAGTTTGGGTCAGTAAGTGTTCAATAATATTCTTTCAATTTTCCAGTTTGCTTTTTTCAAATGCCTTTTCTATATCCCCTAGAAACATTAGCTCCTGTAGCTCTCAGTCATCCCTAAAAATAGAAGCTCTAGGACCCCTTCAAATATTAGAGAAAATGGGATCTTGCTTAATAGCTCAATAGAATGAGGTTGCTGAATGGACAACAATGAAAGCCATCAAGAATCTTTTCAATCATCTTGTTAGCATTTCTTCCCTTATAGGGAAGCTGTCTTTCATGAACACAAAGAACAAAAGGCAAGAAAGTACTGAGATTTTTACCTTGAATGGTTTCAGTACCAATTACATACACCCAGTTAACTGTTCCTTTTTGCATTTCCTTTGGCATAAGTATGTTTAAAAGTGGTCAGAGTTCCTGTTTCTACATTGTGGTTTCTTGAAAGGATACAGAAAGCATGCTGATGAGCAATGTCCACAGCAACCAGTAATATTAATAGAATATCAGACTTCTTCCAAAAGTCACTAGTAGTTTTAGCGCACGGCTCATAAAATATTAATTTTTATAAAAGAATTACATTATAAAACCTGAATGCTACTACAAAACTTTTGCAAATTAGAAACTTCAGCTTACTCTTCAAGATGTTTTAGAGGTTAGTATGATCAAAAATGACTCTTCTCTCAAGCGTTTGCTCATACTTTAAAAAAATGTGCTGATAAAAGAAGGATTGAGCTACTGACTTGCTAACCTTCAACATTTTCATGCAACAAAGAACACCACAGGTATGCTTGAGCTGTATTTTTCCTTTCTTGTACTATGGCAAACTGGTTTGTTATGAGAAACTTCCAGCTTTTCCATGAAAATTTGAGGATAAGGTCCTTTAGCCATCTGGTGTTAAAGAATATACCATTGGATGCTAGATTCAGAAATGACTTAGGTATGCTCCATGCTGGGGCGGGGGGAGATGGCTCCAGATGGGTAGGGGCAAATGAATTTCATAAAATTATCCGTAGCAGAGTCATATTCTTTTCACAAAGAACTTTTGGCCATCCCCAACACAGGTGTGACTGACTGAGGGATTTCCCTTCCTTTCCCGTTCTCATGCAGCTGTTTCTGATGCAGTTAACGACAGTGATTCTTGAAGGGACAGGGGTAGAGGCAGAATGTCATAATTTTTTTTTTTTTTTTTGCAGTACGCGGGCCTCTCGCTGCTGTGGCCTCTCCCGTTGCAGAGCACAGGCTCCAGATGTGCAGGCTCAGCGGCCATGGCTCACGGGCCCAGCCGCTCTGCAACACGTGGACCGGGGCACGAACCCGTGTCCCCTGCATTGGCTGGCGGACTCTCAACCACTGCGCCACCAGGGGAGCCCCCTACACATTTCTTCATCTCAGTTCTTAAGCGTCTCATTTTCTGTTACCATGGCCTACATGGAAAGCGGGCAGAAATTCCCTCATAACTGCTCTTCAATCACTAACAGAGTAAGAAAGAAAAAGCAAGTGAGGAAGAAAGAAACAAATGGAGGGAAGAAGATGGATGAAGGGATGGGAACATGGCCTCATCTCCCCAATCCTATAAATCCTCCCTTTACGACTGATCGAAGAAGCTCCAGCCCCTGCTCTACCTCTTCACCCACAGAGGCCTTGCCTAGTTCCCTCTCCTCAGCCCCTGCTCTAGTTTCTACGATCCCAGCTTCATTCCTTTGCTCAGTACAACCAGTCCTGGTTCAGACTACAGGAGCCGAGAACTAGATACCGGAGGAAATCCTCGTAAGGGACAAGAGTAAGAAAATGAAGTCCCTACTCGCCATGTTAGACCTGCTGAAGGGGATATATATGCCCCAGCTGAACAGCAGGAGGTTGATAACAGTCTGCTTCTATGGGGACCTGTTACGCTGGCTTCAAACAGATGATATGCACGTGGCTCCACGAAATATTAGGAACTCCTAGTCATCAAATACATGTTCAGCAGGGTCATATAGCTCTAAGACTCATGCTCAATCTGCCCTGTTCTGAGAAAAAAAGAAAATATATCAAGACAGTCTCTTTTCCCTCACTGTCAAAGAACGGCAACAGGACACTCCATTCTTCAGGAGGGGATGCCCTTACAACTGCTGATAATCTTGAATTTACTCCAACTTCCTGGCAAGTACAGGGTCACTGCAAGATTGCACTTATGGCCTTTCTCCTCTCTCCTATATTCTGGTAGTAGAGGAATGAACGAGGGAAAAGACAATGTCAAATCCATTCCAGAGGTATACTGTAGGATGAAATTTCCAAGTTTCACTTAAACGGTACCCAAAAGCTTCTCTAACGTTCAGTGATGACTAAGTTAAATGAGAAGAAAATGAGTTACTGATATATTATGTATTTATTCATTTTCGAAATAGAACCTGGATGAGATTCATAAAGTACCCAGTTAGGATTATTATACTTTCACAGGTTATACTTTGGGGCTTTATCTTAAAATTCATAAAAATGACAAACCTAGGCTCGTCTTAAGAAATGTAGACATTGAACAGTCTACTAACTGGGCTATAAAAACATAAACTATAATAGCGTACTTCAGAATAAAACAAAAAGCAGAAGAAAATTATACCACATAATTAGTATAGCTTTTGTTATTTTTAAAAACACTTCAGTACATGACTTGTCCTCATGATGGTGATATGGCACCAGAAGACAAGGGTTTTCGACTGACTGTATAATATGTAAATCTTCAGAATTTCAGACAAGGCATTTTTATTTTTTATTTGTTATAATAGCAGAAATGAATTTACCTCTGAAGTAACTCAGAGACTACCCTTTGGTTCTATTTTTCATGAATAGTGATAGGGATTAAGAGAATTTAAATCAATTAAATGTTGGCCTTAGGTTATTCTGATGATTTATTTGAGCAAGCAGAATAAGTGTCGGAAGAGTATCAGTTAGTACCTGTTCTCTTGGTATGATATACAGTTCTGTAAAATGTGACCAGAGCCTCTGACTTTCAGGTTTTAAAATCTACTTTCAAATTTATAATTATATAAAACTCGTGAATCAGTTTATAAACCCAGGCAACCAATAATGCCCATAAAAATACACCTGGTCACCTAGAATCGGCTACTGGCAGTAACAAGATTAAAAGCTGGAAATGTTTGAGCTGAGTGAAAAATTTCATTAAAATTCAACATTACCAAGAATTCTTTCCATATAACTTAATAACCTTACTACTGATGTAAAATACAGGACAGTTCAAAGGTAAATATTTCATTTATATTAAATGCAATTATTTGAAATCATAAAATTTTTTGATTTATTTAAAGAGAGATTTTTCCTTAGGAAACCTTAAGGATGTACACATTTAGGCATATCTGAGTTTCTGGGCAAAGCCCTCACCATGTTTTTTATGCACTGTCTAATTATTATCTAAAAATGGTCCAATTTTTGCCATCAGAAATAGTCTTATTTCAATGCAAATCATCATTTAAACAATCAAATTCTACAATTCTTCTCATTATCACAAAAATTTAAAAGTGGAATAATATAACTATTTTGGGATCTAATATAAGAAAAAGGTGAGTTACTGGAAAAGCTCTGCTGACATGTTGACAGAACAGAGAGGATCGATACAAAGTTGAGATTTTAATTTTAATTAATTAATTAAAAGACAACACACATTTATTCTCTTATACTTCTGGAGGCTGGAAGTCGGAAATCATCTCAATGGGCCAAAACCAAAGTGTGGGCAGGGCCACGCTCCCTTCAGAGGCTCTAGGGGAGATCCCATTTCCTTGCCTTTTCCACTTTCTAGAGCGGCGCTCCTTAGCGCATCGCCTATAACCTATAAGTTGAGATTGTAGAAGTCACCTTGCCAAGGGAGCAAAGGACGGGAACAGAAGCCTCAACTGGATCTGGGCCACTAAGGCCAAGGGAAGAAACAGCTCAATCCGGGAAAGGGAGGTGAGGAGAGGCATCATCTTAGCAAATGGTGGTCTTTTCGATATATTTACCTGTCCTTTCCCAAGAGCTGCTCAAGTTCTGTGTGTCTGCAATGCCAGTTTTGATTTGTTGAGGTGAGCAGTAAATTAACAATAGATTAATAAACCACTAAGTTTATTTCCAGAGATTCTAGATAACTTCAGAGTCACATTCATATCGTCGTTTTTAACCCTAATTTTTGTAATATCCCATCATTTGTCAGAACGATCTCTAGCTTTATAGACAGAGGTGCTTTTAAGAAAGTTATTCCCCATGTATCTTAGAAGCTTTCTGGCAGTGTGGAATTTTGAGGGAAGGCTTATCTTACTATTTTGTTGGGAAACATGTCTTTATTAGATTGTATAATGTACAGTGTGGTTAAATTTAATAGCACCAGTCTCTGAAGTGAAGACTAGAGTTTGGATTCATGAAATGCTGATTTCTAAAGCATTCCAACAGGCAAAACTATGATGAAAACATTTTGTGGGAAAATAAATTACAAATTAACAAAAGCATATTTCTTTTAAAAATTAAAAGAAAAATGATTGAACATCCTTTCAAGGGTCATCCTAATGCAAAATCCCTCTTTAAATATAACTAATTTAAAGCAGTACATTATTATTTTGTTTCAAACAGGGCAAATATAAATGTGTAAATACTGTCTTACAGCATTTTCCGCAGTAACCTCTTTCATTTGATAAAATATTCAAGTTTGAATGTTTTGAAAACAAGCTAAAGAAAATTGTAGCCTAATTTATATGCAAAAAGAAAGCATCCACTAGAAGAAATTTTATGTTTAAGAACATATAAAAAATCCTCATCAAATTAAAATTAACAGGGAAGTTCACAGACGCCAACATTTAGGAGTGTCAGTCCTTGTTCATCAACTTCCACTCACTTTTCAACATTTACCCATTTACCTCCCCTTGGGAATACAGAGAGCACCACACCCACCTCCTCCTGGCCTGCAACAAGGCATTCACAGCTGGGTGCCTATTTCTTTAATTAGGTCACCTCCAAGCTGATACAAGCCAATAAGTACAAGTATTCTTGGGATAAGAAAAAAGAAATCTAGAGAATCCAGGCTCTCAATTTCCAGAGAGCTGGCGTTTGTATCCCACCTCATCTCCACAACTGTCCTTTCTAACCTGCTTATTCTGGTATTCCTGAATTCCCCTGGTGAGGGGTCTCTTAGCCTGCCACTTGTAAAAGTCACACTATTAACGCAAAACGACTGAAATATCTGAGTAGCCCGAAAATTGTACTACACTGAAAACATTAAAACATAAGGTATGAGAAGTAAGAAAAATTCTTCAAGGCCCACCTGATGATCCAAATATATGGTGTTCCTTTGAAGGTGATGTGAAAGGATTTCATTCTAGTAGGCATCAATCAAGGTACAAACGGACAGAGAAAGAGGGTGTGGAATTCATGAAAAGGTCAATTTTGAAACAGGGAAAACAGGTAGTTTGTCACAACCTATATTATACCACAGCACACAACGACTTCCACACACATGCTCCCCTGTAAACGGCACAGATGATGCATTCAATGATTATAAATTACACTTAGTTTTGTAAGAAATTAAGTAGACATGCATATAAGCTGAAACATTAAGCAGAAAAATCCTTCAAATGGCTTTAGCAGACTCAAGGTTAGAAGCTTTACATGTTAATTCTTTTCTGCAATATGTTACTACTTCTTTGGATGTTTCTCATATAACCAGAGGCTATTAAACCCTTTGAGAAATGTTTACGTGTGTTCATTTTAAAAATCAAGAACACACGAAATTAATCTTTGACATTTAAAAGGCAGTACTATTAAAACGCTAATCACTTCTCAACTTATTACTTTATGGGAAACGACGGGACTCTTCAATACCTGTTTTCCCGGAGGTGGAAGTTAGTGTTTGAGGAATGACAATAGTATTCTGAAGTCTGCACGCATTTCCTCCCTCACAACCAAGAGTTGGTGGGTGAGTGGGTGGGTGGAAGGCTACGAAGAAATGCAGCCGACCCACGTTTTCCTTTAATAACGTACAACCAAGGGAATTCTCAAAGGGTCAATAGGAGATCCCGATGTCGTCGCCGCAGTGGTGGGATGGGCTCATGCTCACGGGAATGACGCTGATCAAACCGCTTAATAATGAATGGCTCAGCGTGAGTGACAAGAGCAGACACACAGACACATCTCTCCATAGCTGACCTTTGGGCTGTGCGCCTCGAGCTTTAGCTGCATGAGCTGTGCTAACGTGTGCTCCCGGATACTACTCAGTTCCGCTTGCTGCCGTCTCAGCTTTATAAGCAGCAGCGTAAGCTCCTCTGGCTGAAGGAGTACAATTTAAGAATCCAAACAGTGGAAAACAGATTAATTGTGGTCTTAAGTGACAGATATTAAACCAAGATTTCTTGGCAAGTATCCTCTTATGGTTGACATCAAACATAGTGCCTAGGCACTATGATGATAGGTCATACATAAATGCATAGATATCTAGAGAAATAGAAGGAACAGTATTACTTGGTAAGATACAGCAAAACAACAGTCTATTAAGGCATTTTCTCAGAACTCATGAGAGAAAATTTAAATCTTAAGTATAAAGAAGTGCAATGCCAAAAAACCCCCCACCATTATAAAGGTTTGTACATGAGAGCTATTATTAAAATACATTTTAATGAGATGTTTAAAAATGACACCTAAGACTTTTATAGCAATAGAACAATACCTGCATGCCCAACACTCTATCTTAGAGAACAGAAGGTAAACAAAAAGAATTAAAATTCATGTAAAACTTGGATGACATCTTCACATCATTAAGCTCAGTCAGTACCTGAGATCTATTAACTGCTTCCCAGTTATATTTTTAAATGTCACTGTTAGTGTTTTCACAGGACATTTTATATTGACCAAAAGACCAGTTTTTATTTTTAAGGAAGAAAAAAATGTATTTACTACACACAGAAAGTTTCCATGTGCGCATAAACCCTCCTTCCACCCTTGGCGGAGAGCAGAGAACCTTTTGGTTCCTGATTGGTTACTCTGATCTCTGAGGGAAATAAACTTTCAAAGGTAGATACAATTCCTTAACAGGCCAATCCGATATATTTTTTTTCGTTAGAAATGCAGTAAAGTATGGTCATTGGCAGTCTTACAGGCCATAAAATATCATTCGGTGTTTGACTGAGCTTTGTTATGATTAAAAACTGCACAGAGACCACAAGGAGACTCTGTTCACTTAAGAGCTACAGCTGTGCTCTTAAAACTTCCGAGCCAAAAAGCGTTTCCGAGATTGACTTGTTTTGCCGACAGCACAGCGTTACACTTAGCTCTCTTCTGTTCTGTTCATTTGCTGTTGCTCTTTACTTTCCATAAAAAAAAAATTTTTAGGGTCACAAATCATTTTTTAGAAAATGGAAGTATAGTTGATTTTTATGTTAGTTGCAGGTATATGGCAAAGTGATTCAGTTACATATATATATATTTTTTTTTAGATTATTTTCCTATATAGGTTATTACAAGATATTGAATAGTTTCCTCTGTTATACAGTAAATCCTTGTTACTTATCTGTTTTATGTATAGTAGTCTGTATCTGTTATAAATCAATTTTAACTGTTACTTGAAGTTACATTAAAGGTTATTGCCTTCAAGAGGAAAAAATGTCAGAAGTAAACCATAGTTACTATTGGATTCTCTGAGTATCCACACAGAGGAGACAATAGCTTCTTAACAGTCAAAAGAATGTGTGTGCATGTGTGACTTAAAGAAGAAACTTCTTAACAGGAAAAGAAGAGATGCTTTTGCTCTGAGGCCAACCACATCTTGTGACCTCATGACTGTGAGACAGTCCATATCTTATGTCGTCATATCAAGCTCTAGAGGTCTTGCCAGAGAGAAAGGAGAGTGGGGTAAGGGATTAGATAGCCTAAGACCCAGAGGGATATGTGACAGAAATACTAAAAGAAGAAACCTTAAAACTCTTTATTACTTATGGAGTTAAAGAGATTTTCAAAAGCATGAAAGACTACAATAAGTTTGCTAGATGTTTAAATTTGTGGCAAAATAAAGAGAGGCACAATTGATTCCTCCAAAAGGAGGACGTGGTAAATAAATTTTGTCCTAAATATCCACTAGAGGGAGCAAGGTAGAAGAGAAACTTTCATAATATGATACTTAGCATTATCTTATGATTAAGGTCTGTTTGCCAGATCAACGATCTAATGTTTAAAATTTCCAACAGTTAAGAATTTTTAGTTATAGTCAAGCAATATCTATCGCCTTTAATAAGTAAACCACAAGCAGTTTAAAGCCAAGAAATCTGCCTCATATCTAAGCATGTAAGAGATGAAATAAAACAGTCTTTGAAAAATACATAGAAGATAAACTTGTTTCGATTACTGCAGGAAGAGGATTTTAAGTAATGAACAACTATATGGTCCTCAAATCATATCTTTACAGAAATTAAGACTACTACTAGTATGAAAGCATATTTCCCCTGATAAAAGAATGCCATTAAAATAAAATGAAGTGATGAAAAGTCACCTTTTCTCTTTAATTTGAAGAGTAATAGTGTCCTGGTAACATAACTCCTTTCCAATGTGAACAGGAATAACACTGACTATGAAATGATAAAGGTAAGTACTTGCTTGAACTTAGTATTTCTAACAGTCTCTCTTTCTCTGCATAAATATGTAAATCGGTTTCTTTTCTGCTCTAAGGTAGTTAATCTATATAAAAATCCACAGGAGAAACTTGACAGGCCGGTGGTTTGACTATAGACACAGAGTTGCTTGCTGGATTTGTTTCCCTAAGGAACTACTCCAACTTCCGTTTTAAGGAAGAGGATATTAACATTCAATGAAGTAAAGAAACCCTCCCAGGTTATAAAGCAAAGACACCCTCCCAGGTTATAAAGATTCTGGAAAACAGAATCTTGTATTTAGGCAGTCAGACGTCCAGGGAAAGGTATCAGGAAGACACTGAAATGGCGACATGATTCCAAATCCTACTGACGAGCGTCTGTTCCACAAAACTAGTAATGGTTTTTCTCTGGGAGGCACCTCTCTGAAAACTCAAACTTAAAAGCTATGTCAGATGTGTGCTATCATGGGTAGCACATAAATAAAACATGATATGGTAAATAAAGATATCGTACTCACCGTTTTGCCTTGGAGGCTCTGGGGGCTAACGGACTGTAAGGTTAGGCCAGCTGGCATTGACCTCCTGTCAGGCACATACACGTGCTAGGAAGATGAAGGCACAGTATAAATTCTGTGGTCAATGTCAGTGATGAAAATTATATTATAAAATGCCATTTAAAATTGCTATTGGTGCTTATGAAAGAAGACAGATACTAAAACTTCAGGACTAAAATACAGACACTGATGAACAGAGTAATTCCATACAGTATGGCTCAGTGGTTCTCAAACTTATTGGTCTCAGGAGCCCTTTACATCCTTAAAAAGGAGATTTTAGTGACAAGAGTGGCATTATTTTACAGTTTTGCAAATCTCTTTAATGTCTGGCTGGATTTTCATATCTGCCTCTGTATTCGAGCTGTTGTGATCATCTCTTTTAGGGGAAGTACATGAAGAAAAGCCACCTTCGATATATGTAATTGGAAAAGGGAAGAGAACTTGAATAGGTTTTTTGGATATTTGCAGATGTTCCTTGATACTGCACTAAAGGTCAAAAAGTGGTACTTTCTTAAAGGTTAGTTGCGAAGTGGTGTCTGAAACCGTATCGATGAACTTTTTGTACTCTGTCACACTGACATCCATTCATTGGTCTATTTGCACTTTAAAGGAATCTTTTACCCATCCATGATTTTGAGACATCAAACACTGGCCATGCGGAAAACACTGGCTCAGTGGGTTACGCAGATGTTCCAAATGCTGGCACTTGTTAGTCTACAAGATCAGTAGCGCCTATCTGTTAATACCATCATTGACCTTTAAGCACCAGAGAGCTGTCAAGCTCACAGAGGCAGATGCAAGATTTCCAAAATTCTGATTTTTGCTTGAAAGCTCAAATGTTGTGGTCGGTGACAGGTACTGTGGGTTGCTTTCCTTGAAGTGACAGGCTAACGTTTCACTCTGAGGAAGTGTCTGTCAAATACCAAGTCTGAACAACTATAGTTTGTCATTCGTTCTTTCAAGTAAAAATGGTGTTTCATTTAAAAAAAAAAAAAAAAAAAAAAAGAAGAAAAAAAAAAGGCCTGGGCTCTGCACTAGAGTGAGAAGGTTGTGGCATCAGACGGTTCTGGGTGATTCGAGGTCCAGCCAGGATGATCGAGGTTGTCTGCAACGACCATCTAGGGACGAAGGTCCGAGTTAAATGCAATACTGATGACACCATCGGGGACCTTAGAAGCTGACTGCAGCCCAAACTGGCACCCGTTGGAACAAGATTGTTTTGAAGAAGTGGTACATGATTTTTAAGGACCACGTGTCTCTGGGGGACTATGAGATCCATGACGGGATGAACCTGGAGCTTTATTACCAATACAGCAGAATTTCTTCTCCCACCCTCATCCCACAACACTAGTATGGATGCTTGTTTTTTTTTTTTTTTAAATATTTATTTTATTTACTTGGTTGTGCCGGGTCTTAGTTGAGGCTCGCAGGCTCCTTAGTTGCGGCAGGCGGGCTCTTAGTTGTGGCATGCATGTGGGATCTAGTTCCCTGAACAGGGATCGAACCCAGGCCCCCTGTACTAGGAGTGCATAGTCATATCCACTGCACCACCAGGGAAGTCCCTGGATGCTTATTTTTGAAAACCCATGTTAATAAAAACTTAGAGGCTGAAAAACAAAAACAAAAACAAAAAGGGAACTAGTTCTGCTGGCAACTCAAATAACCA
This sequence comes from Lagenorhynchus albirostris, assembly GCF_949774975.1. NCBI lineage: Eukaryota > Metazoa > Chordata > Mammalia > Artiodactyla > Delphinidae > Lagenorhynchus > Lagenorhynchus albirostris. The sequence continues at coordinate 89,062,685 of NC_083105.1, forward strand.
TTCAAGTGTTTTTCCCTGAGACAACTATTAGCACTTTGGTATGCAAAGAGAAATGCTTTAAGTACATTTCCCATTTCATCACACAGAATATTAAAATGCTATGGAATGAAAAGTCAAGATTGAATAAAATTATCTTTTACTGTTTCATCAAAGGGATTTATTTTTAAGGCAAGTCTGTGGCAGTGAAGCATTACAATGACCACTAGTATAGTCTGAACCATTCCCTTGACTTAGGCTAAGGTGCTAGTACTTTTACCCACTGTTGCTTTCGCACTATTAGAAAATGGTAACACAATGAATAATGCCTTATTATTATTATAAAAATAATTCTGAGTTTACTTACAGGCTCCCTGAAAGGGTCATGGGGACCCTCAGGTACCCCCCCAGGTACTCCCTAAGGGTCCATGAACCCTACTTTGAGAACCACTGATCACATCAAGGAAGATGATAGGACAGTTTGAAAGAAAAACTGGCAATGTTGGAGAAGTTTTTTGGGAGGAGGAGATTTTAGTTGACTGGGAAAACTGGCTAGAGAGCACACACGCATCTCATACCTGCTGTTGTAAGAGATTATGAATTTTGGCCATGAAAACACTCATCAACCACGCATTGATAATTTGTATTAGATCAGATTTCTCTTGAATACTGTTACTATTTTTATTAGTCTTTGGATGTACGAAGTGACAAAATATTGACCTTTGCTACAGCAGAGCTCAAAGTGAGCTTTTTTTGGTGAGACAAAGGAAAGCTTCCTCCAGAAGAAAATTCCTGATTGACTTAGTAATTTCTATCTAATGCTTATTTATGGAAAAATCAAGCAAATGCTTTATGCAATGATGTAACTGAAGGAGTCAGCCCATCGCAAGGATAAGAAAAGGTGCTTTTCAAAATGGAATAAAGCAAGGTGTTCTTTAGAATTAAAAAGAAAGTGACAGGAAAATTCCTTTTCACTTTAGGACAGACGTTGGAGACCCAGCTGCACACATAGGGTGACTGATCAAAACAACTGCTTCAGCATTATGAAGAGCTGATTGATGCAAAGCACTCGAATTCACTTCAAAAACTCTACTAAGCAAGGCTTATACCAACTTAAGGTGCAAATTAAAGCATGATCTCTATAACTTAATTTTTTAAAAAGTATATGTAGAGAATTCCCTGGCAGTCCAGTGGTTAGGACTCCTCGTTTTCACTGATGAGGGCATGGGTTTGATCCCTGGTCAGGGAACTAAAATCCCACAAGCCACGAGGCATGGACCAAAAACAAGTGGGCTTCCCTGGTGGTGCAGTGATTGAGAGTCCGCCTGCCAATGCAGGGGACACAGGTTCGTGCCCCGGTCCGGGAAGATCCCACATGCCGCAGAGCGGCTGGGCCCGTGAGCCATGGCCGCTGAGCAAAAAAAAAGTACATATATCAGTAAGCATTGTTACTTTAATATGCAATTGGGCACCTGAGGAGTATTTCAATATGCCATATCTTCCGCTGGTTAGAAGATATGGTTAGCACTTTTTAAAAAAAAAAATTAATTAATTTATCTATTTCATTTTTGGCTGTGTTGGGTCTTCGTTCGTGCGGGCTTTTCTCTAGTTGCAGCAAGCGGGGGCTACTATTCGTTGCGGTGCGCAGGCTTCTCTCGTTGCAGAGCACAGGTTCTAGGTGCACGGGCTTCAGTAGTTGCAGCACGCAGTCTCAGCAGTGTGGCTTGCGGGCTCTAGAGTGCAGGCTCAGTAGCTGTGGCGCACGGGCTTAGTTGCTCCGCAGCATGTGGGATCTTCCTCGACCAGGGCTGGAACCTGGGTCGCCTGCACTGGCAGGCAGATTCTTAACCACTGCGCCACCAGGAAAGTCCTGAGGTTAGCACTTTTATCTTAGCAAAGAACATGAAGGGCCTGACACAAGACTGCAGGGATGCTAGAAGAGGGTGGGTGTAGCATTTGAGTGTATGAAGGGCCAATCAAAATATGTGTGGTCTTACCCTACAGAGAAAGCTGATGAGACATGCTATCAAGCAGGGAAGAATACATAATGCATCTGTTCCAAAGAGCTGCTCCTGAGGGATGAAGCATTGCAAGCTTAGGTTTTCTACATGAGATTCTGACACTGCAGAATACTCTTCCTTAATTTTTAAAACAAAAAGAGAGCTGGCCTTGCCTACCTCCTCCCCATGTTCTTGTCTCTCCCATTCAGAGAAAGAGAGACGTGCACTAGAAGTAAAACGCAGCATCCTTGGAGGAGCAGTGAAGCCTGGATGAACAGACGTCTTACCTTGGGGTGATGGGCCCGGTGCCTGCGGTCTATCGTCACATCCCCCCTCTGAATTGGTGAAGACACTTCTGATCTGTAGGTTCGCTGAGGGGAGTAGCCCTGATAAGCAGCTATGGAGCCGTGGGACGGTGATGTGGGGATGGAGTGCATTGTCTGGTCAGAAATATTAACCATGGTTTTAGGACTGGTCAGGGTGCCATGGCGAGGGAGGGTGCCCTGCTTGTTATAAAACTGACGCTGCTGCCACTCATAAAGCTGCCACATGGTGTCATCTCTCATGGATCTCCGCTTCTCTTCGGCCGCAGGCCCAGCTGTCTTGTCGTGAACGGAAGGAGTTACGCTGCAGATACTTTCCGGCCGGGTCTTGCTGTTTCTTGGGAGTGTTCTATAGCCTTCAGGGTAGCGGGCCACGATATGGGTTCTGTGGCTTGGCATATTTCTTGGTAATGTTTGGTAAGAGATTACTCTGAAATAAAAGAACAATTGGAATGTAAAAATGAAGGAGAGTTGTTTCCCAGATTCTAAATTAGAGTAAAATTTTTTTTTCCTCTTGGTAGGTAAAATATATACTTAGGACTTATTTTTTTTAAAGACCAAAGTATTATACAGGGTACAAGTGATTAATGAACAGATTTTAATCTTTTTATGAAATTCAATTCAATGGATTTATTATATTAAGTGAACAGCATCTATGTCACTCACATAAAAGACTATTAGTTCCACACAAGGTACAGTTTTATTGCAAGAAAGAAGAGTATTAAACTTTTTTCAGAAATAAGAATGTTCAAGATCTCATCTCAAGTCTGTCCTCATATCTTATTTGTTTTTACATAAATAAACTCCTAGAATCTCATCTTCACACATCTCACCAGAATAGTTAAATAGGGTTTCTGCGTGTGGATGGAACACTAGAGGTTTTGAGTTGTGCCTAAGAGTGTGAAGACAGGAAATGAAGGACTGCAGGTGGTGATGCTCTACTGTACCATGGCCTTCTGAGAGCATGACTGTTTATGGGAAGAAGTACATCAATCAGTACATTTGTGGCTTGAAGGAATAATTTCCCTTGATAACTTTTCTTAATTTGAGAAATAAAAATGACTTGAAGCCAAAGCTCAAAATTTAATTATTTAAAGACAAAATACTTCCAGTATAATATTTCAGATACAAAACTGCAAATCTCCGGAATTTTACAATGTTTTAATATTAGTGAACTGCATTATTAGTCAAGTGGGAAAAAGCAGTTGATCAAAAACCAGGAGGGCCAAGCTTTCATTCTTGCTTTCGCACTAAGTGCGGAGACCTTAGAAAAGTTACACCTCTGGGACTGAGAGAATGTTCAAGTGTGTGTGTGGCGAAGACCGAGAGATCATACTCCTTTTAATACTTGGGGTTATCAACTTTCTGTTTTAAAATTTGTGCCAAAAGTATGAAAATTATTTTTAAAAAAACTTTACTATTCTATTGCAATGATATACTTAAAGATAAAAAGATACCCCTAAATAAGGAAGGGCATAATCTTAAAAGTGCTAGAGTCCTTCACATGCTACTGATATCTGGCCAACTGAAACGTTTTGGGATTCGGCTTTCTCATCTAGAAGATGATTTGATCACAGAGTGGTCTTACAATTCTAAAATCCCATGTCTTATATTGTACTTGAAATACTTCCAATTTCTTCAACCATTCCCCTGAATTGAATTTCCTTCATCACGCTGATCATCCCTCAGCTTTTCAATGTCTTGATTTAAAACAGGCTTGCTCAAAATTTATCCCCGTCACCCTCCCTCCCATACCTCCATCCCAAGAACCACTACACAGGGGCCAACCATCTGATGACTTTTGGGCTGAAGTGAGGGAGACAAGTACCCAATAATGCTCTGATATAAGCAGTAGAAAGAGTTTAATTTTTTGCTGCTTTCTCTTCACGTACATTTCCTAATTTTCCCCTGCTTGGTCTCCCTTCCTATTCCTACCTTCTCCGTTAAGCCAGAAACTGGAAAAAGTCCAGAGCTGGCAACCCCACAGCTATATGCTTAGGAAGCGTGTCAGACAGGGAGAAGATGATTCCATCCAAGAAATTCTGCCCTAGCACTCAAGCAACGTACCCCAATATACCTTGGTTTATTTGGCCATTCATAAACTCAAGAAATATTATAGAGACCTTGCTGTGCAAGAAGCTCTGGATTAGGCATAGAACTATATCATAGAAGCATATACTGAGAACATAAATAATATTAACTTTATGCCCTATTTGGAAATCTGTAAAAAGATCATACATAATCACATAAAGAGGGGACACACATTTTCGATCTAAAATACATGAAAAACTGCCTGTGGACTAATGTTTAAATTCCAGTTCAGAAAATCTGATTACACGAAACCCAAGCATTCATAACACGTGAGCTGGAACCTGTGGCAGAGATGGATATTGAAGTTGAACACTTATCATGTGATCATTAACAGGCTATTTTCCTACCAAGTTTGGCTAATTAGGGATCACAAAGTATAAAAGGCTCTTCTGCCATCTTTCAAACTCCTTTTGGAGAATTTTAATGGAAAATCTGGTTGTCATCAAGTATATTTATTTTTATCCCATATACTTTCTACCATTTTGAGACCTCTTTTTAAAAAAAAACTACATTCTCCTTCAGTGGTTTTCCCCAAAGAAATTCAAATTAAGCAAAGTGTGATTTACTTTTAAGTGAAAGCTTAAGAAACGAACTTTGTAAGTGCCTTCATCAGGTTTAGTGCTCCATTCATCAGCAGTTGCCTGTCAAACACCATGAAAACCCTGACCTGTGATTCTGCCACGCGGAACAATGGCTTAGGCTCCCGGCATCTGAAAGGTGCCCGCTACTCACAAAGAAACTTTCAGGCTCTGCTCACAGATGCAGGCATCTACTATATGACTACATATTAAACCTCTATTCTTTCTCTCAGAACTTTAGGAATAAAAGCCAGCCTTTCATAAAGTTTCACAAAACCAATTATACCATGTATTACTATCATGCTTCTTCCCACCAATAAAAAATATTTCATTATAAAACCTCGCAACTGTTTCTTAAGCATGAAGTTCATATGATAATGTAGATGATCTATTTCAGTGATCCAAACTGGAATCCAGTCAGTGAAGCTGAAGCTGGAGGAGCAACGTGGAGAAAACTTTAGCTCAAAATAACCTAAGACTAGCCTTCAGAAGCTGCTGAAGGTCTGCAGTCAAAATAAAGAGCCTTTATGTGTGTTAATTATACTCAACCAAGGGCTTTAACAAGTGCTTGAAAACTAATACTCAACAACTAATGCTAAACTCAACAACTAAACTAATGCTCAACAATTAAAAAAAATTAACTTCCAGATACTGAACCCCTTCAACTATACCCATTCAACCTTAAGAAAGTATGATTTTATTTGAGGAAAAGTGCTTCTATTGAGAAGTGAGATTTAATTTGCTGGGTAGAGATGCAGCAAATCTTCTGGCTGGGATTTTTATTATTGCTTCCCTGAAAACAATTACCTTTATAAGTAAGTACTTTCAAACATCCTTTATAAGTACTTTCAAACATCCTTTCTTCCCCCCCACCGCCCAGAACTACCTCTGGCTTTTCTTCTAATCAAATTTTAGTTTTGAAACAGCAACTGTTTCTCACAATTTGTCCCTTGAGAAAATTAGAAAAGTGAGCACCAAGGGTGGAGGAGAAGAAAACGGAAGTGAGCAACTGAATCAAGGGAGTCGGGTTTTGCAGCCCTGGCTGAGCTGCACTCCTGAGAGAAGAGACTGGCAGACAGCCACCCAGACCGGAAGGACATTCCACTATTACAAAAGTTCATCTCCTTTTAACCAAAACATTAGTAACTCATTGTTTTCTGGTTTCCTACTATCGAGAGGTAAGAGTTACAGTAAGTCTTCAGTTAATTTTACTATGTTAGTTCATTAAAGTACGTTATAAATCTTGCATCACCAGCTTCCCACCTAACAACACAACACAACACAACATTTTTTCTCATCCACAATCACCTGCTTTTCCTCCGTTTCCTCTAGCCCTTATTTTCGGTCTCCTTTGCAGGCCCACCATCCTTTTTTTCCCCTTTAAATGTAAATGTTCTTTCTGATTTTCATCCTTACCTTTAAGCATATCTGATATAATGATGACACCCCAAATCTTATTCAAGCCCAGATCTCTCTCTGGAGATACAGACTGCAGGCACCTCAGATCTAACCTGTCCAATCACTCATTACCTTCTCTCTTCCCAAACCTTCTCTGTGCAGTGAAAGGCACCGGACAACGCTTGATGACCAGACCAAAAAGCAGGGCGTCATTCTTGATTTCCCCCAGCCGCTCAAATTAGACTTGAGTGAGACCAGTTTGCGATCAAGCACATCCAAGCACCCAACTAGCCTTGTCAATTATATCGTGAATACATCCCCCCTTCCTCTCCTCATTTCACTCATGCCAATAGTTTCTGAACTTTCTCCAATTCATTCTCCAGATTCTGCAGCAGGGATGATACTGCTGAAACACCAATCTGCATACATCTCCTCTGGTTTCTCTCTCCAACCTCGCTTCCCATCCATCATCACAGCAGTTGCGCCTAAGCCAGACTCATGTCTTTGGAGTCCTTTCCCAGCTCTATCAGTTTTGCATACGTAAACCAAGATAAGCATACCATCCTTCATATCTTGCCTCATATTTCACTTCCTCCAAAGAGGTTTTCCTGAACACTTAGGTTGTGTTGGTTGTCCCTGAAACATCTTCTTACAGCATCCTGTTCTTCCATCACTGTATTTATCACCATATACTGTACCTGTTTGTTTAACTTTCTCCTCTACTGGACTAAGAACCTTTGTGAGAAATCTGGACTATATCTTTTCAGTATTTCACTTTCTGGCCCCATGATTACCATAGAGTAGTTATACTATAAGTATATGAAAGAACAAATGTGTACATTAATGAATAAATGCTTAGATGAATAAATATAATACTTAGCCATGTGCATTATGAGTTTAAGAAAGCCAAGGAATGAGACTGAGAACTACAGAGCCTAAGCCTTTCTGGTCTCCACGTTACATGTCTCAGGAGAGCTTTGTATTACATCAAGCTGCAGAAGCTACTAGTGGAAAACAGCAGGGCGGTGGGGAGAGTGAAGACAAGTTCTCACTGTGTGTGTGTGTGTCTGTGCGCGCGCGCACGCGCGTGTGTACACGTGCACGCACGTGTGCATGTAGAGGGGTGAGGCTAGGTCTTGCAACTTTCCTCATCCCAAACAAACATGATCTGTACCCACAGCCTATGCCTTCTCTTGTGCTGGGCCAGGGAGGATGACTCCTTGCTATTAGTAAAGTTGGGTGACAGAACACTGAGAGGCAGAGAAAAAACACTGATATCTGATTACCATCAAAAAAAGATGAGTAATGAAGCTGTAATATCTCAAACGCAATTTGAACTCAATACTTTGAATTGGTATCTCAGAAATCAGTCTCCCACCAACATAACAGGAAAGAAACCTGGGTTCACAACACATAACAAGACACTTACCCCCTGGTTTCTTCTTCATGACCTCTCCCCTTCTGGATTTTAATCCACTGTTCCAGCTGTTGCATTGAATTCGTTCTCTGTATGACTCGATCAGCCTCTGTGTGTAAGGGCCCTGTATTTGGGTGACTTCCACCTCTAAGGTCTGCCAGGCTAACATTGACCGTTTTGTTCTCTGAACTATTCACATTGACTGGCCTGTAGTGTCCAGTCTGACCCGGGCACGTTGACCCGCTCTCATATTCAGACGACAGAGAATTCAATTTTACACTACTAATTTTTGTTAAAGGTCTATCTTGGCCATCCTTCTGAAATCCATATCTTTCAGCTTCTAATGCCTTTTTTTCTTCATTTTTGCTCATTTCCTTGTTTTTCTGGTTATTTTGGACCTCTGGTTTAATTAGCACTCTATGGTTGGGAAAGTTATTGATTTCTTTAGTTGGTGCATTCTCAGATGTAATCTTATCCACTCTGAAATCAGAGAAGAAAGCCAGAGTAAATCAGATGAAGTAATGCACATGTTATTTCTAGGATTCAATCTAGGAAAAACATAAAATTACCTTCGACTTTACCAAAAAACAACCCCGAAATGGTCACAGAGAAGTCTGCACAAATCCCCAGTATTGTAGTATGAAAACTCAAGTACGACACCAGAATGTATAAACAGAAAGAGGAAAAAAAATTAAACCTAAAATATACAGCGTATAAAGCACTAGAGGAAAAAAAGTGATGAGTGTCCCCACCATTAGAAATCTGGAAAGAAAGCAAATAAGATTGCCCTTTGACAGTGAAACCACAAAAATCCACACTTAAAAGACCACAGTAACTAGTCATTTGAAATAACATGGTTTCCAGCCAGGAGGGTTAACTCACCAGGAGACAAACATGACTCTGGTTTGTGGCAACGGAAATTACATTTGATGCTATCAAAGATCTGAACCCTACGACTGATTAACTCTCTGTGTCTATGTTCAAGAGGACCTGAGTTTCAGGTAAGAGCTCTTGGAGCCAGACTGCATGTGCTCAGCTGACAGCTCTACCTCTTACTAGCTGCATTTTGGGCAAGATGCAGAAACTGACCAAGACTCAATCTTCTCTGTGGTGAATGGGGAAAATTGTAGCACCAAGGAGACAAGATTGTTGTGAGGACTAGATGAGTAAGTCAGTGGCTGCCACAGACTCTATTACCACTACCATTCCATCTCATCAAGCAATTGTGGATTCGAATCTGGCATCTCGTGTCCACATCACCGCAGGAAGAATGGGCTGCTCAGCAGTATGTGCCTGGGCCACTGGGCAGTTTTACTGCTCACCATGCCAGCTGCTGTATCTGGGTCTTGTTGATGAGAATCAGCTTCCCTGAGACCAATCACTTCCAGGATCTGACAAGACCAAGCTGAGTGTCTGAACCTGCACGAAACTGCCAAGATCATACCACACCAGGGAGGTCCCTCTCGGGAACTGGCCAACCTTGCACATTTCAATACATAATAATGCTCCTACTGGATCCTAAGTGTGCTATTGCTGCCAGTTTCAGTGATGTGTAGAAAATACATAATCTATATATATCCTATACAGCTATACAGAGATAGCTCGTTAGGAATACAATCAGTGAGAAAAAATAAAAGGAAATGTGACTATTTTCTTTGGAGTACAGTTATGGACTATCCATATATTTATGTTAGATAAAACTCATAGCTTCCAGGTTGGAAGGAATATCAGACACCGTTAAAGTTTACTAAGATATGCTATAGAGCTTCTTTCCCTTGAAAGATAAAAGTCAGAGAAGATCTATACTAAAAGCACATTTATCCGTGCTAAATTCAGGGGTGGGGAGGATTTTTTAACACTGAATATCAAATATCTGAAAAGGTTTTTTAAAACTAGTTACCTCTTGTCTACCAAAAGCTATTATTTTAAATTAGAACTGCAATGAGTTTTTCCTCAATATTTTTCTCAGAGATTTAAGAGATGTAATCAAAAAAGACACATGCTAACTTTTCTCTAAGTGGAACCAAAACTGATTCAGAAATGTATGCTAAGATAACATAAATAATGTAAAACTTGTGATCCAATTTTAAAAAGTGACATTTAAGTTACTGCAGAAAATACATGCAAATATAGGAAATGAAAATAATGGGCCCAGAGATGGAAATTATTCAGAGAATGCATATTATGCTTCGATTTTTTAATGCCATCAAGGTTCTGCACACTCGGGGACAATGACATTGTAATTCATCGGTTAAATACTTTATAAATTTAGAAGAAATGAACTATCTAGATAAAAACTGGATGTTCTATCTCTTAGGTGATATGCCGTGATAAACATTTGTAAGTATTCTGGCCACACGGGAAAAAGAGCCCAATACCTTAAAACCAAGTAAACAAAATCTCCCCATCTTATGAAATGAAATAGCATAGTAATTAGGTACCTTCATATTGAATGATTAAGACTAACAAGGCAGAATAAAAATGCTGAGAGCTAGAAGTAGAATAAAGGACATAATTTCTAGAGGATAATGGTGACTGACACCAGGTTGGGCCGTTAGGTGGTATTCAACAATTCCTGGCTTAATAGGGCAAATTATATCAACACAACTGGCTAAAAATTGCTGTGAGCACATAATCAACGAATAGTTGTCACAGTCAAAACAAAATATTGAATATCATCTTTATCACCATAAATTATGAGTAATTATTAGTTTTTAGAGTGGAAAATACAAGAAAAGAAAATGGAAGTTGAAATTCTGGGATAAGTGAACACGTAATACTGAAATTACCTGGCAATCATATATCTTAATTATTATATTGATTTCTGTATTCTAAACAATTCCCTGAAAATTCTACTCTTAAGTTAATATTATCTTAAGATTTTCAATGAATTTTTTTCACCTACAAATTTTCTCTAGCTGTCAATCATAATCACCTCATTTTTACATCCATTCAGGTCGCTTTTACACATGGAATTCCAAAAGCAGATTTTCCTTTTATTAGCTCTCAACCCAGAAAATGTATACGGTTGAGGTGGTTACTCTCTCTTTTTTTTAAAATTAATTAATTAATTTTTGGCTGCATTGGGTCTTCGTTGCTGCACACAGGCTTTCTCTAGTAGCAGGGAGCGGGGGCTACTCTTTGTTGCAGTGCGCCGGCTTCTCATTGCAGTGGCTTCTCTTGTTGCGGAGCACGGGCTCTAGGCATGTGGGCTTCAGTAGTTGTGGCTCGTGGGCTCACGGGCTTCAGTAGTTGTGGCGCACGGGCTCTAAAGTACAGGCTCAGTAGTTGTGCCGAGCGGGGGTTATTCTTCACTGCAGCGTGTGGGCTTCTCACTGCAGTGGCTTCTCTTGTTGCGAAGCACAGGCTCTAGGAGCGTGGAATTTAGTAGTTGTGGCTGATGGGCTTCAGCAGTTGTGGTGCACGGGTTTAGTTGCTCCGTGGCATGTGGGATCTTCCCGGACCAGGGCTCAAACCCGTGTCCCCTGCATTGGCAGGCGGATTCTCAACCACTGCGCCACCAGGGAAGCCCCGAGGTGGTTACTCTTAAAAATAGGTGTCCCAGAGTTCAACCCTGGACCTTCTTTCCTTTTTTCCTCCATACTTTTCCCTAGCTCTAATTACTAGTGATTAGTTAATTTGGAATAGATACTTTAAAAAATAAACACAAATTTACTTATATAGCATCAACTTGAGTCTTTTAACTAACACAGTCAAAAGACTTTATTAACAGGTACACTTTAAAAAAAAAAGAGATTTACAATGTAACAATCATATAATTTCCTGAGAAGAGAGCAAAAAGATCAAATTTGCAACTTAGCGATCTTCCTTATATGAGATATGTGCTCGATTGTTGCTGACTGGAAGAAAAATTTAACTGTATCATAGATCTTTCTTCAAATTATAGGAATATATAACAAAAATGTTGTAAGTCCATTATTCAGCTGCTATTTACATATTTTAGAAAGAGATTTCCTCTCACTAGTTCTTTTTTTTTTTTTTTTTTTTGCGGTACGCGGGCCTCTCACTGTTGTGGCCTCTCCCGTTGCAGAGCACAGGCTCCGGACGCGCAGGCTCAGCGACCATGGCTCACAGGCCCAGCTGCTCCGCGGCATGTGGGATCTTCCCGGACCGGGGCACGAACCTGTGTCCCCTGTATCGGCAGGTGGACTCTCAACCACTGAGCCACCAGGGAAGCCCTCACTAGTTCTTAATATAGTCAAATATTAAAATGATTCATATATTAAAGCAGGGGAAAAAAATCACACTTAGATCAATTTTAACAGTACATATTTATATTACTGAAGAATCTAAGCCCTGGAGTTTTAAAAGAAAGAAGGTAGAATTCATCAAGAAGTAGATATATTTAGAAATAATCTAAATGCTTGATGAACTATTTTCTGGAGACATTCATCATAAAACAATCAGAATTAACCCAGAAACGCCAAAGAAATGAAACTCATCAAAAAATTTTATTTTAATTTATTAAACTTGAAAAACATCCAACATAATATAAAAACACAATGAAATTAACTTCATGAATATAAATTCCCTTCTAAGATTCAGAACCTTAAAAAACACCATCTTGTTTACTTTTAAGATAGCAATTGAAAATACACTTACCGGAAATTAAACGTAATTCTGTAAGAAGAAAGAACGTTCAGTTGGAATGTTAGGATTCTGCATTCACCTCAGTACACTGATAGGTGAAAATGAATAAAGAGGGAAGGTGGAATAAAAATGCAGGTGGTATTTCAAACTAACTAAAGGTGTATTAGTTTAATATAAAACATGAATTAATCCTTGCTTTCTGAGGAAGAAGTGGTTTCATATCATGACTACTAAAATGATATGTACTATGATAATGACATACTTGCAAGGCATGGAATAAAATGTAAGTGGAAATCACCATTATTTTCCCTACAAGCCTTTACCTTTTCACAGGTTCTGTCTGTACCAGGGCAGCATCTAACATGGCTTTCATCCACAACTCCATTTCCTTTCCTGTGTCAGTGCAGAAATAATAGGTCCGCATGTTTGGATGGGCTGCCTGATTGAAAATGGCACGATCATTTTAAATAGAAATATGGTATCTGTAAAAGAAAAAGAAAGAAAGTTCGGTGGCTCTCTACACAGATCATTACTATCCAATTTCAAAGAAAGCAGACTTGTCTTACATACCGATATAGAAATGAGGAACTTAAGAAAAATACAATTCAATATTGAAAAATACATACATATTACATTTTTTCTCCTAACTTTACCATTTTTTTCTTAAAAAAGAAAAAAGATGTATAGGAGGGGAAAGAGGTAAGAAAGGAAGCAGCTGGCCATCCCTGTTCCATGCACACATCCCTAGCAATTTCCATTTACTACAATTCACATCTCTCTATTCAAGAATGTTCCAGAGCAACCAGCAACACAAGTCACTGAAATGTACATGTCATAGCATTTCCCTCCTGTGTTACCAGTTCCTTTAGCCCTTAAAAGGTGCTGCTGTTTAAAGCATGCTGACTAATCCTTACAGACATCTATACACAAACGTAAAAGATCTATAAATAACCCAAAATGGCACTGCCCTTTAGCTTTTCTTCTCAAGTTTCAGAGCGAAAATGTAAATACACTGGGTTTGAGGCCTATATAACTGGTAAGTAGGTTTCTTTCTTTACGGTGGCCATCTGCCTCTATCCAGAGAAACAGAAAACAACACAAAGAAGGCGCTGCTGAGGGACAGCTACCCAAGTCCAAGCACTGAGTGCTCAGCTTAGCCCTGGGCCTGCAGCGCAAAGATGGGCAGCAGCAGTAGCTACAGCAGAGCAGAAAACAAAGCCAGATTAACACAACATGGTTAAATCAACTAGACGTCAATAAAATTTCTTTAAAAAAGAAGGGGGAAACAAAAAAAAGAAAGAAAGAAAACAAAGACCAGGGTGGGGAATTTTGTGGGGGGAACCATTCTTAATTTCCACTTAAGAATGCCTGTGACAGCTCCCTGGTAGACACTGAAGGACAAGGAAAAAGAAACAAAAGCTACTTCAGCATAGAATGAGGCAGAAGGAAGGGCACTAAGCACAGAGTTAGTCTAAAGAGACGAGAGGAGTGAATCTGGCGCCACACACTTCACTCAGAGATTCTGACTATCTATCTGCTTTACTTACGATGGCAAATTAGCTGCTTCTGAATCTTTTTCAGAATCAGGATATAAATAAATTCAATCAACACAGTGAGCAAATTAACTTACAGAACCAACAAATCTCACTTGACCACGTAAGGGATGTAACGCTATCTACGGAAACCACGTGAAAGAAACAGCTCAAATGCCACCAGTTGTTAAAATGATTAAAACCACCACCAAGAGTCACTGGACTGGCTGAGTGGGGTTTTGGAGAAATGGATGAAGACCACTGCCCCTATCTGTGATCAACGGAAGGAACACTGGGCTGGTGCTCAGAAGACCCAGGTGTAGCCAGGACTCAAGACACTAACACACCACACCCAAGCTTGTGATCCGTCAAATGGGAATATTTACAAGATGATGGCAAAGTTCCCGATTTAGCTTTAAGTTCCACAGTTTTGTTCAACAATTGTCTATAACTTCTACTTACCACTGTGAAAGCAGCAGCATCAGTGCCAACGGACTTAGTAGTAAAAGTGGCTCATAAATTCAGAGAAAACAACATGGCAGAGAAGAGAATTTGAAATAGAAATCATTATCCTCGTTACAGATAAAATCCAATCAAGATTAAACCGAATAATTACAGAGACAATATACTTAACACGCATGGTCACTTTTACTGCTATTTTAACATTCTATTTATATATTTTTTAAAAATCTATGTTTTTTTAGAGTTTAAGAACCAGCAAAATGTCCTATGACTAGTACAAATTCAATAAACATTTGACAAGTTGATGAGCAAACAAAAAAATTTAAACCTGTGCCCAAATAACAGTGTTAGTATCACAGAGTTGGGCAATGTACTTTTAAAAAGTTATTACTTTAAGTTATCAGTATTAGAGTTTGCTATAGCACCTTAAAATACTTAATGCCATTTCTCTGGTTCATACTGTTAATAACATTTATTGAAATGGGTAGCGACTGCCCTTGTAGCCACTGGTCTTTGCTCAGATATTACATTCTCTTTGAGGTCACCCATCACCCTCCCACCACTCCTGCCTTTCCCTCTCTTTTCTCCACAGCTAATAATGTAACACGTTAATTGGCAAAAGTTGTAAATCAGCTGCAGTCCTGAGTATTCTTTAAAAGTGGACAGGAATTAAAAATTGAATCAATTTTATAATGGTGCAAACATTTTCATTGTTAAATAACAGCATATGTTACCCTTGTATTTCCTCTTTTCCTTAAAATGAAAAATTTAAACCCTTCAGAGTTCTTAATTTAACACTGATTTTTAAAAAAATAGGTGACTTCTGAAATTTATTTCAGCCATAATCATAAAGCAAAGAATGCAGTATGGCCTTTGAAAACAAAAGTAACCAACTGAGTGTTCAAGTGGCCTCTTACTTGAGGGTGCTCTACAAGTCAGCACATCACAGAGATGCAGAGATGGGTGGGTATTGTTACTTAGGGGAGGGAGGCTCAGGTCTGCTTAGATTTAGTAATAGATTTAATGTTTCAACTGCAATATTCTCTCAAAACTATCTGATGTTCATGAAGTACTTAGACCCAAGAATATCTTTGTAAATATCCTATAAAATCATGAATGCACATGTATTATGTTAAATAACACACCACCCCCAAATTTACTATGAAAAAATTCAAACATACAGTAACCTTTCAGGAATAGTACGATGATCACCAGGATACCTACAGCTATATCCATCAATTATTAGCATTTTAACATATTTGCTTTAACTAGAACCATTTGAAAGTAGAGACATAAAAGACCCTTGGCCCCTAAATATTTGAGCACATACTGCCTAATTAAAGGGACACTCTCCTCCTCGACCCGAAGACCACTATTATGTTTTAAATATAAAAATAACTGTTACTAAAATATCTTTTTGTAATAATCCATGGTCAATATCCACTTTTTAATCAGTGCAAGATTCAAATGCAGAATAAAAAAGTATGATTATTTCCTTACCTTAAAAGCATATTTGCGATTGATGTGATCCTCGGAGGTAAGCATAGCTATCTGAAAACTAGGCAACAGTATGCTTCCCAGAATACCCTCTTCTTTCTCATCTAAGAGATAATTGAACATCTGATTAGACTTTTAAATGTTCTCATGAAACAGAATAAATTTTCTTGAAACTTATTTTGACAAAAAATCAAAAGATTTTCATATATTAATGAAGAATTCATGTATTGTTTAGGTAGTTCTTTGTAAGGTTTTAAAAGAAAATATTAAATAGCAGAGTATATATACTGCTTTACTTTCAACACGCTTCCCTATCCTAAGCAAATCAGAAATTGGCCCACATGTCAGAAAAAGGTCAATTAGACAGAAAAACAGCATACATTTGTTTGGCATATAGACTGCATGCTACAAAGCCCTTTGACATGTGATTCACTGAAACTACATTAGCATATAAGTGAGGACACAGAAAATTTATAAAAGGAATCCACCCACATGGCTGGTAGGATATAAATGTGCAACCATTTTAAAGCTAGGACAAATGCACGGCTCACTTGTCACATCCTTCAGACTTGGCTCAATTTCTCATTAATAAAGCCTTCCTTGACTGCTCTATTTTAAAGTGCTTCCCACCCTGACCCATCCCAGAGCCCTCTCTTCTCCTTCTGGAACTCCACCACTGTCTCCCCTCACCACCACCCCAATTACTGCTGATACACTGTATGTTTTAGTTTTTTATTTATCATCTTTCTCTCTCCACTGGAATGTAACTCCATGAAGACACTTAGAACAACAGTAGCAGATACTCAAAAAATTTTGAATAAATGATGATACACATAAATACATTATTGTAAATTATGCTATAAAAACCATACGCTTTTTAAGCATATATCTTTGAAGGGTTGTTTTTAATCAGTCGCTACAATATACAATAAAGTTATGGGAATAAATTACAAGCCTACAAGGCAAGCACATAAAATATACCCAGGAAAAAGATAAAACATTAATCTCGGCACAGTATAGATTCATATTATTAACTTGCTGCCTGGGGGCAGAGATGTTTATGAAACTTGAAATACATAGTACATTGTTAGAGACCCAAAAGACAAGTCAATAAAGCTGTGCACTAGGCTGATGAACTCACCAATGAGAAAAACCATAAATGAGAAATAATTCTTTTTATTATGCTTACCATGTTTTTTTATTATTATAAACTTAACGAGGGATTTTATTTATTTTCCCCTCACTTCTAGACTATATGGTAAAACTTCCAAAAGAAAAAAGTCACATTGGAGGTTATTTCTATAGCTTTTCTCATAACAGTGGAACAAAATTTTGCTTTTACTATACTGTACTCATTCAGGTACAGTTCACTAATACAAGTAAGAATGAACAAAAGTGCAGATTTATTCTAAAAGGTAAAAAAAAAAGAGGCAGAGAGCAGACATCAATTATAGAGAACATGACAATTTTCTATAATTGAGTCATATTCTAATTTTAAATCCAACTTTATGCTTATATAAAGCATATAATCAGAAACAGCTTGAAGTCATCTTTATTAAAAGATCATTTTTTATCAAATAATACCTTCTTCTATGTTGCATAATTGGAACTTTAGGAAATAACTTTCCTAAAGTTATTTCAGAATATGCAGCATCAATAAGCACAGGGTGACTTCACTGGATTAGCATGGACTGTTTCCTGGCCAGATTCCAAGCAGCTCTGAGATCCTGGGCAAGTTACTGATGCTGGGCATCTCAGTTTCATCTACTACAAAACTGAGGAAAACAAGACTTACCACTAAGGAACTTGTTGTGAGGGTTAAATTATTTAACAGACATAATGAACGCAATAATGCACTCAGCTCATACTAAGTGTTCAGTAACTACTGCCATTATTACATAAAACTGAAGGCATATAAAATCTTCATCTGTCAAATGACTAACCGAAGAGTCCCCTGCTAGATCACTTAAATGTTCCTAATCATGGCTTTCTTTATAGTTCTCTACCTAGGTAACTGTCTACCTAGGCAACTGTCTTACTGATTTTTTTTTTACTGTCTTAACTCTACCTAGGTATCTGTCTTAGTTTCTATCACCCAGCGGGCCTCGTATACTGCCAAGCGAAGGGTAGGAACTGAGTGATGTTTGTAGAAAGAAGGAACTCCTAGTTGGGCACGGAGAGTCGGCCAGGCCTTTCTTAGACTGCACGGCAGCCTAACTTCTCCCTCTGCCCTATCCTACTTCCCTCCGTTCCCGGGCCCAGGTCCCGATACCGAGAACACTCCCCAGTAGGCCTCTTGCACCCTGATCTCCATCACAAGGCTCGCTTCCTGAGGAACACAACCTGGGACAGGAACCATAAAAATCTCAACATTTTAGCGGATTCAGGTGACATTTTAGATTCCCCCATTCCTTCTTTTGCTTTAAAGACGTTCGGGAACAAGACAAGAAATACATATAGTCACAGCTGGGTAAGTAACTTACAGACCGGAATGTTGTTACTCATTATCGTTCCTCACCAGAATACTTCAATATTTTGCTAACTGGCCTCTTGGCTTCAAGTGCTACGGTGATTTTTCTAAAATGTACACTTGATCTTGATACTATTTTTTGTATTCAAGACAGGAGTTTAAATTCATTAGAATAACAAACAAATGCCTTTTGTGCCTTGATCTACTTTTTAGCCTTTACTCTTGCTACGTCTTCAGACATAACCTTCATTCCTTAAGTCCTATATGTAAATTTTACAAATATGTCATGCTCACTCATGCTTTGTACATGCTAAGTCCTTTGTCAAGATCACCCTTCTTTCCTAATCCCTTCCTTGCACAGGCCTGGTCCAACACTCATCAACACAACTGAATACTATAACATTTTTTCTCAGACTCCTGCTAATCTGTGAGTTCCATAAGCAGAGGGGTTTATATTGTTAATTTCTGCATCCTACCACCTAATAAGATGTCTGGTGCATCAAAAGAGCTCCCTGGGACTTCCCTGGTGGTGCAGTGGTTGACAGTCCGCCTGCCGACGCAGGGGACGTGGGTTCGTGCCCCGGGTCGGGAAGATCCCACATGCCGCGGAGCGGCTGGGCCTGTGAGCCATGGCCGCTGAGCCTGCGCGTCCGGAGTTTGTGCTCCACAACTGGAAGAGGCCACAGCAGTGAGAGGCCCGCACGCCGCAAAAAAAAAAAAAAAAAAAAAAAAAAAAAAGCTCCCTGTTAGTTACCACCCTAGTCTAAAGCCATCATCATTTCTACACAGTAACTGCTAACTCTTGTTTCCTTCCTTCCCCTTTATAACTCATTCTCTAACAGCAGCTTGAGTGAGCTTTTTGAAATGTAAATCAAAAGCATATCACTCTTACGCTAAAAAATACACAGCTGTTTCCTTATGGTATCTTGGGCAGAACCTAAACTCCAACAGAATCCAAGACTGGTGCAATCTCCCATCCATCTCTTTCCCTACTGCTAACCTCCCTGCTTGGTACACTGGTTTCTTTCTGCTTCTTCAACATCCCAAACACTTTCCTACCACAGAGCCTTTGCGCTATTGCTCCCCCCGGCCTGGAATGCTCTGCTCACTCTGCCTCCTCCTTGTCATTGGGATCTTGCTACCTAAAACATCGGCTCAGAGCCCTGGTCCATAGAGGCCCTTGCCCCATGCCCTTCTTTTCATATCATGACCTTATTTTCCTAAAAACACTTACCATGGTCTTGTTTATTTATCTGAGTTTATCTACTGTCTCCCTGACCTCTCTAGATGACAAGCTTCATGGAAGCCTTCTTTCACTGCTATTTTGAAAATACCTGGAACGAAGCGGGTCCTGCTCAGTAAACATTCGTTGAGTGAATTGCGTCCCACGGTAAACTTCATCAATAGACTGACTACAGAACAGAGCAATTTCAGTACTTTATCACAGTGTTCACGATATGCCTGGTATATTGTAAAGAACAGTGGGAACCTGGGCTTCCATCTGGTGTTGGATGCTATCCTATTGCAAAAAAACAGCAAAGCTCTTATTCTCTCTCTGAATTATTTCCCATATCCGTAAAACACAGACTGACCTGTCAAAAAATTCTGACAGCACGTTCTGTATGTTAGTATATTAAATGCTTTGAGACATATGGAAGAAATGAATGGGGCCATTGTATTCAGGGTACAAGAGAAGACGAGATTGGGAATTCCCTGGCGGTCCAGTGGTTAGGGCTCCACGTTTTCACTGTCGTGGGCCAGGGTTCGATCCTAGTCGGGGAACTAAGATCCCACAAGCTGTGCAGCGTGGCCAAAAAAAAAAAGAGAGAGAGAGAAGACAAGATCTGGGTGTTTAGGAGAAGTGTCTGGGTGCACATCCTGGCTTTGAGACTTGCTTGGGGAGACAGGCCAGCAACTGGACCTTGCTGCCCTTAGTTTCCTCTCGTGTGAATGGGAATAATAAGATTTGCCACCTTATCAGGTGGCTGTGAGGAAAAGATGGACAAGATCATAATGTTATGTGCTTAGCATATTGTAAACACTCCAAAAATTGCAAGCTATTATGATCATCTCACTAAAATCTGATAGTTTTTATTTAAAATCTGACATTTCCTATTGATAAAATAGTGAGAGTGTAGTATCATATGCTTCTTTCCATATGGAAGAATGGAAGTGAGTTAAATGTTATACCTTTCCTTTCTATATCTTCTTTTTTACATTCCTCCTGTCTGGGGAACTGTACTAAAATTAATAAATACATTGAATGTAAAATGCATATGGTTAATAATAATATGGAATCTCATACTCAACATGGCTTCTGAATTCACCTTTACTTTTTAAAAATTAGGTTAAAAGTTTTTCTATTTTAATAAAGGTGACAAGTAGCAAGCACCTTTCCATGAGCAATAATAACAGCAAAAGACAAGGAACTCAGTGAGCTTTTTGTTGCAAATTAACACTAAGAAATTTTTATATGAGAAGCAACAAACATTTTCTTGTTCTTATTTAAAGTTCTAAATGGTCTATAAAACGTACTGAAAAAGGGAGAAAAGTGCAAATTATAAGCTTAGGAATAATGTATGAGTTACAAATCCTGACTTTCTGCAAGACTGGGAAAACCTTTAAGGAAAATTGTAGAGTAAGTCTGGCACTTAACTAAAGATAATACCACAGTTGCGGCCTGACCAACATCTCCATGACAAAATGAAAGTTTATAGGTCTGGTTAATTCTGACTCAGCAGTACTTCTCAACCACAGTATTCAGTGGGGGGAAAAGATGAATACAATTCTAGTAATTTCTAAATCTGAAGGTCAATATGCACATGTTGCTTTGATAGATGACCACAGAATTTTGTCACACCTTTTTCTGGACAATCACAAAGTAAATTTTAAAACTGCTAATAGGCTCTAAAATTCTATTGTATTCTGTGGTATATAAATGAGTAATCATGCACTGACAATCTAATTCTTTAGTGACTGTTTCCAACCAGACTTTACAGAAGAAGGAATGGTTGTCCAAATTCATGATTTTATATTGTAGCTGAAGCAGATTTCTAGGGAGAGCACAGCCTATGCACCCCTTTCTCTGTTCATACCAGCTTTGTGGTATCTAACAGATCCACATGGCACATGATCAGAGACTTCTCTAGACTCTGACTTAAAATTGTTATTAATCAACAACTTATTAACCAGAAAACATTAAAAGAAGAAGAAGAAAAATAAAAGATGGACTTCCCTTTACCACTGGTGGTCCAGTGGTAAAGAATCCGCCTTCCAACGCAGGGGATGCGGGTTGGATCCCTGGTCAGGGAACTAAGATCCCACGTGCTGCTGGGCTACTGAGCCCGCGTGCCGCAACTACAGAGCCCGCGTGCTACAGAGTCCCCATGCGCTCTGGAGCCCCTGAGCCACAAGGAGAGAGAAGGCCGCATGCCACAACAAAGAGCCCGTGTGCCGCAAGGAAAAATTCTGTGAGCCACAACTAAGACCCGCCGCGCCCCAAAATAAATAAATAAATATTTTAAAAAGAAAAAAAAAATTAGAGAGAGAGAAATGAAGACTGCCTTTAATAATACCTTTATTTCTTCTCCACCAACATTAGTAGCCTGGTTTGTAACCCTTCTGTAACTTTCTCAATGTTTCATGGAGGTCTTTTTGTTTTATAAAAAACTGTGTGTGTGTGTGTGTGTGTGTGTGTGTGTGTGTGTGTGTGTGTGTGTGTGTGTGTGTGTGTGTGTGTGTGTGTGTGTGAAGGGCTGGAGGGGATCATAATAAATACATTCTATGTTATTTTTCTTATTTGCTAGTACATCATGGCAGTCTCTAATCTAATGCACTAAAATCATTTGCTGGGGAGAATGGGATATCTAACAGACTGATGGCTAGATCTGACAAAACTGACAAGTAAAAAGAATCAAACATCAAACTAACGTTTTTCATCTATTAGGCACTGAATTCAAGGATAACATTATAGAGTGAATACTCACATGTTCTTCACACAAAACAAATCAGTTCAGCACAATCAGATTACAGAAACTGGACCAAAACTAAGACCAATCTGCTTGAAGCACAATATCCTTCTGTCCCTCCGCCTTACTCAGAATTACATGTCAATAAAGAAAAGATTTTCTTGATACTATTTGTTGATAATAAAATAGCAAAAAGATTTGTAATATTTTCTCTTTAAAAGAGTATCTGATACTTAACATATATTCTATTGTTTACGGTAAACTCACCTCTATAATAAAAGAGGCAAAGGTCAGAAAGCACGAACCAGCGTTTCTTCCATAGCTTCATGCCAGTACTGTCCTGCATTAGATCAGCATATTAAAGGATTTTTTTTTTATTTCAGAAAATTAAAACTCATTTCTGGTTTTCTTATTTGTTTAAAATAAGCTTTTAAAACAAGGTGTGTTTGACATATGCTATACAGAAATCGAACTAAAACGCTAAGCAAAATTTTGGGTTTGTTGTCTAGGGACTTGTATCATATTAAGATATTCCCAAGTACACTGGTCTTTGAAGAGTAACACTGTCATGTAAAAGGAATTCTGTTGAAGCAACGTGATTTGGTTTCCTATTTGCAAGCAATTTGAAATCCCCTCTATTGAACACGTCTGCTAGCATGAGAATAATGTAATTGTGCAGCAGCGTGTGCATTCTGGAAAACCAGATTTAATAAATATGGTAATCTTCAACAAGAAGAAAAGTATGTGATTTGAAATTATTCCAAAGGTAATGTGATTTTAAATGACTGCGAATAAAGGAACCTTAGCATATAAACACATTTCATAAACAATTTTTTTCTTCTTACACAGACAGCTTGGGTTTTGCTTATCCAGCAGAAAAGAGTACCTACTTGGCAGCTTTTTCTAAGTTATTTAGGTAATAAAAATGCCAAGCTCCAACAAAATCACAATTTTAATGAAAATTACCTTCCCACATGCACTAGAGCAAAACCACAAGAGAAAACGAAACACAGACCCAGACCCAGACTGAGACACACACACACACAAAGGCAAAAAAGAGGTCAGTTTGTATGTGCATTGATTTATATTTCTTAATTTACTTCTAGCTATCATCTAAAAATGCCTTTAGAACTGAAGAAATTATATGGGTAAAAATCTCCTGAAGTAAGGGATCTGTCCTTAAAATTGACAGCTACACTAAGGAAAGCTCTCCCCCGCCCTCCCAAATTACATGGTATTTTCAATCTCCTAATTAATTATCTCTTTAGTACAGATAATTAAAAAGTTTAGATCTTTAAGGGCTCTACAAACAAATATTCTCTGTAAGTCACACACCAATTACAAAATAAACACTCATGGTAGAGAAACTGGTTGGTAACGCTTTGGCAATACTAAATTAACCAAGGGATCAAGAAATAAGAACAGCAATCATTTAAAATAAGGAATCCTATATCCTCTACAAAGCTCAATATCACACGGAGCTATTTCAATAGAATTTGGACTCAGAAAGTCTAGTTAAAAAAAACCTTTTAGCTTGGATAAGTTTAAATGTCAGATGGTTAAAATATAGTAAATGATCTTTAAGTAAAAATGAAAAGTTGGTATCCAAGTTACATACCCAATCAACTCAGTAAGAAATTGGCGAAACTAATCTGAATGGGAACTCTCTGGATTTTAAGTGGGTCTTCTGCCAATACAGTAGTTTAGTTGCCACCCAACTTTCAGACAGAGCAAGGTCTAATGAATGTTTCGTAACAAAGTCATTATGAATTTTACTGAATATAATTATTAGGCCATCTGAAAGTAATTAGCAATATTTGACAGAATAAATTAACACTATCAATGGACTAATATTTAACTTGCTCTGCATCATCTGTATACATGTAGAATCAGAGAGACAGGACAAAGAAAGATAAAGGTCTTGAATGCCGAGTTATCTCAGTTATCTGGAGTTCATTTATCTGAAACCCAGCTGCAAACTAGAAAGCGAAAAAGAAAACAAAAGCCTCTGAGCAATCCAAATAGATGTCACCAAGTCCAACGTACATGCATCCCTACTAATTCCAAAACGTACAACAATGTTCCAAAAAAGCTTAGTTACCAGGTTTCCCAGGTAACGCAACTATACAAACCCCAACTTATCAGGGTATCTGAGTGACCCATGCTTGATCAAACAAACAAAAGAAAGAAAAAACAGTACAGACACTTAACAGAGCGGTCTTGAGAGCACAGAAGCAAAAATCTGAAAAAATCAGAAAAATGTCAACTTATGATCAGATTTCTCTATAAATTAAAGCAGAGAAGTACATAATTCTACATTTCTTCAATGATTTTTATAGGATAGAAAAATGTGCAATACCTCTGTTTTTTTTTCCATTTTAAAAATATTTCTGCCTAGATAATTTTAGCATGCTGTTCCTAACATTTTCAGGCAGCATATATTTAATTTCAAATTCAGAAATACCTGCCCTCCCCCGCCCACAATATCTCTAAGTAACAGCCATTACTTTTTCCTTCTCCATTGTTCCCGTAACTCTCTCCATGGTAATAAGAAGTGAAGAATCTGGATGACCACTACAGTTCTTTCTCCACTCTATACAATTGTCTTAGGTGCCTTCGGCAGAAAAGGTCCCTTTTGATTCTGTCCTTTTTTCACATCAAATAGGGAAAAAAAAAAAATACCTGTTTATAAAGCCAACCTCTTCTGACCACAGGTGCATTAGGATTCCTTTTAATTGAATTTGATCTCTTTCCAAAATTATGAACTTTTTTTGAAGCCCGTGAAGTCTAAGGAAAAAAAAAAAAGCCCAACAGAAAATGTAGTATTAATGCCTAGATATTGAGTTTATTTTTCATCTTCATAATTTTAATCTCTTTTCAGATTTCTCTGAAACTTCCAGGATTTAATCTGTTCAGATGAATTACTGCAATCCCACTTTTGTGTCTTAGTTGTTTCAAATGTTAGAATTCTGCACAAAGATTTTTCCTCCTCTAGGATATTACGGAAGGATCACAAATCCCTCTCCTTTAAAATCCGCGTGTACAATTTTTAAAAAGGCACAGTGTGTGGCATTACCTGCTAAATATAAGGAACCTTGAGTAAAAATAATATTAACACATTTTAAAGAATAAACCAAATGACAGCACTTTTTGATTTATATCTGCATTTAATCGTGTTGCTCCAATTAAAGAAAGTTAACAGTGCCATGTCACAAGAGCAAATCTAACAGATAAAATAGAAACAAACATATCACATCAAGTCAAAACAAGACTGGAAGGATCTGCTTAACGTCATGTAGTGTTTTCTTCTTTACGGACAAACTCTGAACGTGGATAATACCAGACAGATGGTGTTTACCATATTCTTATAAGTACACATAATCTTTTAAAATACTGCTGTTGTTTATTGCGAACATTTTGTCTTGGTGGGAATGATAGCAGTAACCAACAAACATAAAGACAAAGAAGCTGAATTTGAATTTCTCTATGAAGGTAAGTAATATCAATTTATCTCTTATTTTTCAACTTATCTAGAATCTTTGGAAATCTAGCACATTACATTAGAATCTCCTTTTATGAGGCCTGTATCAGTACATAATAGAATTTTAAGGCCCAATATCAGCCATTTTTGGGGGATACATTTTAATTTACTTTTGAACATATAATGCTTAAACACAGTATAAATCTCAAATGTTACAAAAAGATACAGAAGTACCAGTCTACTTCTCACCTCTGGACCCCAGCACCCAAACAACCCAAACACAACCCTGTGAGGCGACTGATACCACTGTGTATATATGTGTCTATCCATCTGAATAACTTTTCATAGTTATGGAATATCTCTTTTTTTTTCTCAAATAACTGCATACATAATTCCTACTCTTCAGTATCCTTCTTTAATTATCATATAAATTACAGATATTATGCATGCATGATAGTTTTCTGTGGTTGGGTTTCTCATTTTCTATTTTGACTTCTGGGATTTATGTCATATTTTAGACAGCCCATCTGCATTCTGAGTTTATTTTAAAAAACCTCCATTGCTTTCTGTACTGCTTTTAGAGTTTTGTTTTTACCGCTTTAACACCTGATCCATCTGGAAAATTTTGGGTGTAAAGTGTGAGGCACGGCTCCAACCTTCTTTCCAGACAATGACTTACTGGCCCTCAACTGGTAAGTCACTTTTCTAGATTTTAATTAGTATAAATTTACAAGCATTATAATGCTGCTAGTGTTTTATGCTATACAAGAATTAGAAATAATTTACATTATTTGAAAATTTATATTTACTTGTAATATTCTGCAATATTTCATTTAAAAAACCTTACCAGGCATTTAAAATAGATAATTGTCTATTACCCATTTCTTTATAATAACCATAATTTACTATTACCATTCTTTTACTATTATAAAATACACAATTATGTTCTAAATAAAGAAAATTCTTTTATCATCCCTTGATTTTCTTGCTATCCTTAATTTAGGACCTGAGCATTAATGTTACGGCAACTATTTATTCAGATTTAGCAGCAGGTTTTCTACGAGTTTGAAGACATTTTAATATTAAAATTCTAAATTTAAAACATTAACGTTATGGTTTAAAGTACAAGAAGCAACAACTACAAACTTTTATAGACACACAAGTCTGGGATTAGAGGTTAAACAATTAACATTTTTGTTTCTGATTACAAAGAAAAACCACCCACTACTGTTTCCATGTGGCTATGGCACTTTTCACATCATGGGTTCTAAACACATCAGTCATCAAGCACAGTGGCTTGATGCGTTTCCCTTTAGCAGTAAAAGATTTTACATTTTAAAGAAACAGTATAATATGATAGAATATATATTATTCTAGGTATACTTAATAGTCAGAAAATGGGAGTTCTAGGCCATTATATTAACCTTCACCATTAAAACTTAAGTTGATTCAATAAACTTCCATTTTCTCACACAAACATCCATTACATGTGTAAAATTATTCCAAATCTGAACTCTACAATATTTAAAAAAATCATTAAATTATTAAAATATAAGCTTACTACTTTATATTCTAAGCCACTGCTTATGTCAATTACCTCGAACGTAATTAGGTTCACATAATAATAAAATGATTATTCTAAAACTCTAAGTCCATTAAGAGTAATAGATATTACCAATTACACCAGTTATCAATAATTAACAGTAAGCAAAGTAACTTACTCTGCCTACAGGGCTCACTGGATGCACCGCATAGTCTGAAGCCATGTTATAGTTAGAAGCTTCATTTATCATACTTATAGGTCGTTCCTTCTTTTCGTCAGATGTCATGGTTGCAACGGTCCTGAAAATATAATATGCCAGAACGCTAGAACTTGCTATTTATGTAAACTACTGTACAATAACATTTCCCTAGAGTTAACAATGCTGGTGTCTGACTTTTTCAAAACAGCTGGGTACTAGTTAGAGCTTAATAAGCTCCAGAGTTGGAGCTCAATATTTATAACTACTTTAAAAATAATTAAGTACAACTTAATATCATGTTTATTTTAATAAGCCTTAATACAGATATGCTACTTGGTCATCCAACTGGAACATTAAAAATTTAATTACAAGATTAGCGATTCTCATATTGAAAACAGTAACAATGATAGGGAATTCCGTGGCAGTCCAGTAGTTAGGACTCTGTGCTTTCACTGCTGAGGGCGCGGGTTCGATCCCTGGTTGGGGAACTGAGATCCCACAAATTAGTTTAATAATTTGACCAAGTTTACAGTTTTCCCTGACCTTGCATCCTGCGCTCTTGAGTTTACTATCTGTGTCTGACCTATTGTAAAAACAGCTTCTGGAATTACATTCCTCATGAAAAAAAAATTTAAGTCATGTTTCTATACCATACATAGTAAACAGACGGCATTCTGTTATTATACTTGACTGCAAATGTCCAGATAAGAAAACTGTTAAATTGTACTGTATTAAGTACGGATAACAGCAATTTCAACGCTAACCCCATTTTTTTTAACATCTTTATTGGAGTATAATTGCTTTACAATGGTGTGTTAGTTTCTGCTTTATAACAAAGTGAATCAGCTCTACATATACATACATCCCCATATCTCCTCCCTCTTGCGTCTCCCTCCCACCCTCCCTACCCCACCACTCTAGGTGGCCACAAAGCACTGAGCTGATCTCCCTGTGCTATGCGGCTGCTTCCCACTAGCTATTTTACATTTGGTAGTGTATATATGTCCATGCCACTCTCTCACTTCATCCCAGCTTCCCCTTCCCCTTCCCCATGTCCTCAAGTCCATTCTCTACGTCTGCATCTTTATTCCTGTCCTACCCCTAGGTTCTTCAGAACCTTTTTTTTTTTTTTTTAGATTCCATATTTATGTGTTAGCGTACGGTATGTTTTTCTCTTTCTGACTTACTTCACTCTGTATCACAGACTCTAGGTCCATCCACCTCACTACAAATGACCCAATTTCGTTCCTTTTTATGGCTGAGTAATATTCCATTGTATATATGTGCCACATCTTCTTTATCCATTCATCTGTCGATGGACACTTAGACTAACCCCATTTTGAACAGAGGCATTCCATGAAACGCTTTACTTACTGTTCATTCACTACAAAAATACAATTGTCCTGTGATGGCTGTCCTGTGACTGGATGTTTACAGGTCACTTTCCTTTCATTATGGCTGGAAGAAAACAGAATAAGAGAAAATGTACATGCCATTACCACAAACTTTAAAAAAATATTCTGGTAGCAAAATAGCCATTTCTTTATAGCAACATTAAAGTTAGTGAATAAAGGAGATGCAATTCAAACCCCCAGGTGTTGACACTCCTACATAACCTTTTCTACTATCTACCGTGTGTACACGTTTGTGTAAATGTTACTTACAGTTTTACAGTACAGCTAGACTCACCACTCCCAACCCCATACCCACCGCCAGTATGACCTCAATTTGTTCTTCTATTGTATAAACAAAAGTAAGTTGATCTGACTCCACAATCATTGCATCTTACGTGACAGGTGGGCCACAGCAAAGTAGGAGTATCCACCTACCTTCATTATTTAGTATCCCAATCTAGGTACGTTACAGAAACCTAATGCCAAATTCATGATGGAAAAATAAATCTAACAGTACTACCAGATGGGCACTGGCACATTAAAACACAGTACCACTGGAAGAGCAATAATTTATGGCGTTTTGGCTTCACAAAGGAATCTTTACATAAATAATGTAATGGGATTGATTTTTATGATACCTGAAGTATGCTATAGAAAAATGGAATCTGAAGGAGAAAACAAAAATCTTAAATGAAATGCACAAACAACAACACAAGCAAAGAAAAATCTACTTATTATGTTTGCTGAAAAAAAATCTGGTTTGATTAAAGAGTGACTATTTTTTGGAGAATAAGACCTTTAGGCTTCCTATTGTTTTCTAGAAATGAGAGGAGAAAAATCCCAAACTATTTATCTAAGCCAAAAATAACAGATGCCCAAAATAATATGCAGTATACGTTTGATATACTAAAAAAATTACATCATTTGTAAACAAATATTTTTTTCCCGTTTAGTAACATACCACAAAGCGACCTGTAAGGAAGATCAATCATTGGTGTGCTAGATCTTAGAAAACTTACTTTCATTATGGAGGAAATTGTCAAGATGTTGTACTGAATACTGCTTTGTTAAACTTAAAAGATTATTACATGTGATCTGTATTGTAGGACATTTATAACCGCAGGCCACAAACTTTCTGGCAAACTTCAGATACTTAAGTTCCTTTTCCAAATCTGAACTTTCAGTAATATTATTTTTATTGGTTACTCAAGTACTGGAAACTTTATTAAATAAAACTAAAACTGTATAAAAGAAAAGGTATACAGTTAAAAAAATATATATATTGACTATTGTGACAACGGAATGATTGCAAAAAAAAAAAAAAGGAGCACACAAACATTCTTTTTCCGGAAAGTGGATGGTATTTCAATGTGGCCTCTCCCGTTGTGGAGCACAGGCTCCGGACGCGCAGGCTCAGCGGCCATGGCTCACGGGCCCAGCCGCTCCGCGGCATGTGGGATCTTCCCGGCCTGGGGCACGAACCTGTGTCCCCTGCATCCGCACACCCTCAACCACTGCGCCACCAGGGAAGCCCTGTCCAAGTACTTTTAAGATCACAGTGTCTTAAAGTAAAACTAACTAAATAAAAATCTTAGCATTCCATCTTAGTTAAAAGTTCAGTGACTAAAACCAATATGAAAAATGAACATATTTATGTTCTTTTACTTTTCTGAAGTACCCAATGTGTTTTCTTTTAATGTTATGATATTAAATTGACATAAAAATTCATTTATTTAGAAGGATACTCTAACATGAAAGTCTTTTGCTGTTCTCTAACGAAAGAAATAATCTTTCCTACTATGTACACCTAATTATAACATAAACACAGAAGTCCTCTGAAATGTTTATTTATTTGTTCTGACTTATATTTTAAATTACAGTCATTCAAGATTACTAGGTTTCTATAAAATCCAAATTCAGAAGACTGAGATTTTATAGGCAATTAGTTTAGTTACAAAATTGTCATCTCCCATAAAACAACATACTTAGCAAATAAAAAATCAGAGTAATGTTTTCTAATCATTTTGTTAAAAATGAATTAAAATAAATTAAGAGTATGACAAACCAAAATATCAGCCAAACCAAATTCCAGTCTTAACTGTTGAAATGTCGTAATTTTCCACTACCTGATAGGATTGTCAATTCTCACTGCTCTTGTGCAAATCTATTTTTATACACATTTTTAAATTTCAAAACCATTCCTTCTTATTACGTTGGCATTTACACTTCATTTTTATACTAATCTTGCATTTTTAAGTACTGTAATGGTAAAGGATAAACATAATGTCTAAATTACAGAAACTAAAAATATGGGTTAAAAGCATACTGAGTGCCAATAAATGACAGCAATGTAAATGAAATCCAAATGAACCTTTGAAAACATAAGGAAAAAGCTATCTCTGTTAATGCACAGGATTCTTTTAGTGCATAATACATGAGTTCTTTAATACACACAGCAACTGGGCACTGTGGGAGGTGGCTGGCCGAGGCATCATGTCATGACCACCTTCCTTGGTGCAAAAGAGGAGTGACTGCTTAGGGCCACGAGGGGGCAGGGAAGACAAGATTCCAGCCTTCAATTCTACCAGTTTGTCCCCAGCATTATTTACAAAGTGTGTGTTTTCATCCTACACTCGCCATCCTTTTTGTAGTCCAAAGGTTTTTTTTTTTTCCCTCCTCTTTTGAAGGGCCTCAAAATTCAGATCAAGAGTACCATCAGTTTTCCTATAACATTCATGTAGAAGTGTGTTCCAATTCAATTCATATATTAAGGAACAATTTGAGTGTCACATAAATCCTGCATTTGTTTATGCATGATCCCGTCCATGAGAAAGTCTAGGTGAGTGCAGAAACTGCACCTTGATGATGCAGCCCCTAGGAGCACACAAATCACACACCTGCACACTCTCAAACATCCACCAGCTACTTCAGTTCATTGCCTGCTTTACGAAACACACCCATCCACATGCAGTGATACAACTTTTTCTAATTTCACAACTCCCTACTTCCAACAGTTCCCAATAATTCACAAGCTGAAACCCTTCCAATTCCATTTCCACAAGCAAACTGCAGGGCTTTCTCAACACAGAGAGTATATATAGTATTTTTGTATTTTCTAACCATTTAATATGTGTGAA
Source organism: Lagenorhynchus albirostris (assembly GCF_949774975.1). Classification (NCBI taxonomy): domain Eukaryota; kingdom Metazoa; phylum Chordata; class Mammalia; order Artiodactyla; family Delphinidae; genus Lagenorhynchus; species Lagenorhynchus albirostris. Next base: position 89,094,762 of record NC_083105.1, read on the forward strand.
ACTGTGCTACCACTTTCACTAGGTTCCTATCTTTATTTTTATGTGTTACTAATGAGGTTTTTTAGTGCTGTGCCCCTAAACCCATTTTCCACAAAAGTCCCATGCTTTCATTGTCCAATTTTGCACAGAGAGGCGATTTTTAGGAAGACACGTGCCCTGTTATAGCAAAAGTGACTGTACTACTAGATTATGAACTAACATACCTCTGTGCTACTAAAAATGCATTTGAAGCTTTACTAGACAAGGTGTTATTCAAAAAATCCTTGCCAGAGATTTTATGCTCTTCATGACCGAAAGGGAAAAGTTGAAAAGATATGGTTTTATATAAATTTGTGCTTCTAGAGGAATCCTTACAAAGAAGGGATAAAATTCAGGTCTTGACATAAAATACCCTTATGGTCACAGAACAAACTAATTCCCTTCTTTCTGACTCACTGTGGCATAGGAGGAGGTCCAAACTTTTCTAAATATGAGATCAAGTATTCGCCTCCATCTAACTCTTACTTCCAGACTTCTGTCTGTGATGGTTTAATGTGTAGGTTTAGACCAGTGGTTTTCAACTGGGAATGATTTTTATCCCCCATGGGACATTTGGAAATGTCTGGTAATATATACATTATTGAAGTACAGTTGATTTACAACATTGTGTTAATTTCTGCTATACAGCAAACTGACTTAGTTATGCATATATACACATTCCTTTTTATATTCTTTTCCATTATGGTTTATCCCAGGACATTGACTGTAGTTCCCTGTGCTATACAGTAGGACCTTGCTGTCCATCCATTGTCTGGTAATATATTTGAATGTTACAACTGGGGCTGGTATGTAGTGGGTAGAGGCCAGGATGCTGCCCAACATCTTGCAATGTGCAGGAAAGTTTTCCACATGAAAGAAGTATCCAGCCCCCAATATCAACAGCGTTGAGGTTGATAAGCCCTGCGTTAGACCACCATAGCCCTCTAACAATGAACTCTACCAACTAAGCCACACTTATTATTTCTTTGTGTTCCTGTTCTTCTCTAGAGACAACAGAAGCAGCCATTGAGACCACTGGTCCATGAATCAGACTACTTAGGTGTGAATCCCAGCTCTTCCTCTCACTAGCTAGGTGACCTTAGGCAAGTTACTGTGACTGTCCATGCCCCAACTGCCTCAATTAGGTAACAGTAGCTATGTCACAGGTTGTTACTTTATTTGTTCAGAACTGTTCTGGGCACCTGGGGATGGCAGTTAATAAAACATAAAAATCACTGTCCTCATGGAACTTACTGTCTAGTGGGGATGTTAAGAGTAAAGAGTATAAACATGGCCTGGAACAGACAAGCCCTCGATAACTGTTACTTACTTTTTTTATGCACTACAGGACTTTGAGCATATGTTGTCGTCATCAGACTACTGTTCAGTCACCTGTTTAAACCGTAACAGTTCATATTAACACGTACCCCCAAAACTGTTTAAAAACACGTTATCCCACTACTCAGTATTTATTGTAAAAGAATAAAGTTGTGATTGCTTTTGGCGTTCATGCTTCTGGTCAAGATACCCCTAATATGTCCAAAAACAAAAAATAGAGGAGAAAAGTAATTCTAATATAAAAGCTCCAGAGCAAGAGTAGCTATGTTTTTTTTGTTTTGTTTTGTTTTTTGCGGTCCGCGGGCCTCTCACTGTTGCGGCCTCTCCCGTTGCGGAGCACAGGCTCCCGACGCGCAGGCTGAGCGGCCATGGCTCACGGGCCCTGCTGCTCCGCGGCATGTGGGATCTTCCCAGACCAGGGCAGGAACCCATGTCCCCTGCATCGGCAGGCGGACTCTCAACCACTGCGCCACCAGGGGAGTCCAAGAGTAGCTATGTTTTTAAGGCAGTATTCGAGAAGGTTTTTAAATAGTAACAGACAACACTTAAAAAACAAAAAAGGCTTTTGCTCTTCCAGAGTTCAGGACTGAAGGAAACTGGTCATATTCAACAGCTGAATCTGAGGATCATGCTCTATCAAAGGCCCAGATAAAGGATTGAATCGATGCCATTTTTAGAAAAGGTTATCAAGAAATGGACACGTTGCAACACAAATTGCTTGTTCTTTGGCACTATGCCCTCTTCACTATTTATTACTAGACATTTAATCATTTACTAAAACTAGAAAATCAAATGAAAGACCTCCTTAATTCCAGCCTTTATGGAACTATTCCATTCAATAATAATTTGGTTTTAAAAGATATTAAGATGAATAAATCAGTGTGTGTATAAAATGGTATATTTCCACCAAATTATATAAAAAACAAATTAAAAATGACATGTCTACTGGAGATGGAACAGAAATTCATTACTCCCTTATTCTTTTTCAGATCTTATCTGTGAAGTGAACAATGCATCATGGAGGTAACTGTACCAGAAAACCTGGGCAAAGGTGTGCTGTTTAAGCAGTTCTGAGCTTTACATCAAAAGGGAATAAGCTGATAAACTACATGGCTCCTATAACCTATTTATGGAAACAAAATTTAGTGGGTTAGAGTCAACTCTAAGCGGCAGGTTCTGTTATCTGAAGAGTAACTGAGACTGTGGGGCAGCGCTCTGAAAATCAGGGATGATGGGTGTCCATTTCCAGGCTTGCCGAAGGAAGACATTTTTTGGTTCAGTCCACGTTGCTAGTCTGCTCTCAGCAGGAGAGCAGAGGGAGGATTCCAACCAACGACGTCCCTAAGGAAACAACTCCCATACACTAAAAAGATGCATAAAATGCACATTTCAAATATAAACCCCAATAAAATTACAGGTTTAGAAAGAGAGGAAAAAAGATGTCTGCTAATATGGTGTTTAAATTTTTTAGTATAATGATGAAAGTCAGGAACACCGACTTCAGTAACACTGAAGGAACTGTTTCACTCTTAATGGAGTGTTATTTCAAACTACGCAAGGTCAAAGATGAAGTATTTATTAACACAACTGACTATGAACTGACACATGAAATCTGGTTATAAAACTCCTGTCATCCAACAATAAGGCCAAACCTTTACAACTTCTGTTGAGCGTAAATGTAAATTTTATATCAGATATTTATAAATAGGTAAAATACCCTCACAAGTTCTTTAAAACATCAGGATTCGTCTGATTTTTTCAAAAATGAATATAGTACTGAGAGTACTAGATCGAAAAATGAAAATGAAAAATTAGAGCAATGCTGCATATAATGAATCAGTACAGCACATGGTATTATATTCTTTGAACCAAGCATGGAAAGGCACTATTCCTGATTTAAAGATAACAACATTTGAGATTTCAAGGAGATATTATTCATGACTGCATAATATATGGCAACACTGATTGGCTCGTCCTGTTTAGTTAGGCATCTGCATAGTCCCAAACTGGCTGCTGTGGTCCCAAACATCACATGCAGACCATAGAGTCCAGAGGTGAAAGTAAAGTCTCTGCTTACATATTCCTTTTCAAGAAATTTCCCAAGAGCTCCCTGGCCATCCTTGTCCAGGCTCTCATTAGCCAGACATATGCGTCTACGTCTAATTCAATCAATGGTAAGTGAACTCACACCATTCAAGATTCACAATTTTGTCTGTGGCTCACAGAGAGGAAAGTGAATAAAATGAGGTTATATTATAATAGCAAGGAAGAAGGAGAAGGGAAAGGCTATTAGCTAAGGAAACATTTCATTTTTCTTAGAGAAAGCAACTCACATAGGTTTTCAAAGAAAATACTGGTACTAGCATATTCAAAACTAGATTTTCCTGTTCTGTCTGATAAAAGAGGAGAATGCTTTACCAGGTTATTCTTTTGTGAAGCTTTGGGAAGGTAAAGAGGGTGATTTAAGCTGAACTTTAGAAACTCTAGAGGTTTTATTTACACCCTCTGAAAAAAAGTTTTTTCCTTTGCATTGTTTTAATTAATTAATTTCAAACTTGAAATTAATTGACATAGAACATTATATTAGTCTCAGGTATAGAAGATAATGAGTCAGTATTTGAATATATTGTGAAATGATCACAGTAAGTCTAGTTAATAGTTAACATCAGTCACCATACAGTTACAAAAATTTTTTTTCCTGTGATAATAACTTTTAAGATCTTAGCAACTTTCAAATATGCAAAATAGTATTATTAACTATAGTCACTATGCTGTACATTATACCCCCATGACTTATTTATTTTAACACTGGAAGTTTGTACCTTTTGACCTCCTTCACCCATTTCACCCTCCCTACTCTTTCCCCTGCCTCTGTAACCATCCATCTGTTTTCTGTTATCTATAAGCTCTCTCTCCCTTTTTAAAGATTCTACATATAAGTAAGATCATAGAGTATTTGTCTTTCTCTGTCTGACTTGTTTCACTTAGCATCATGCCCTCAAGGTCCATCCCTGTTGTTGCAAATGGAAAGACTGCCTTCCTTTTTAATGGCTGAATAATATTCCATCATGTGCATATGTACATGTATGTGTATGTACACACTACATCTTCTTTATCCATTCATCCACTGATGGACACTTAGGTTGTTTCCATATCTTGGCTATTGTAAATAATGCTGCAGTGAATGTGGGAGGTGGGGGGCAGTGCAGATAGCTTTTTGAGTTAGTGTTTTTGTTTCCTTTGGATAAATACCCAGAAGTGGAATTGCTGGATCAACATGGGAGTTCTATTTTTAATTTTTTGAGGACACTCCATATTGTTTTCCACAGTGGCTGCACCAATTTACATTCCCGGTTCCCTTTTCTCCACATCATCACCAACTCTCGTTATCTCTTATATTTCTGATGGCAGCCAATGTAACAGGTGTGAGGTGACAGCTCACTGTGGCTTTGATTTGCATTTCCCTGATGATTAGTATTGTTGAGCACATTTTCATGTACCTGTTGGCCATCTGTATGTCTTCTTTGGAAAAATGTCTATTTAGACCCTCTGCCCAGTTTTTTTAACTGGATTTTTTGCTATTGAGTTGTATGAGTTCTTTATATATTTGAGATTATTACTCCTTATCAGATACATGATTTGCAAATATCTTCTCCTATTAGGTAGGTTGCCTTTTCATTTTGTTGATTGTTTCCTTTGTTGTGCAGAGGCTTTTTAGTTTGATGCAGTCCCACTTGTTTATTTTTGCTTTTGTTGCCTTTGCATTTGGTGTTAGGAAAATTTTTTTAATGTTTTGGCCATTAATAACTATATACTGGCTACTTCTTAGTACTGCAATTCTCCCTGGGAGTACTTGTTTTTGTGTTTTGTTTTTTTTTTTAAATACCTTTGCTTCACGAGTAACACCAATGACCGCTTTACTACAAAATCCACTCTGTTTTTTAATTTAAGAAATAAATATTGAAATTGCTAGTAACATTGTCAATAACAGCCAATAATTCTTCTGAGTAATACATTAGACAAAGCAAGGTTTATTAGGTAGTGTTTTATATGTGTATCCATGGCAAGAAGGTTGAAAATTTATCCACTATGCACAAACAAAATATGTTATTTTAGAAAACTCTGTCCCACAGAAGAGATTTTGGTTGTCTCTTATTAAATTCAGCTGCAAACCCATTTGTATGATTTGCTCAGAATCATGTATTTCCCTTATGGGAGAGAAAGAAGGATTTAATTTAGTCTAAGAAAAATAGGATATCATAGTGGTTTGGCAATTCTTTTTGCAACCCTGGTAGAGAAGCCACCATCATGACTTGGACTTTTACAAGGGCCCAACCCACACAAGCTGCCACATACCCACAATGTGGACTGGAGCAAGGCAGAGAGATGTGGGGATTATGGAAGCGACTGTATTTCTCAAATTTAGGTAGAAAACCAGACAGCAAACAGCTCAGATGTTCACTGACAACTCTTCAAGATCCTTCCACTCAAACCAAAAAGAATATTGTACATTCTCAATTTGGCCTTGGTTTCATTACAGATTCAGACAATTATACTTTTCAACTTACTTTAAAATTGAAGAGTTTTGCAAACTATTACATATAGAATGGATAAACAACAAGGTCATACTGTATAACACAGGGAACTATAATCAATATCCTGTGATAAAACATAATGGAGAAGAATATATATACATATATGTGTGTATAACTGAATCACTGTGCTGTACAGCAGAAATTAACAACACTGTAAATCAATTATACTTCAGTTAAGAAAAAGAAAAAAGTTGAACAACTTTTATCAATAGAAATCGTAACGCTGCATGTTACCCTCTGAGACTCAGTCTCAAATTAGGTTTAAAAAACATGTTTGTAGCAGTGATTTAGTTATTAAATATTATTTTTATTTTCTAGTTATGAATTCCACAATTGGTTCTATGGTGGTCCAGGGTAAATTTTAAAATATTGTTAAATGTAAAGTTGATTAATGTCCTATGCAGATAACTATTTAAATTCATTTTCCTTTAAATAAAAAGGAGAAAAATGTTATGTTAAAATCTGACTACCACAATGACTGACTCTGCAATTTATTTATTTATTTGCGGTACGCGGGCCTCTCACTGCTGTGGCCTCTCCCGTTGCGGAGCGCAGGCTCAGCGGCCATGGCTCACGGGCCCAGCCGCTCTGTGGCATGTGGGATCTTCCCGGACCGGGGCACGAACCCGTGTCCCCTGCATCGGCAGGCGGACTCTCAACCACTGCGCCACCAGGGAAGCCCTGCAATTTATTTTTAAATTGGAGTATGGAAAATTATGCCTACAATTAAAAGCAGTGTCTTAAGAACAAAAGAAAACACTAAAAGTGCCATGCCTTTTCTTGAGAGAAACTGAATTCTTGAGCCTTAGTTTTGTGGAGAAATAACCATTGAGTCAGCAATCTAAAAGACTGTAATTTTTTTTCTTTGCAAAACATGTAAAGTATATATTTCCTTTCCCCACATTTAGTTCTAAATGCCATTTGCCTTTAACGTAGAGCTAACTGCTTCCAGACATCCTGCTCAAACCTCAGTGATTCATTTACCCATATCTACAAATTCTCCCTACACTCTTAACCCTTCATAATCTATCCTCTCTCCTCTCATCATTCAGGAAATGGATTGGCTCAGATTTCTTGGGGGAAATGAAGGACTGAACAGGTGTGAGGGCCTCGATGATCCTCGCTCCCAACAATAAACATTAAAATCATCACCTAAATAGTAATCACCACGTGAAGTCACACTCAGTGCTGCTCACACACTCCTTCTGTCGCACCCTACACTGGAAACCTGACCATCTATCCTCACACAGACCCTCTGAGGTCTGCATTACTATCTTCACTTTACGCGTGAATAAACTGAGGCTCACAGCATTTACGAAGGTGTCTGTCAGAAGTCACATGGAGACGTGGTCCCCAAGGTTTCAGTTGTGCCCTGTTTAGTCCCCCTTCCCCCCCTTTCAACAGCTGCCCCTTCCTTGACTCATCTCAGCCAGTGGGACTTCTACATTCTGCCCTACATCTTCTCCCAATGCAACAAACACAGCACAACACAACACAATCCTTTCCTTGGAGGTCCTTCCCTCTTGCATAGACCATGGACGTGTATCCTCCCTCTTCTCCTTTCTGTCTCATTGCTTAGCATCACCCCAAGACTATTTCTATCTGAAGCACAGTAATGAAACCTGTTCTGATTCCAACTTAATTTTAAACCCAGTATTTCTTTTCCATCTTCTTATTTTCTAAGGCTTTGCAATCATTTCCCACGCTTAGCTGCTCAGACAACATTATCACAACATAATTGTAAATGTAACCTCACATTTGATTATCGGTCCCAAAGAATTTAAGTACGAATAACAACAACAGTAAAGAATGGGCTTTACAGAATCACCCAACAGGAACAGAAAACTTGCTTTTTCCGCTGGGAAAACAGGAGTATGATGCAACGCTGCAAGAGTACAAAGCTGAAAGCATTATTATAGACTAGGAACAAAATAAAGAAAAAAATAAAAAATTCAAAAAATGAGACATAAATTCATCTGTTTTAGTTTTTTGTATTTACAGATAATTTCTAAATCATCTTCTGAAAAAATCTTCCTGAATAAAACCAATATGCTCATTTAGAATCTACAAAATAAATTTTACAATAGATTTTAAATAATTTTGGAAGTAGTGTAAGAAAAATTCAATTAACACCATGCTAGTTACGAACAAAATGTACCCAGCACGTTAATAACTGTTATCCATCCTGAGTGTTATGGGACAGCTACACTTTAGATCACTTAATAAATTACATTATACACAAAAATGCTTAAAATAATTTAGATAATTCTCTCACTTGGAAGCCATATAAGTGATTCTTAAGAAGCTTTTAAATGGGAAGGTTAAATGACACTTTATGGTTAAAACAGAAAAATGGCTCTTAGAATGTACAAGCTAATCCACCAGAGTAATTTTCTGTCAAGCACTCAAGAATCAAGTGACATTTCTGGATGCTACCCAGAAATTACCCTATGCAAGTAGACAGCTAATGGCATCTCCATCACTGCCTTAGTGTAGGCTCTTATGTCTCCAAGGCTCTTAACGTCCAAATCCAACTCATTTTAATCAGGATATCTCCCTTTTAGACCATCCTCACTGAGCCTCAACTTCTTTCTGTAAAACAGGAACCAAAACCAAAACCACAACAAACTTTACTCCATGGGGCTTTGTAAAGGATCAAGTACCTGGTAGCACCACCATCCATTACCTAATAAAGCCCTCACTAAACAGTAGCTAAACTTGAATGTGCAGGCAGAGTTAGCTTTCCTGAAAAGAAGTAAGATTATGTCACACCCTTGCTTTAAAAAGTTGCTGGCTCTCTGACCTATCTTTAATGTGAAGTTCAAGTAATCTAAGGTTAAAGCTTACTATTGAATGATCTATGTAAGAAGTCCTTGTAAAACCACACAACAGAGTAAAAATGACCACAGGGTGTATTTTAGAGGTTTCAAAGAATACTTATTTGAAAAATTACAGTCACTTGTATTAAAAAAACTATTAATTACAAAAATCTAATGGAGTTTTAAAATAAAACTAAGCAGAACTCCAACTTGGAAACATGTCAGTAGTCAGAAATATTCTTGGCATTTAAAAGCAATAATGTGGCATTAAAATATATATATAACCTAGAATTTCATTAATTCAGACAACTCTGCTAGTCCCTAATGAACGCTAATTAGTAATGTTTTATTGTAACATGCATTAAATGTAAGTTTACTATACCACTGGGAAGGAAGCAAACAACAAATTAGAAAAAGAGGAATTTCAACACCATCTCTTTTGCTTTTGTGGGTGGTTATACACTACTTTAAAAAGTTAACCTAATTCTAACCTACACTTAAATAACCACACAGTTGCAAAAAAGATCCAATTATTTTATTGCAGATGAAACATTCTTCCCAACAGAATCAAGCTGACACACTGAACAGCTCAATTCAAATAGAAAAAAAAAATCAGTCATCATTGAATTTTACTATCCTTCATTGCATAGTTTTTAATCATTTTAATATTGCATGAGCTTTATCTAAACAACCACTTCAAGAACAAAAAGGGAGTTACTAATAAGTCAAATGATACCTTTATGCAACAAAAAGATTTTGTTAAAAAACAGTACTTTCTTTCAAAATGGCTGTGTTTTTGTGTAACTTATATACGTTCATTCATTCAATATGAGACAGGCACTGATGATACACAGCCTTAACAATGTTATACATAAAGAAACAGGAGGAGTAATATAACCAAAAACAAAACACAAAGGGGAGGCAGATTAGGGACTGATCTTGCTTAGAAAGGGGAAGAGCGCGGAAGGTGGCACAGAAGTGGCTGCCATTTGAATTGAGCCTCCATGAATCAGCAAGAATATTCGGATGTGGCCAGAGTTTAGCACAGATTGAAGGGATGCGGGCACAGAAATGGGGCTGAAAATCTAGGCTTTGAGTGAAAATATATTTACATATAAAAATTTTATTATATAAGTTTTGAAGCAATGTATTTGCTCCATTCTTAGGTTCTCTGTCACTTCAATTTCAAAGGAATATATATATTTTTAACTCTGAAAAGGTCCAAATAATAATGCACTTATGTGACACACACAGCACTTTAACTAAGGCTCAGTTTAGTCAGCAAATCATTATCCCCAAGTACTGAGAGATTTCTCACTTACAGATGAGGTAGGAGTTGGACAGAAATCTGACTCAGAATACCAGGGCAGGGCCCACTTCCCACGGCAGAGACCGAGACACAGTGAGCAAGGCCGGCAATGAACTCCAATGGCCACTGTAGGCCGCTGCGATGGCCGCATTCTACTCTGGAGACACTTCCTTCGAGCAGAATGCAAGGCCACGGCGTGCTGTTAGTTGCTTAGATAACTAGTAGGTGTTCATCATCCCAGAAAAGATGAAATCTCTCTAATACAGGATCAAGATACTCTCCTCACTCATTTCACTTGCTTCATCAATCCACTTATTCATGCTCAAATATTCATTAAGCATCTATTAAGCACAAGGTTTTGTACTGTCCCTACTAGGAAACAAAAATATAGTTCAAGACTATAACGGGCTTAAAGAATTACTATTCCATCTGAGTTTACTAATTAAGCTAAATTTCAAACTTGAAGAATACAGCAATTATATTTTACCATCAGGCTTCAGTTTTGGTGGAAAGAGTTCCTCAAAGCACACCTTATTCACTAGAAAACAGACAAGCACTATCCCCAGTGCTTTAGACTTGAGTCAGACTGTTAAGTCAATTTCAGGTTATCCCTCCTCCCCCCTCAACAAGCTCTGCTCATCCTCCCTTCTTTTTTGTTTTGCCAGACTTAATTTCCTGTTCATACAAAAAAGTTTAAGGAGCTTGTCTTCACTTGAACTTTAATAGCGTTTAGGCCAATGACCTCTGATGTCATAATGCTTCAAAAACATCTTTGTTTAGAGTGTATACTGAATATATACCAATTCATCATGACTACAGTAACTTACTGATTAAGTTTAAAATATAGGCTATTTTAAAACCATGTTAAAATATTTTAGGTAGATTTGAGATAAATTTTACAGGGAATAAAAATATTAATGAATTCTCTATATACTTTCTAGCTCTCAGCAGAATTTTCAGCTGAAAATTCTGCAGCTTATGGGAAAAATTGTGGATCTTGAATTAAGACTGTCAAGTCAAATAAAATAAAGTTGAAACCCTACTTCTATAACCTGTGCTTCTAAATATAGAAGAAATACAATGTATTAGGAGTCATAATAAGGCAATTATTGATATCTTCGCACATTTGCATATAAACGACTGATTTAGATCACTTCCTTTCAGTACCTATCTTACTCACTTAAAAAATATGTACAAATAGTCTTATTCTTTAATTGCTTCAGAAAATTCATGTGAAAATATTTACATTTATTAAGAATTTTCGTATTGTCTTTTCTTCAACTAGACTTACACGTAAAAAGTGCCTGTTCTTTAAGAGAAAACTTTATTGGAAAATTCCTCTAAAAGACCTTGAAATCACAAGGCTGCTACTGAACCTGCAAGAAAAGAATTATGCCAGAAATGACAAAGCATAAGGCTTTAAAGGCTTCAGTTTATACTATATAGTATGAAATTAAAATTAAAATATCATTCATCCACTCAAAATGAAGGGGAAAAAAAAACCAAAATAGTCACACACACACACACACACACACACACACACACAACTTACCCAACATAGCCTACTTCTTAAACTAATGATTTCAAAACAACTAAATCAATTCATATAGTGCAATTCAAAGAGACATGAATTAAAATTGCTAATAAGAAATCTTTAAAGGCATGTTGCCAGCCTTTACAATCAAAGGCAGTAGTAATTTAATTACTTTAAATGCCAAAATATCGTCTATAATAATCTCCTGCCGTTATATTGCTCTTAAATTTTAGGTAAATGAGGATTCCTATTTTGAGGATCTTACTTTGTGAATTCCTATTTTGAATCACATTACCAGATAATTAAAGAATTAAATAACTAGCAGCTTCAGCTGTTAATTAATTTAGACTAGTAATATACTTTTTAATAAAAGTATTATATAATGAGTACTGTTTGCATCTCCTCCAAAGGAACTTCTGAGAATTATTCATTTGGCTCTAGTGAAGGGGGAAAAAGAAAAAAATCAAGCTTCTCCTCTGAAGAAGTTAAAACAATAAACAAAAATCTTTAGGCTTTCAAGCAATTTGCAACTACTGTGCATTTATGCAACTTCAAGTTAAGGAGAGACCAAAAGGAAGATTACATCTTAAAATCCTCAAGTCATTTGAAAAGCCTAACAATGCATTTACATTTCTACAAGAATACAATACTTCAGTTATAGAAATATTTATAACATGTAAATCCTTTGCACTGGGTACTGTGCCTGGCACTAGGGCTACAAAGATTACTTATCAGAGGATCATTAACTGAGAAAAAAGGACTACCACTCATCTAGCCATCAGCTATTTATTATTATACATGAAAGTAACAAGGATTACTCACCAGCCTCCATCAAAATCACATTCGTAAACAGACATTCAACTACAGGCAAAAGGGGATACTGGAATAAAAATCACACTCCACTGCTTTGTCTTTGAGCTGCTCCCAAATGAGCGCTGTGAGGACTGAGCACTCAGGAAATGCACTGTGGCTGTCGGCCAGCCTGCCACTCTGCCAGTCTGACACCAGACTGACGTCACGCACCAGTATGTCATTGCAGCTGCAAACTGAGGCAGCTTCTCCAGAGGAGTTTGTTGTGATTATGCATGCCTTCCAGCCATGAGAGTAAAATATGATTTCAATTCCCTTAAAGTTGACACATAGCACAGGGTGAAGTACCAGCATATGTGGTTGCAAACAGCTCGTGAAGAATGTTCTGGGAGGAATTTTAAATAACCTTAGCTCTTCACAGATATTTTCTGTTAAAACTGTAAGCAAACCTATTTAAATGATTCCTTTAAAAACATTTTTTTTGTTGCTATTGTTTCCAAAGTTGATTCATACTTATTTCAAAAAATTCTGCCAATAAAAGGTATAAAGAAAGCTAAAATTGCCTGCAGTCCCACCATCTAAAAATGATAATAATAATGATAATAATTAATCACTTATTATGTCAAGCACTTTACAAACTCATCTGAGCCTCAGAACCCAAAGATGTAGGTTCTGTAATGATCTCCCTTTTCCTGAAGAGACTGAGGCACAGAGTAGTTAGGGAACTTGCCTCTGGTCACAATGCTAGTAAGTGACTTTGCAAGACTTCAAAACCCATACATCTGATCACTAAGTTATACCAACTAGCAGTAAAGATAACAGCTGTTAACATTTTGGTGAACATTCTTTTAGACCAGAGTTTGTGTGTATATAAACACATATTTATTCAATATAAGGAAATCAAACTATATATGTTGTTTTACAACCCGCTTTTTAACTTCAACAATATGCCATGGGCAGCTTTCCATGTCAGTCACTACATCCCTAACTTTTCTTTTTTGATGGCCGCACATCACAATTCCCCAAACCTGATTCCTACTGGACACTTACATTTTTTCTTATAAATAGTGCTTAATGTATATCACGGTCTAGACACCTTTGTACTTTTCTGTATTTAGCTGTGTAGGATAATTCTTAGAAGTGGGATGGACAGGTCAAAGCATGTGCATGTTTTCAATATCCGCATGCTCCGCCCTCCAAAAAGAAGTAACAATTTATATTTATACCTCAGTGCATTAGATTTCTCCTTTCCCACATACTGGGTATTGACAATTACTTTCCTCTGCAAATCTAACAGAAAATACGGTTATAATTGTGTGTGTGTGTGTGTGTGTTTTATTTATTTATTATTATTATCTTAAAAATTTATTTCATTTATTTATTTTTGGCTGCGTTGGGTCTTTGTTGCTGCATGTGGGCTTTCTCTAGTTGCGCTGAGCGGAAGCTACTCTTCGTTGCGGTGCGCGGGCTTCTCATTGCGGTGGCTCCTGTTGTTGCAGAGCATGGGCTCTAGGTGCCCGGGCTTCAGGAGTTGTGGCTCGCAGGCTCTAGAGCACAGGCTCAGTAGTTGTGGCGCACGGGCTTAGCTGCTCTGCGACATGTGGGATCTTCCCAGACGGGGGCTCGAGCCCATGTCCCCTGCATTGGCAGGCGGATTCTTAACCACTGTGCCACCAGGGAAGTCCTGTGTGTGTGTTTTAATTGCAAGTGAGGTTAAACCTTTCTTCATATGCTTATTCACACAGGAGGCAGTCTACCTAATGGCCACAAGCACGTAGGCTCTGGAGTCAGAAGACTCCAAGTTCAAGCCCAGCTCTTCTTCTCAATAGTTTTCTGACCACAGGCAAGTTACTTAGCCTCTCCATGCTTCAATTTCCTTACATGGAAAATAAAAATAACACTTTAATCCTCATGGGATTTTTGTGAGAATTAAATGAGAAAAACCATGTAAGAAATTGGAAAAGTGCCTACCACATAACAGGTGTTTGATTAAATGTTAACTCATATTTAATGACCGACTATATTTCTTCTGCATTTCATGCCCTTCAACCAAAATGGTGACTCTTAACAAGAGTACGGACAAACCATTTTACAAAACGTACTGGAAATATCCTGTTAGAATGCTAATGACATAAAAATGTGCAGATACATCAAAGTAAGTTGTCTTACAACTAAATTTAGCATGTAACATAACTGGAGCCGAAACACTCCTTTCATAGGAAACTGCTATAACAAAAATTTAAAATAGCATTCCAAGTTGAGAAAACAAAATTGTTTCATCATGTAGCTTGAAATATAGACAAGCAAGCCGACACAGTTTGCTATAACCAGAAGGGTTTGCATATGTTTTAGAAAAGTAATCAGTCATTCATGGATCTGTCCTATTTTTTTTTTCAAAGTGAAGGTTTTCCTAGCCTCAATTAGTCTCTGTTTAAACTTCTCACACTAAAAAGGAAAACAAAACCCATTCTTGAAAACGTCAAAGAGAAGTCAACAAAATAACTTTTGCTATAGTTCTAAAAGCAAAGGACTGCCCCTTTTAAATGACACAAATCATAACAATGTTTAAGCAGAATATTTGAAGGTGAAAATGTAGTAAGCCTATTATATCTACCCCAAACCAATGTGACCTTGTGTTATGTAAGTCTTCAACTGTTCACACCATCAGGATAGTTTTAACAAAACACTTTTAAAATGAACTAAGAAGGAAGTTGTATGTTATTCTAGCAGATCTGGTTTAGGTGCAGTCACTGTTGTATATGCTATAAAATTATCCCATCTGAAGGCAAACATTTCTGTAATAAAATGGCAGCATAATATATTTGCAGAATCACAGTGGCATGGTGGTTCTGTATATGGCTGCCAGGAGAAAAACAATAATGGAGCAGCAGAGATCTGTAAAGAGACTCTGAAAGATTACCAGGGTTACCGAGAACTAACAAGTCGACCAGTGTTTGGTTTATGAAATTACTAGCACCCTGCACTATTTCTCAAGGACCTGGGAGGCTCAGGTCCTTCCACCCACCACCCACGGTTTACAGGATCTCCACAGGTAAAACAGTGTGGTTGAGCAAGGAACATAAAAGAGGGAATAAGATAAGGCCCCTCCTCTCAAGGTCAGAACAGTCTGGAATTGACAGTTTAATAGGGAAGACAGAGCTATAAACAGATCATTATAACATAACCTGATTTGCAGAGCACAGAAGAGGAAGTGGCTAAATGCCTGGGGGAAGCTGGAAAAGACTTAACAACGTACAGTAAATGACAGCTGACCTACTTCAAGAGGAGATTTCAGTTAGAGGTAGCAGTAGTTGTGAAAGCACAAATTTAAGATGTAATCTAAATTTTACACCTACGAAAGGTGCCCAATTAACAGAGAAACTATTCATTTAAGGAAAAAAAAAAAAGCATACCAATAGGACAATTCTTACAGGTGCCTCGTGAGATTCTGCCCTGCTTCCCCCAAAGTCAGGGATGGCTAGTTTAGCTTTTTTGATTCTGCCCAAACAACATTTTTAGGAAAGGAAGCTGCAGTAGATCGTGGATGTCTGCCGCATTACTCTGTCAGAGCTAATGAACTTCTTTAAATCAGTAGAGAATCCTAAATCTCAATTAATCCTGATTCTCTTTCCATGAATCTCTACACTACAGGGCAGGAACCATGCTTTGTTAAAAAGCCACAGAAAAAAAGTCCAGTGAGGGCCTCCAAAACATGTGCCACCAAACAATGTGCTTCAGGACATTCTTTAGGGCTCTTGGTGATAATGACTGAGGATTCAGTTGTGGTAACTGTCATTTTCCCATTCTTGGTTACTTCGCTTCTCAGTGGCATTTAAAACTCTTGCCCACTCAGTTCTTAAAAATGCCACCACTGACCCTGAATTATGTGACCTGGTTCCCCAGCCTTCACTTTGCAAAACAGGCATGAATCCAAACGACTCAATCCAGCACCCAACTGTCTCTATAATTTGGTGCCCATTTACTCATCACTAATACCCAAAGCGGAAGCTCTTTTAATGGGTGAGAAACAGATCCACCGATGTCTTTTCCATACTGTGTCTCACAGTGCTGGATGACACAAAGTGCTCAAATGTCCCATCACTTGATTACTGATTTTTATCTTCGAGGTCACTTAATTAATGCAGATCTTTCAGGTCAGAAAAATATTAGTGCAACGAGAAGGCCACAACCACATATTTCGGAGGTGTGTTTCTTCTGACACTACCAGGCAATTAACTTTGGCACAATCTACCTGGAGATAGCTTCAGGGCCCACAGGCTCAGCTCCACAAAACTGTCCCCCCAGCCCCATCCCAGCCCCACCCAACTTTAGATACCACTGGCTATAAATGGAGGTTCCCACAGCCCCCTTCTCAGGTGTGACTGATTAGTTTGAGTGGCTCACAGAACTCACAGAGTTACTTACATTTACCAGTTTATTATAAAGAATATTATAAAGGATACAGATAAATAGCCAGATGGAGAGGTACACAGGTACATACTTTACAAAGGTAAAGTAAGAATACGGCTAGACTCCTTTTCCTTTCTCCCAAATTTCCAAATTAATTCGTCTTGGCATATCAACCACCATATCTTCATGACTTAAAAAAGAAACATCAAGGTATCAATTTACAAAAGGAAATTAAAAATACAGTCATCCCTCAGTATCTGTGGGGTTTTGGTTCCAAGACCCTCATCCCTCAGATACCAAAAGTCATGGACGCTCAAGTCCCTCATCTAAAATGACACAGTATTTGCATATAACCTACACGCACAGCCCCTAGCATACTTTACACCATCTCCAGATTACTTATAATACCTGATACATTGTAAATGGTATGTAAATAGGCAAATTCAAGCTTTGCTCTTTGGAACCTTTTGGAATTTTCGCCCTAAATATTTTTGATCCAGTTAGTAGAATCAGTGGATGCAGAACCCTTGGATACAAAGGACTGGCTATAATTCACAACTACGGTGTCTCACATCCTCATTATCTTCTGTTAAAAGGTGGCAATCAGGTAAAGAGTAAATCTGTCAACTCACAGAAATCAAACACTCACACCCAACGATAGCCTGAGAGACAATCCAAATGTCCCATGAACTTAGTGCACGGACAGGTAACCGCTACATCAACTGAAGTTCAGCACAGAAACCAACTCAACACCACTAAGGAAGACAATCACGGTGAGCGCTGGAGTCATCCTCACTTGACTCTGATGTAACAGTTCAGATATTCTCCATTCACTACACAAAAATGTTCAAGGGTTGTTCCACACTACCAGCTGGGTTTTCTACTAGTGCTAAAATTTCATAACACAGCAAACCCTTGGAAAAAGTAATTGGAAGAGCTGAATGATTTAAGAATCAGATTAATCCACAAACACCTGTTTAGGAAGGAACCAATTATAATGAAAAAGTTCTTCATACCACTAGAGTCTTCTTCCCCAGGGAGTGGTAGCTACTAAATATACTTGCTTACTAACAGGACAAGGAACCTTCTAATTTGAAAATATCCAGTTCTCAGGTCATTGATGACCAAGCTGGCCCTTAAAGGCCAGTTTAATAAGATACTGACTCGGCCATCATATAATCCCTTTAATTTATTTCTTCCAATCCTTTTTTTTTTTTTTTTTTTTTTTGTGGTACGCGGGCCTCTCACTGTTGTGGCCTCTCCCGTTGCGAAGCACAGGCTCCGGACGCGCAGACTTAACGGCCATGGCTCACGGGCTCAGCCGCTCCGCGGCATGTGGGATCTTCCCGGACCGGGGCACGAACCCGTGTCCCCTGCATCAGCAGGCGGACTCTCAACCACTGAGTCACCAGGGAAGCCTTCTTCCAATCCTTTTAAAATTCTTTCCACTTCTTGTGTGAGATTGCTAGCCATGACTTCCTCCTTGCGAACTCTGTCATAATTTGTGTATCTCACCAATTTACACCTTTGGTCCAGCTCAAATGTCACCTCCTTGGAGAGATTTCCCCCAATTTCCCTCACTCAGGTAGCTGCAGTAATACATATCACAAACAGTTAGCATGACCAACAAAATGTGCAGTCATACACACCTATATCTCAAAGGATCTGTCAGTAAAGATGTTTGTCAACTAGTCTGAAAAATAAATAGAACATATATACTCACAGAAAGTGGACTAACTCTAATAAGCTTACACATCTATAAAACCAAATACAAACCAAAGTAAGAGATAAAATCTAAAAGGCAGCAATGATGTGGGCATTAAAACCGATCATCTTTCTTCCCTTTCACGACTAGCAAATGACATCTCAACTTCGGAGCTACAGGTGAAATGTCTGGTTATGTTTATACCTCCTTTGAATATCTAAACTCCCAAACTATCTCTGGGTGCTTTTCACTTGATAGGGAAAGAAATGGATTCTGAGTAGTCAATTTTTTGATAGGCTCTGGCATCTTTACCTATATTTTAACTGCAACCATTTCAATTCTAGAAAAATTCCAGGTAAAAGTGTATGTGCACAAGTAACGTCTGAAAACTTTGCTAATTTTGTACTTTAACGTCCAATGGTAACTAATAAAAAATTAGATTTGGAAATAATAAAAGATAATCTTAAATTCTAACATAATAAAGAAATTCAGACTCCAGAACACATTGATGAATATGAAATAATATATCAACAACCAAGGAAAACAGATACAAATTTACACCTAATTTCCTTGACTAGGTCCTAACTTCAACTCTGGATGAATATACATTTTTGAACAATAGTTTGTGACTTACACCCTACCTGTATACAGACTGATTTTCATTCTGAAAGAAATTATAAAATCTAACTGGTTTTCTACAGAGCCTGATTTACCAACAAAACATCTATTATTCAAGTACTAAATAGATTCTATACTTATACCGTCTGCCTGGAAGATACATGGCCTATTTTTGATGCGGGAATAGAATCAAACATATGACAGTGTCACTGGTTTCATTATCATCAAAAAACAGGCCTCAGAGAAACTTATTATAATGGTGCTTTGTGTGTCGGCTTCATTTAGTCAATAGAAGTACTTCTTACTCTTTTGAAAGGAGGCAAGAGAACATGCATGTTTTTTAAAGGTTTTACTACCGCAGAACAGGATGTAGTATGTTATGGAGACCCATAATTGAGACATAGCCTCGGGACCAAAGAGACATTTATATCTACAAATGACTGCACGAAAGGTCCTCATAAGTCATCCCTTTCTCTTCATGACATTATATAACAGACACAATCGGGTGGTTTTGTGGCAACAACTTCAAGACCGTCTGCCTGCCAAGGCCAAGTTCGAGGTATGAGTATTCTCCTTTACAAAACAAAACAGGTTTTAATGTACTACACTTCTACACTCACATTTCTGGCACTGGAGGAGTAATTTCTTTGTTTTTACACCTCATTTGCACAAATTCCTTGGCCTACAAGTTTTTTCTGCTTTTAAGTGAAAATACCTTACATTAGAAGTTTATTAGAAATGTTACACATACTGCTGTCCAGTGTTGAAAAGAAAAATTAAACAAACCTGGGTTGAGATTTAATTTCCTTGGCTACTATTAACAGATTTTTAAAATTCATTCAACGAACATTTATTGAAGATATTGCTTCTTCTGCAGAAGAAGCATTTGCTTTGGCTCCTGTGGGAGAACTAAAAAAAGAAAGAAAAAGAAATGAAATGTCCAAACTAGTTGTGGGTAAATAACTACATAAATAAAAAAACAAGTAACAGTATGAGATGCTATAGCATAAATGGATTCTGGAACCAGACTGCCTAGGTCAGAAGCTTAGGTGAGGCCTTAGGAAAACTACTGTACCTCTTCTGTGCCTCAGCTCTTCACCTCTAAAACGGATGTAACAGCAGCACCATCCTCATAGGATTGTTATAAGGATTAGATGAATACAAACATTAAAGCCCCTATAACAGTATTTGACACATAATTAGAGCTCATTAAGCAATAACAATTACTATTCTGAAAGACATGTGGATCAAAAATGCGGAGACAAATGTAAATGGCCTTTGCGCATAAACCCACAGAGGATGGGTGGAATCTGAGATAATAAGGCCAAACACCAGTGAGAAGCAGCAAAACTCCTGCAGAGTTAAGGGTTACTACTTCCAAACCCTACTGCCACTCCCCAGAGTTGCACCCATTCCTTCTACAGACTTTGAGTATATAAACCATCTAATTCCTCTTTATGCCTAAAAATTTGAGTTCGATTTCCATAACAAAAGAGTCCTGAGTTAAGACAATGTATTTAGGAAAAAGTAAAGTGGTTTACAAGGTATACAAAACAGAACAGGAAAGAAATAAAACAAAAAAAACCCGCTTTCCTCAAATTATACAATATTTGCCATGTCTAAACAAAGCCGCTAAATAAACAGTGCAGAGAGAACAAAGGACAAATTCAAGAATGGTACTTTCACATGTATTTCATATCTTTGACAGTCAATGTCTCGGTATCAATTTAGCTTCTGAAATGTGAAATTCAAATACTTTTTTATTACCAGCAAAAAAGGGCAGCAGTATTTAGAGTTCTAAAGCACTGAGAAATTTAGACATTTATCCTAGGTCAGTGATTCCTAAACTCAAATACTGGTTGCCTCAGAATCATGGGAGAACTGGCTTAAAATACACAGTACCAACAAACCAAACCTCAGGAGATTCTGATTCAGCAAGTTTAGTCTGGGCATTACATTCTAGGCCACAAAACTACTTTCAGGCACAAACAGGCTGAGGAGCTGATATGTATGTGTGAACAAAACTAGTCCTACTTGTTTCTTCCCTTAGGTAAAACCCATCTTTATTTATAATTTATATGATGGAGGATAATAGTTACCTCAATGGTAAATGAAAGGCGTTTAAAGAAAATGTCTCAGCCTATAAAATGTCCTGAATTTTTACCTATAAAAAAAATTTTTTTTAACCTATAAAGTTTCCTGAATTTTACATGTGGGAATTATGAAGTATATTGTTTTTTTCACATTTTAACAAAACATTTTCTATCTATCTTCTGGTATGAGTTAGGATGCTTTCAGTAACAGAATGATCAATTAAAAAGTGTCTCAGACAATGAAGAATTTAGCATCTCAAATGGCAAGAAGAGGCAGGGCAGTCTCTGGGTTGACTAACTCAGAAGCTCAGTAATGTCAGGGCGCTTGGGCGGGGCTCCTCTGTGAATCCCTTACTTTTCTCTCACAGTTCCACTGTTGCCCCTGCAGCTCCAAGTATCATGTTCTTATGGTAAAGAAGGGAACGAATTCCTGTCTTACGTTTCTTTTTTTTAAGAAAATGAAGAAAGCCTTCACAGTTCTTCAGCTTAAACCAATTACCTATGGCATAAGGCATAGGACTAACTCCCTAAAAATAATTATGATCTATACCCTGGGGCTTAGGAGGCTCACCTTCCCAGAACACACGGAGGAAACAACCACTAGAACAAAGTCTGGACTCTTTCCAACAGCAAGAAAGTTGGAGGGATGTGTCAACAGCAGTTTGCTAGGCACCAAAAGGGGTCCATCACATTCTGTGACAAAGTAATAAACCATGTTTAAACCAATCAAAATGTAATTCAGCATGGAGAAACCAGTTCAGTGCATTAAGTGACTGGAAAACATTAGCAACGACCAACAAAAGGAAGATTAAGCTGCCAACAGAAAACTAAAGAAAAGATGTACCCAACTGGAAACTGGAAGGATAGAACCCACTTCCTTATGCAGTAAAATTACTGTCAATCAAATCAAACACTTGATTTGAAAATTACTAGTCAGAAACTTTTTCCTACTCTAAGCAATCTGTGTGTCCATTACTCTCTGGTTGCTAGATCAGCTAAATATTTCAAAAGTGTTATTTACATATTAGATATAGAAGACAAAATAAGAAAGGACTAGATATATTAATTTAAATAACAGAGTAAATTCAGTTTTTAAACACTGTTCTTAAAAGTTTTGTTCAGATGCCTGAAGATCAACGGCATAACAAATTATGGATACTAAAATACAAACTTTAGGAATGGATCACTTTCATAGGCTTCCTTTGAAAATTTTCCAAAAAAATATATACTGGTGTTATCTGACCAAAAAAAACACATCTCGATTTTTCAGAATTTCATCTGGAAGCCCCAGAGTCAGTTCGAGATCCCAGCATAAATACGTAGTACTGTCAGGAATGTAGAAGTGCAGCTGCTATGGAAAACAGTTCAGTGGTTCCTCAAAAAGTTAAACGTAGAATTACCAGACAACTTAGCAACTCAACTCCTAGGTATATAACCCAAAGAACCGAAAACAGGTACTCAAACAAACACCTGTACACAAATATTCCTAGCCACAGTTCACAAAAGCCAAAAGGTGGAAACAACCCAAATGTCCATCAACGGGTGAATGAGCAAAGAAAATGCAGCATATACGCACGATGGAATATTATTCAGCCATAAAAAGAATGAAGTATCGATAGACGCTACAACCTGGTTGAACCTCAAAACGATTATGTTAAGTGAAATAAGGCAGACACAAAACATCACATATTGTATGATTCCATTTATAAGAAATACTCAGATAAGGTAAATCCATAGAGACAGAAAGTTGATTAATGATTGCCAGGGGCTGGGGGGGAGGGGGAAATTGGGAGCCAACTGCTTAATGGGCACAGGGTTTCCTTTCGGGGTGATGAAATTATTTTGAAACTAGCTAGAGGTGATCGGTGCCTACCACTGTGAATATACTGAGTGCCACTGAATCTTACACCTTAAGATGGCTAATTTTATGCTATATGAATTTTACAGGAATTAAAAAATATCTAATGTAGCTGTAATATGAAATATGTAAAGATGTGAAGGAAGATGTGCATTGGGATTTAGTCAATCCTGATCAGAAGTATTAATATTTCAACTTGCTTTAATACAGCATAGCATTCTACAACTCTTCCTCTGATTGGATATAATCTGGGATCTTCTCCATTACATCCAGCATTCTAAGGTTTAAAATGTGAGTCTATTATACTGAATTTCAGATTAATTCCCACAACACAAATGGTATTGCCCACCCAGCTCATTCAGGAAAAAGCTAAGTTAAAAAGCATTCTCATCTAAATTACAAACGAAATAGAACCTAATTATTTACTGTTGTGGAGAGCCCCAGGGAGATTTCTTGGTGGTTTAGGACCCTCTGAAATCACTTTGTAAGTCTGTTTTTGCTTCTCAAGAGAAAGATGGGATAAACAGATTGTTTGCTACCGCTGTTGTTTTAATGGAAATGTTCTACAAGGATCAGATTGGTCCTTCCAAGAAGGCAGGCCGTACAATACAACATAACAAGGGAAAAGAACAAGCAACATTTGCAATTCTGTGTTAAAACTCCACACACTCTGGAATTAAAATTCCATCTTTGTCTATAAAGTTTCCTTGTTTGCAGATGTTTTCGATGTGGTAAGCAAGTTTTGCACGGGTCCGGAATTTCTGCCCTGTGGACAGGAACAGGAGGTGGCTGGGCTATGGCTGAGGCAGCAGGGACCCCCCTGTCAGCTGCTATCATCTCTCCTCCAGGCCGAGCAACAGCAGCAGTCCTGGGCCATGAAATATTTAGATACTGAGATCCTCGCCCTTAGGGACGTAGACTGGGATCAGCAGCACAGGCAATAGCTGGTACTGCCTCGCACTTCACAGAGGGAGTTAAGAGATGGCAAAAACCCTACTTATGGGTGTCCATCCTTTACTGCCCTACAACTGCTGTCCCACTGTGGCTGCAAGAGAGGAACTACAATGCTGACAGATTCTAAAAATACAAAACATACATATTTCACAAGTTGATGGTATACAGGGGTCACGTCTACCTGTAACTGTCAGAGGCTACAGGTACTTGCCAGTGTTGAATTAACAGAGGCAAATGCCCAAGTTGGCTTATCTCAGCTCACAACGTACCTAAAAATCATTTAATATACTACCAGTGACATGCATACCATGCTTTGAGAAATGCCAAATGAAACCTTATGTTAAAAAAAAAAAAAAGCAACTTTTTTTTTTTGGCCATGGGTCACGGGCCCAGCCGCTCTGCGGCACATGGGGTCTTCCCGGACCAGGGCACGAACCCGCGTCCCCTGCATCGGCAGGCGGACTCTCAACCACTGTGCCACCAGGGAAGCCCAAAAGCAACTATTTATTCTAACAAAACAAACAACTATGGCTATAGATTGAAAGTCCCAGATTTCCCAGATGAGTTGCTGGTGTTCAAAAGTACTAGTATAGCTACCATCTCACAATAAGAACTATACAAACATGCTTAGAGTACCCTATTCATTTATTCCAAGAAGCCTGTTTTTAAAAACATGTAACAGCTCTGAAAGTGGGAGGCTTCTCACATCTCATGGCACTTTACGACCACCGTCCACCAGGAGGCAGCTGTGATACCATTTTCATAACCTGTGTATGCTCGGATATCAGAAGCACAGTGTGTGCATCCACAGCAGGGAATAAAATCCCAGAGACAACAGCAGAGCACACCTCTACCCCTAGAACCCAGAGGCTGCGGGGAGGAGGCCCTCAGTAACATTCGGGGGCAGGAATCAAAATTAGGCCAGGACTAACTAACTGCAAAGCTATCTGGATAAAGTCATAGATTTGATGTGCACAATAATTGAAGGAAATAACAACAAAAAATTCCCCTCACATCTAGTGTGCTTCCCACCCAAGTAAAACAAATGTTTATCTAGTAACATCTCTGGGATTGTGTGAGCTGGTGCACTGGGCAAAAATTTGGACCAAAGCAAACTGGCAGCTATGTCCCCAAGCATGGTGTCGGGAGATGTGAACTCTGCTGGCAGGGAGGGCAGAGCCTCCCCGCCCCGATGGCATCATGCCTGACCCAACTGCACGTGTTTACAGTATCCGCCTCGCTCTCAGGCATGTCATCCCAGAATTAAAGAGTAGCTGAAAGAAAACCTGATGTGCTTCTATTTCAAAAAATATTTACGTACACTTCTGGGTCTGACTCAAACATGTATTTTCTCTGGCACTGATTTTTCACCTCCCTTCTTTATATATTATTAATTTATTGTCTTTTGTTACAGGCCATTTCAAATTTTTCATGGGAAGAGGCGGGTTGTGAATAAATGAAAGTTTCTAGTGCTTGAACCAGCTCTTCACTTATTCACTATTTCATTCAGCAACTATTGAGTGTGCTTATTAGCAAGAGGGGGTGTTGTGTGTAAGGGGTGCACACACACAATTGCACTCTGTAATTCCTACAGCTGAGAACGAACAAATCATTAAATTAGGCACTGCTTACATTTTCCAAAGATACTTCTATCAAGATTTTTATAAAGTACAGACATGTTTGGTGTACATAATAGATAAATTGTTACGCACCAATTCGGCACTAATTACGAAATGAACTCAGACATGCCTAAATCCAAATCAACTGTAACTCTGGAAAAATTTAAAAATGCATCTTTGTTTGAGGATGTTTGTACCCTATAATCTGAAAGAGGGTTGGACAGTTAACCATGTTAACTAGTCATGTTACCATGTTACATCTAGTCATCATGTTATATCTAGTCATCATGTCGTTAGGCGTTTTCTTGGCTGTGACACTTTCTCAGAGTTCCCTTGTTTTTCCTGACCTTAGAGAATAGAGTGTTTATGTACAGTCTTTTGTCTTTAGTCTTAAGAGACGCCATTCATTTCCATAGTCGCTTTGGTCAGCACCTTTCTGCCCCACTCTGTCCCATAAGGTTGTGTCATGTATTTGTAACAGTTAGCTTCTTTTGTCACAGTCTGCATCCTATCCTGGGATCCCTTGACCTCCTAAATGATTTTTAGAATTTGCATATAGTCTGGATTCATTCTTTGTGTGTAAAGTTCAATGGGTTTTGTCAGATAACCACAATGAAAGCATCACACAGAATAATTTCGCCACCCTAAAAATTCCCTGTGCTTCAAGTATTCAACTGGTCCCTCCTTTCCCTCAAACCCCTAATCATTTTACTGACTCCATAGTTTTGCCTTTTCCAGAATGTCTGTGCAAATCATACAGTTAGTAGAGTTTTTAGACTGGCTTCTTTCACTTAGCAATATGCATTTAACATTCATCTGTGTCTTTCTGTGGCTTGTCCACTTTTTCTTACTGCTGGATAATATTCCGTTATATATGGATGTACCAGTTTGTTTATACATTCACCTATTAAAGGATTATCATCTTGGCTGCTTCCAGTTTCGGCAACTATGAATAAAGCTGCTATAAATATTCATGTGCAAGTTTCTGTGTGGACATAAATTTTCAACTAATTTGGGTATATACCAAGAAGCATGACTGCAGAATCATATGGTAAGACTATGTTTAGCTTTATAAGAGACTACCAAACTGTCTTCCAATTCTGCATTCCCACCAGCAATGAATGAGAGTTCCTATTGCTCGACAACATTGCCAGCAAATGGTATTGTCAGTTTTTTTGTATTTTAGCCATTCTAATAGGTGTGTAGTGTTATCTCACTATTATTTAATTTGCAATTCCCCAATGACAAATGTGTTGAGCATCTTTTCATATACTTTTTGGCCATCTGTATATTTTCTTTGGCAAGGTGTCTACTCAGATCTTTTTTTGTTCATATTTTAATTGGATTATTTGTTTTCTTATTGTGGGATAAAGACATTTTTAATGAATTATTTTTTGTTCAGATTTACATAATTTACTAGAGAACACATTATAAATCAATCATTTCATCTAGGTCAGCAAAAACAGAACCAATCTCATCATTTCATCTAGGTCAGCAAAAACAGAACCAATAACTAACTACTTGAGTCTTTGGCTTTATTTCTCTAAAAAGCAGCACATAAAATGAAATCAGTCCCAAATGTCACAATCTCTTATGGAGAAATAATTAAAGAAATTAAGGTACATTCACGAAAACAGTGCACTACAGAGCTTTGAACAAGTTCATTATAAATTCTGAGCACATTCTAGCTTTATTAAAGATTGAGAGTTGTATTGTTTAAAATACAAGCCACATAAATGGCATGGCCTGTCCACTATCAGAGCTTTGGCAAACATCTACGTTCCATTTCCATACCTCAGTAGAACTTAATGATGCAGATTCCAAGTCGGTTAACTGGTCATTTTTCTCAAGCGGTATTGGGCATTTTACCTGGAGATACGGCTAATTACAATTCAAAGGAAATTAACTTCTCTATTTTCTTTAGGAATTATAACTGTATTCAACGAGTCAATGTGATGGATGCATTCAACCACTGGTTTTTAAAAAACATCTATTGAAGATGTTTTTGACTTTCTCTTTGTGTGAATTTGTTTTTTGAGGAAAAAAAAAATCTTTGGCAACTGTATGTACTAACTGTTACTCTATAGTGTTTGACACAACCAGAAAGAAAGGTGCTTCTATTGTTCCCATTTTTTAAATGACCCCCCCCACACAACACTTCCAGATCCACCTAAACCAATTATTTAAGATCTTATAGAGACAGCTTTCCCTGAATGATACCAGAAATTCAGGCCATTCATTAGGTTGAAGATCATCTTTCCTTCTGAAAAAAATCCATAGGGAAAAAAATTCAACTGAAGCCTAAAATTAAAAACAATTTAACTGTATTTTTAAAATACAGGGATATGTGAAATGTTACATTAGTATGCTTTTAAAATAAGAGTAGGTTACCTATAAGCACTCATCATATAGTAAGTTAGTCTTTCTATTTCAATTATGATTGCCAATTCATGGTAGGAAATTTAAAAAGCAAGAAACAGAGGTAATCCACAGCAGTACATATCCAAGTGAATCACAAATCTTTTGCAGTTGTTTCTAAAAACAAAACAAAGCGTATACACACACACACACACCAAACAACCAACCAAAAAAACCCCCCAAAACTTAAAAAAAATATATCTACAGCCCTAGGGGATTAAAAATAGAAGTATAATCAACAGATTTGTTATTAAGAGGTTTGACTGCATTTCAAGTTTGGAAATATAATTACATTTTTAAGTATTTTATACTATATCTCACTACATACATAGTGCGTCTTTTATTTAAAATGAACAATATTGAGTTTTTTTAAAATATACAATGACATATAGAAGAAAATAGAACAAAATAGGCCAATGATCCCAATGCCTAGAATAATCTGTTGACACACAGAAATAAATAAATGAAATATATACACATGATTTGATGATTCAAAAGCTCATTTAGGCAGAGAGTGAGAAGTGAAACCCATCTAACCCTACCCTCCCAATCCAGGCAACATGTGTTACCTTCTGCTTCAGATATACCTATTATTGAAATCCCCTCCTCCCTGCCACTGGAGCAAAGTCAATCATACATACAACTTTTGACATATTTTTTACAGAGAAAATAATTTATTTTATGGGGAAACATTTCTGTTCTACAGCATTTTTGGATACTGCTGCTAAGATCATGAATTTTTAATACAGAAGAATATGTTGCTATCTCCTGTTCTTGTTGGGTCTAATGAAAGTAAGGTTCCTTTCCCAAATGAGAACTAAACATATTTATTCCTCATTCTGTAGTGTCCTTGACAACTAGGTTAAAGAGTTGGTATTATTAAAAAAAAAAACCAACTCTGGTGTCCCCAACTTTTTAATTTACAAAGAAGGTCAAGAGCTGGAGGTTAGGCAAAAATAATTCATTTCAATCATACGACAAATTCTTGATCCGCAGAAATGTTTACTGCTGTTTTAAACACCACACTTTGGGATGATTTTGTTTCACAGCAATAGGCAAATTAATGTAATCCATTCAATTTTTCCTAAAGGTTGCAAATATTACTAAGTTTTCTCAAATGTAAAAGCATTCTTCCCTTGCTTCTTCCATCTTTCTCCTTCTGCCTAACTTCTCTAGAGAGTCCCTACCAATCATGCCACTTAAAACTGCTTTCTCAAAGGTCAATCAATATTCTCATAATTGCTACATCAATGGTCTCTGCTTCTTTCTCATCCCTTTGATGTCCATGCATCTTTTGACAATTGGAAATCTTTACATCCTTGGCTTCCACAATACCGAATTCCCCCAAATTCTGACCCAGGCTCTCTGGATTAATTTTCTGACTTTCTTCATGTGCCGTATTTTTATTCAGATCCCTTAAACACAGGTATTTCTCCAAGACTCTGACTTCTGTCCCCATCTTTTCCCAAAATAGGTATGGTAGTAACAACAGCTGCAACCAGCACAATTAAAATTTACCAAGTATTAATGTGCTAGACCTTATGCCAACCTCTTCACATACCCTACATATCACCCCATACTTGCCTAGCCTCTTAACTCCTTGGTGCCCAAATATACTCTGCAATTCTGGCCTATCTACCACTTTAGTCAAGCTTTCTTACCTTTTCCGGTAGTAAACTGCATTCCGAGTACCTTATTCTCTCGTTTATCACCATCTCCCCAGTGTTTAGCACAGTGCCTGACACACAGTAATGTCTATGAAGCACATGGTAGTATATCTGCTGCATAAAAGATTGGAAAACCCACACACATCCCACCTCTTTTTGACATAGGGTGGAATGCCATAAAAAATAGACTATTGGCTTAGAGCTTACAACTATTATAATTATAATTAGGAATTCAACCTGCTTGTCCCATTTCTAAAGCACATGTATGTCATTCCATGTATATTATAAAGTACCAGCATATCAAAAGTTGTGCAAGACCTCTACATAGAAAACTGTAGAATACTGAGTGAAGTTTTAGAAGTTCTTAAGAAATGAAGGAATATCTCATGGTATATCACGAAAAGTCAATATTGTGAAGATGTCAGTTCTCTCCAAATTGATCTGCAGATTCAGTGCAATTGCAATCAAAGTTCCAGCAAGATTTCTTGTGAAAATTAAAACCAATTCAATAATTTATATGGTAATGCAAAGGGCCAAAGTAGAATAACAATCTATAAAAAGATGACTGGCAATATTGTTTTGGTGAGGATGTGGGCCAATCATAACTTTCTCACAATGTTTTTGCAAGCCTAAGTTGTACAACTACTCCAAACACTGTTTGACAGTATTTTCTAAAGTTAAATCCACATATATCCTGTGATCCAGCAATTCTCCTCTTGAGAATTCATTCCAAAAAAGGTATAAATGAGACCACCAAAAAGACACTCAAAAATGCTAATAGCAATATTATCTATAATAGTTACAAACTGGAAATAACCCAAATGTCACTCTATAGGAGGGTGGATAAAATGAATAGTGGCATATTTATACAATGGAACACTAGGCATCAATGAAAATGAAGAAACTCCTGCTACATACAACATGGGTGAATCTTGAAGAATAATGAGTGAAACAAGCTAGATACTACACTACACTGTATTCTACTACATTATCCCTTATTTTCAGCAATATACTGTTAAGTGTTAGAAGTTAAAATAGAGGTACTTTTGGGGCAAAGAGAGTGGGTAGTTGGGTGGAGACATGAAGTGGTCTTTTAGGGTGCTAGTAATGGTCTATTTCTTGGTTTGAGAAGTGGTACACAAGCATGTTTACTTTGTGATACTTTATCAAGTTACACACACAAGACGTGTACTGTAGTATATGTTATACTTTAAACTTGACATACTACGGCTGAAGGAAGCAATATTCATGGAAGACCACACAAAACTGCGGTCCTTGGTCACTTTTTAAACCAGCAATCACCATATTAAAGATGAAGGGGTTCTTTCTGAAAGAAACCAAGCCTACCTTTCATTATCACAAGCCTTTTACTACTATATTTATTGATCAGAATAAGTTTGAAAATCATAATTACAACACAGAGTTGAATCATATGGCACTGCCATGCTTATAAGTCAAAAAGTCAAATATTGACAACTGCGTTTACTTAATGTAGACAATATTGTTGTAAGACAGTTTCACTGCTATGACTTAAAGACACGATCAAAATAATCCCATCGGTAGTTACATATAATAATATTTGGAAATGAAGTCCAGAGGACACTTTCTGGAGAGGAGAGAAAAGGGAAGAGGGATTAGAAACACTTATAAAAACCCAAGGTTATGGTTGGCACAGTAAGAGGTAACGGTAGCAGGCAGACAATCGGCGGGAGAGACAAGATTCACATCTGCAGGCAAATATGACTTGGCCTCCCGTCTCCCCTCCCTGTTCTAGCAGTGGTCCCTGGACCACAGCCTTTCGGACGGTGAATCCCTTAAGCAGTCTAGGCTCTGCCATTTTTGCTTAGACCCTCTAAGAATCACCTACATTAAGATACGGCCAATGTCATTCCCTTAGCTTTTTTCAAAGGCAGCTGTAATGAAAAGCTGTAGGAAGTCTGCCCGTTTTGCTGCAAAATTTTTGTAGAGTGTCTATTATACCATTAAGTGTTTCCAAATAAAAACTCACATGAGAAATTCTATTCAAGGAAAAAAATGTCTTGTGGATGAACTGATACGCATCTTCTTTCTAACAGCATGGTAACTTACATTTCCATTTTACATTGGGAAAAACAGCTAAAAGTGGAGTTCAATTATAGTAACTCTATTGACTTCTACTTTTTGCAAGTTTGCACTTAGTGATGGTCTTTAGTTTTGAACTTATCTATTTTTATTTTACTAATCATATTGTCTTACCTTTTGTTTTAAGTTTCCTAGAAAAAAAACCCAATATAAATAAATCTAGTTCATATCAAACTCATTATTATGCAGTTTTTTCTAATACACCTTATCTATAAGTTGGGGACTAATTGTTAAACTATCCCTTTACCTTTGGAGATACAAACTCAGTCAGAAAACCAAAACCCAGCACTTATTTGAGCTATAACATGGCTCTCTAGTAGCAATTGCTTAGAACAGATTTCTCTACATTTGCTAAATAATTTGTGATTTTACAAACTGCTAAATAGATTTTTTAAAGGGATCTCAGGGAATAGGGTTGGGTCTTGTATATGGCTTACTAGGACATTTTTCAGGATATGAATTTATGGTTTCAAATACAAAAATGCTTTTGGAAATTTCAAATGTAACTTGAAGTAGGGTGGGGTGGATCCAAACTACTTATACGCAACCCACACACGCACATGCACATACATGGCTAAAATCTCAGCTGTTAACATGTCAGAGTCCACATTACCTTGGCCGTCTGTCTCTGCATGCTAGACAGCACATAACAATGTCTAGATTCTGTTATAGCTTCTATATTGTTTATAACTCATACATGTTTTTATATTTCACATTTGAAAAAAAAAAACTTTTGGCTAACCTAAAGAAACAAACTGACAGGGATTTCAAGTATTGCAAAAGAAGGGGAGGACTAGTTTTTAGGAAGCAAATAAATTCTGGAGAAAAAGAAGGGAAGGGGAGAGGAGAGGTGGGGAGGGGAGGGGAGGGGAGGGGAGGGGAGGGGAGGGGATGAAAAGAAAAGAAAAATGCTTGCTTTCAAATAAAAGGCAGCATCTATCTACCCGTGCAGATTGATGTGATTAACAATTCCTGGTTTCCAGCTTCAGATTTAACACCACTTGGCAGGCAACTTTTTTTTTTTTTTTTTTCGCGGTACGCTGGCCTCTCACTGCCGTGGCCTCTCCCGTTGCGGAGCACAGGCTCCGTACGCGCAGGCTCAGTGGCCATGGCTCACGGGCCCAGCCGCTCCGCGGCATGTGGGATC
This sequence comes from Lagenorhynchus albirostris, assembly GCF_949774975.1. Taxonomy (NCBI): domain Eukaryota; kingdom Metazoa; phylum Chordata; class Mammalia; order Artiodactyla; family Delphinidae; genus Lagenorhynchus; species Lagenorhynchus albirostris. Next base: position 89,127,795 of record NC_083105.1, read on the forward strand.
TTCCCGGACCGGGGCACGAACCCGTGTCCCCTGCATCGGCAGGCAGACGCTCAACCACTGCGCCACCAGGGAAGCCTGGCAGGCAACTTTTAAACCTGCTTTTACTTCAGCAGCCACTCTAAAACTTTTTGTCACTCTCCTTAAGCTACCTACCTAATCCTTCCTGTGCCCCCTAGTAAACATTTGTTGCCCTACAGCTCAAATCTTAACTGTAAGTTACGTCCATTCTTATTTCTTCCTTCAAGTCTTCAGAAGATGAGATGCCTGCCCCCCATTTTATATCCTTGACCTGTTTTCTTCCCAAGTTCCCTGGGACCTTGTTCTAACAATGTTTCTTCTCTTTCCTGCATCTTCAATCTCCTCTCTCCTGGCTCCTACTTTACCAGCTAAAAATCACACTTTAGCCATTCCCATTCTTTAACGCATCTTGTCAATGAATTTCTCTTTTCTTTCTCAGCCCAAAGACTAGTTCACACTGGTTGCGTGCACTCCCCCTGCCCCCCTTCACTCCTCCACTGACTGTCACCCCGCTTCCATCCTCTCCCTCAGTGAAGGTCGCTGATGTCTTCCTAATGGACAAAGTCAAAGGCCGCTTCTTGGCCATCACCTCAGAGGACTGACGTGCAGCACTTGATATGGTTAATGGTCCTGGTTTTCCTAACCTCACTCCTCTGCTTCTCTCCTGCTGACGATCTCCTCCAGGTCTCCTCTGCCCCCCACAGACATGCGGTTTCCTTTCAGGTTCTATCTTCAATCCCCCTTCATTTACACTCTCCATCCTTAAGCGATGTAATTCAGTCTTTATTTAACGACTCCAGGTATCACACAATAACAATACTGGTGTTTTCATTAAACCTATACATTCTGATCTACATCTCTTGGCTGGTATTTTCCCCCGCTCTGTGGGGTCCTATAACTAATTTGTGCTCTCTCGGCAAAAGGAATATCCTACCCATGTTTCAAACTCAAAATGTCCAAACCTCTTTATTCCCAGCTAAACCTGTTTCTCTCCTAAATTTCTCATCTCAAATATAATCCAAATGCTGGATTTCCCCACCCCTTTGCTCTCCCCTTTCCCAGCTCATCGAACCCTAAGATTCTGCCACCTTAACATCCACTGCACCAATCCTCTCTCCCTTTCTCCTGCCCTAGTTTGAAATCCTGGTCTCACTTTCAAACATTAAGGAATCCAGGCCCAGCCTCCTCCTCCTACAAAGTATCCTCCACACCGTGGCAGGTTTATCTTTCTAATACACAAATTTGTCCTGCTCTGCTCTCCTACTTAAACTCTTACAAATGGCCCACCAGTGCTACAGGGACCTGCCCTCCTCACCTCCTGAGCTCCCTGTCCCCAAGTTCCTCACCCCCAATACTCTAGCAGCCCTGGAATAACTGCTCCTTGAAGAGATCTACAAGCCTTTAGTCTTGCTGGTCACTCTGTTCTGACTGCGACCCATCCCTGCTCTTCTGCCTAGCAAATTCTGAATCATCGTTCAACACCCAGCACAGACATCATGTCCTCTGGGGAGCCACCCACGCTCTCAGGTCCCTGGCAGCAGGGATCACCTCCTCCGCTGTGCCATCTCCCACGCTGCACACTTCTCTTCCTGTCCTAAGTACTCGCCCCAGAAGGATCCCTTGCCCCTCTTTGGAGATTCAGGTCACCTGGTCTGGAATGTGTAAATGTTTATTTAATTATTTGACAGAAATTATCTTTTTAGACCCTGTTCCCCTCTACTGGTCAGATTCAGAGCTGTCTGAGGCTCACCAGAATCTAGCACGGGGGTTGGAACAATATAAAAAACACAAGAGTTCTTCAGGTTGGAGATGAAGAATTCTGAAGTTACTTAAATCTGGGTTTACATCCTGGCTCCGCTACCTACCAGGCTCTGTGAACTTCAAAGAACCGCTCTCAACATGCTTTCCTGTTTCTGAAATGGGGATAATAATACCTTTCCCACAGACAGTTGTGAGGATTATATGAGATAACAGGCACTCAACAACTGCTAACATGAAGTACATGAAATATTTGGGGAATTTATGAGCATACTGATCACATAACATTTCGAAAGTTATAAATACTTAAGACGAAAACTAAACATGTGAGCACAGATTAACTTTTCAAAACCTACTTATCAACACATTTACATAGAAGTAATAGTTTAACAGATGCTTTATATTTTTATTAAAACTAAAGGAATTCTTTCTCTTTTGATTTCGGTTGATGCTACTCCATATTTAAAATTTTTCTAATCCTTGTAATGGAAAGAAGCATAAAATCACTAATTTCATCTACTTTTTCAAACTCAGCATGACTGAGATTCAATTACTTCCTCTATCTTACTACTCAGTAACTCTGGTGCTTCAAAATGAAATTAAAAAGAAGTGACTGAAAGACAGACTGAGCTAACAGGCATTAGCTAATAAGGGGAAAAAACCACATAAATTAGATATGGAAAAGTCATTTGAAGTTAAGACAGCCATTATTCAATACTGTCAGGTTAAAACTGAACATACAAAAATCAAGAGCCGCCAGCAAAATATCAATATTAAAACAGGATCATGAATGATTTTCTTTTTTACTTGTTCATTTTTAAAAACATTTTCTACAATAAGCACGTATCACTTTTTACAATAAAATTATTTTAAAAATCTTTTGGAAAATGCTCAAAATAAACTGTTAGTGAAAAGGTAGAATTGTAACATTGTATATTCCAGATGGTACCCATTACGAAAGAAAATGTGTATACATTGGGGGGGGGTTACACATATGGGGACAAAAACCAGAAGGCAATATATAAATAATGTTCTTGGTTTCTCTGTTGGTGAAATTACCAGTAGTTTTTATGGCCTTTACAGTTTTCTGTATTTTCTAATTTCTTTACGAAATCTAGCATTACTTTAAAAAATAACAGATTTTTGGATTCATATACCATAGAATTCAATCATTTAAATTGTACAATTGGTTTTTTTTTTAATTTATTTATTTATCTATTTATTTATTTTTGGCTGTGTTGGGTCTTCGTTTCTGTGAGAGGGCTTTCTCCAGTTGTGGCGAGCGGGGGCCACTCTACATCGCGGTGCGTGGGCCTCTCACTGTCGCGGCCTCTCCCGCTGCGGAGCACAGGCTCCAGATACGCAGGCTCAGTAGTTGTGGCTCATGGGCTTAGTTGCTCCGCAGCATGTGGGATCTTCCCAGACCAGGGCTCGAACCCGCGTCCCCTGCATTGGCAGGCAGATTCCCAACCACTGCGCCACCAGGGAAGCCCTAAATTGTACAATTGTTTTTAGATAGCCATAAAATTAGGCAACTATCACCATAATCAATTTTAGAACATTTTCATCACCCCAAAAGAAAACCTGTACCCGTGAGTAGTCGCTCATTACCTTCTCTCCCCAGCTCCTGGAAACCTCCAATCTATTTTCTGTCTCCACAGATTTGCCTATGCTGGATATTTCATATAAATGGAATCATATAATATGTGGTCCTTTGTGAATGACTTCTTTTATTTGGCATAATGTTTTCAAGGCTCACTCATGTTATAGCATGTATTAGTACTTCGTTTCTTTTTGTCACCAAGCAGTATTCCATTGTATGGATAGAGTGCATTTTATTCATCCATTTACGAGCCGTCATGAGTTGTTTCCATTTTGAGGCTATTCTGAATAACGCTAGGAGGAATGTTCACGTACATGTTTTGTATACACATATGTATTCAAATCTCTTGGATATATAACAAGGAGTGGAACTACCCGGTCATCTGGTAACTCCATGTTTAGCTTTCTGACGAACTATCAAACTGCTTTTCAAAGCAGCTGCATCATTTTATATTCCCACCAACAATGGAGGAGAGCTGTAATTTTTCCACACCATTGCTAACACGTGTTATTGCCCATCTTTTTGATTAGAGCTATCCTAGTGGGTCTGAAATGATAGCTCATTATGGATTTGATTTGCATTTCTGTGATGGCTAATGATGTCTAGCATCTTTGCAGGTACTTACTCTTCTTTGGCGAAATGTTCATTCAGATCTTTTGCCCATTTTTAAATTGGGGTATTTATCTTTTTATGATTGAGCTGTGGGAATTTAAAAAATTAATTCTAGATACAAGTCTCTTATCAGATATATGATTTGCAAGATGTTTTGTGTTAACGTACAAAGAGGAAAAAGAACTCCATCTCTTCCAGTAATTCAATCAGCAAACACTGTGCTCATGGGGTAAAACATGGTAATGACAATTATAAAACACCTTAATACATTAGCAGCATTTTATAATTTTCAACCTAATCCTCACATGGATGGTAATAACAGGCCTATTTCTGAAGTTGAGAATCAAAGGCCAGCAGAGGTAAAGTGACTTATTCAAAGTCTCTCCTGACTTCATTATTTTTCTATCACTATTTTTCTATGTGTCATCTTTCTTATTTGTTTTAAATTAAAGTTCTCTCCCTGTGTTGCTTTCACATGTGTGAGCAAGCTGTCTCAATCCTTTTTAGAGCAAGGCAGGTATGTTTACACAGGAATTCCTCAAAGTCTCAGAGCTAAGTAGGATTAATAATACCCAAGTCTTTGGGTACCTCGTTCAGGCTGTGAGATTATACCTACACACTGATAGTGTGACAGATCTCATAGAAGGAACTGTGCAGCCTGGCAGAGGTTTGTGAAGGCTGACATGACAAAGGTGGAAGGTGAGTGTCCCAATGAACCCAGTTTGGTGGTGTTCTATTAGTTTCTTAGGACTATTAGCACAACATTGGCAGCTTAAAACAATAGAAATTTATTCTCTCACAGTTCTGGAGACCAGAAATCAGGCTGAAATTAGGTTCACTGCATCAAAATCAAGGTGTTGGCAGGGCCACGATCCCTCAGGGAGGCTCTAGAGGAGAATCAGTTCCTTGCTTCTTCCAGGTGCTGGTGGCTGCTGGCATTCCTTGGCTTGCGGCCCCAACATTCCATCTTTGCCTCTGGGGTCACACTGACTTCTCCTCTTATGCCTGAAATCTCCCCTTGCCCACCTCCCCTTATAAGGACACTCGTGATTATATTTAGTCCCAGCTCCCATGATCCAGGATAATGTCCCCATCTCAAGGTACAAAATTTTTGCCATATAAGGTGACCTTTCAGGTTCCAGGGACTAGAACATGATCAGTACACATCCAGGGACCATTACTTAGCCAGGGGAGGGGGGTTTTACAAGACCCAAGAACAATGTCCCAAAGTTGTGAAGGAGCAACTTCCACTATCTTCCTTTCTTTATACTCACAATCCAGCTGTTTTACAAAAACTGCTCCTACAGCTATGGTCTTTCTAGTCCAGCCCTAACACGATCCCCCAATACTGCTGAAAGTCACCATCTTAGTTACCTGACCAAGTAGCTTCAGTTACTCTTGAGAACAATTTTATACAGAGGAAAACACTATCGAAGATTCAAATCTGTTGTACAAAAAACAGGAGGAAAAAAGAGAAACTGAACAATATATTGTTGTCTCTTAAAATTATTTACAAATATATGATAGAAATCTAACATTAAATAAGGAATTATACATATAATATTAAATCACTTCTCAGCTATGCCAAAATAATTGAAATGTGCAGTGCAGTCGTAAATGGTACACATGCAGTACACGGTTTAAAATGTACTGGCAATTTCTTTCCTCTTATACTAGATAGTGAGTATATGGGTATTTTTACGCCTATCCTTTGTAGGCCTATAATACCTTTACAGTATTTTTAAGGTAATTTTTAAGTATTAAAAAAGAAAAAGGGTACAACGTAATCTTCCTCCATAAGTCCTAAAAAGCATCCAATGTGCTAAGCTTCAGGTTGATGTCTAGAATTACATCAGTAACTGTCTCAAATGCCACTGCTAAAATCTACAAACCGGTCAACTCCTTGGTTATGGAAAAAAACTCTTGCTTCATTATTAACTCTTTAGGGAAGTAGAGGAAAAAAGGTAGTGAAAATGAGAACGTCTCTAACCAACCAGGAAACAGACATGCTGATTAAGTTTCCCGATCTTCACATCCTTTGCCCTACAATTTCTATTTTTTGACACAGAAAGATTTTTGCACTATTTACTAAGATTAAATTATCCATCTCCCAGATGGATTTTGTTGGCTAGACGTTAACTGCCACAGTTCTCCCTTTCTTGCCATAAGCAACTTGGCCTCAAAGGAAAGATATGCTTCTGAAACACTTAAAAAGTTGTTTTTAGTCGAGAAAAATCATACTTTCTCATTGACTTAAACTGCAATTTCAGAGATTTATTCTTAAGGAAAAAGTATAGTTCCAAGACAAATTTATTCTTATATCCAAAGCATACTTTCCTTTCAGACAGACAGGAAAAAAATTTCTAACATAGTTCATCAGAACCATTCAAAAAAACCTCAGAGATGTGTGCTAGACAGCAGACAAGCTATCTACCAGACATGAAGAAGGCTGGAGAAGATCCCTATCCTTAATTCTGAACCTCTTCCATTGGAAATCATCCATGCTAAATGATGGCTTTGGGCAGGGGAAATTCCATCTGCATTAAATAAGTCACAGATCCTCTGTTCTCGACTTGTGATTTTTCTGTCTTCGCGAAGTAGATTTTAAACTTATATGTGAAAAATGTCAGAAATAAAAATCTCAGAATATTTGCCGGATTTTAGTAAGACACGTATTTTTCATTAAAGGTTCTCTAAACTGCACTTTTAATGTCTAGTCCTTTACAGTGGAGTAAATATGGCTACTAAACCACCAAAATACCAATTCTATGCTAGGCTTAATAAGAAACTTGGTCTATGGCCACTCTCAGAGACCAACCAAGACCGAAATTCAATCTGCAGAGCGTCCTGGGGTAAAGCAACCAAGCCCATCTCAGGCTCCCAAGTAGCTCGGGGTAGGAGTCCTTGCCCCCAGATCCGGTACCATTTGGACCCGCCCTTCTCAGAATACAATAGTATTTGAGAACTTGTACACTTGTTAGGTTAAAGCAAGAAAAAACACAGTTTGGATTAATTTCAAATTTAACAGAGGTGCCAGAATAAGAGCCTCAACTGCTAACCAAATCAAACTATCAATTTTTCAAAGCAAAATCAAAACAAAGAGCCCCTCAAGTGAGTGGGTGGGCCGGCGGACCAGCCAACAGGTATTTCACCTCCACGTGAGTCTGATGTGTTTCACTGAAGAGGCAGAAGGCTGGAGACTCAAGTAAACTAAAGGCCATTCTGTAACTTCCCTGGCAGCATTCAGGATAATGGGGAAGAACTAGCACCTCGTCATGAGGGAAGAGAAAAAGTTTAAAATTCAGTTCGGGGCCAGTGGGCTAAAGAGCTGCTGAGGAGAAGTCGTTCTGAGGTTATTACAGTACATTGTAGTTCAAACCGTTTTAAGGCTTAAAACCCCTAAGAAAATCTGTGTGGCAGATTTGGCTAGGAGAGCATGCCCATAGCTGGTCAATCAAACGTAACAAAGACATTCTAGAAACGGTAGAGCCTGAGACGGTTTGTTTGCATTCGAACATTAAGCTTAACACGGGTGGGAGGAAGATATTTTTTTGGAAATGATGTAAGGCTATTGTTTTTGTTTTTGTTTTTCACCGGGCCATGCAGCATGTGGGATCTTAGTTCCCCCACCAGGGATACAACCCATGCCCCCTGCATTGGGAGCACGGAGTCCCAACCACTGGACCACCAGGGAATTCCTGTAAGGCTATTGTTATTGTTGCTGTTATTATTTTTAACGTTTATTCTGACCTGTAGTTCTTACTTTTTATTGCTCAAACTGACGACACCTGCAGAAATACAGGTTACACAAAACTGAAAATGTTTAGAGTAAGTTAGGCAAGACCGATCCCATGCATGTGGCTAACCGAAAGTCCCTTTCTTCTGTGCTAGGTGCGAGCAAAGATTTGGATGAGTGCATCCTGGGAACTCGTTGGCGGTCCAGTGGTTAGGACTCTGCGCTTCCACTGCAGGGGGCCTGGGTTTGATCCCTGGTCGGGGAACTACGATCCCCGCAAGCGGCACGATGGCCAAAAAAAAAGCTTATGCATGAGCGAATCCAAGATTAACAGGGAGAAAGAGCAAAACGAACCTAAGACACAAATACTGAAATGTGATTCCTGGACTAAATGTCTGAGCTATAAATGCAAGCAAGTACTTGGTAAAAGGTTGCTAAGAAGGATCTAGATGAGAAAAAAGAACCAGGAAGACACTAAGTCAGGAAGTGCAACCAAGAGAGGCTGACAACCTGAACTGGAGCAGGTAATCTGGGCACCATCAACACAACATCGAGGAAACAACAGACTGAGGGGGAACTCACATGAATTTGCTGAGGGTTTAGTGAGCATCTATTAAGAGCCTATTTAAAGAGTTATGTTACGTTAGGTTAAGTAAGGGGATTACATATACGTATATTTTGACGCACATATCTTAAATCATTCATGCCCCTGAGCTCTCATTAAAAGTTTAATATCGAGTTAGTTAACTGACCTTGAATTAGCCAAAAAGCCAGTGTTAGAAGAAATGTACTAGAGAGAAGCTAGTGTACAATGGCTATGGCCCCAAAGACAAAGCATTTGAGGTATTCTTCCAGTGCCAACCCACGCACCCATTCAGTCTCTGATAGCTGAACAACTTTGCTCTCTATAAGGACTATGTTGGGCCAGATTTAACCAAATTTTCAATGGATGGGCCGCAGAGTTCCAGGCTTCTTGGCTACAAGTAATTGTAAAATTCTATCAAGGTCAACAAAGAATTGTTTACAGTTAAAAAAAAAAAAGTCCCAGGCTTCCCTCGTGGCGCAGTGGTTGAGAGTCCACCTGCTGACGCAGGGGACACGGGTTCGTGCCCCGGTTCGGGAAGATCCCACATGCCACAGAGCGGCTGGGCCCGTGAGCCATGGCCGCTGAGCCTGCGCGTCCGGAGCCTGTGCTCTGCAATGGGAGAGGCCACAACAGTGAGAGGCCCGCGTACTGCAAAAAAAAAAAAAAAAAAAAAAGGCCCTATCTATTCTTATTATTGGCTCATAGGGCGATTACATAACAGAGTCTGATAATTTTAATGTGTTTCTTAAACAATAGTAGTGTGAAAAGGTCTTTGTTTTTTAAAAAACAGCAAGTTTCACAAAAGAACCAAAAAGAACCGAAAATATAAGCTCTTAAATAGGTTATTCATTGATATGGATTGAAAAATATGAGATGGAAAATGTTTTAATTCAATAAACATTTAGTAAGTGCCAATTGTGTACCAGGTACAGTTGGGTTTCCACTAAGTTAGGAGTTCACACTTCAATAAGTGTGATTTTATTTATCTAACATTGTTTATATACTAATAGAAACAAATTTGAGGTACTTTTTAGCTAAAATATTTATCACTTTGTCTACCAGGTCAAACACAGCTGGAACATAACAGGTATCTAGCAGTTATTCCATTTATAGAAGTTGGCTAAGCAACTGAGACCCTTTTAACATTTTATCATGTATGCATTCAGGTTTTAAAAATATATTATTATAAAGAGATTCCAAGTACATTATTATTTACAAATCAGTATACTTCTATGAATCTGATATTTCAGACAGCTGATAGGTAATATTTTGAAAAAACTTTAATACAGAAAATATATAATTGTTTGGAAAGGAAATTAAGGAGACACATTTATTCAACACCTACTTTTTGACTAACATCATCCTTGGGTTATTTTTATAAAATTCAATTCCTATAAATCCATAAGAAAAGTACTGACATTTCTGTTTACTATTGAAAACACAGAAAATAGAGAAATGCAGATACTTGCCTACAGTTACAAGTGGCAAAAGCTAGATTAGAACCCAGGCCCAACAGATTATAAACACGTTATTTCCCATTACAAATCATATTTTAAAAATTAATTGTTTCTCCACGGGACTAATCTAGGCGTAACTTTAAGAGTATGAATTAGAACTTGTGAGAATTATCAAAATCTTTACTTGGTCATATTGTGCCCCAAATCCTCCACAGGGTATTCACTGCCTACACTTCTAGCATTTGGGGCTTTTAAGAATGTAATTTTAGCTTATATCACCATTTCTATCACCAAATTTAATCATACCCTCTAAATCCCATTTACATTGTAATTCTAAGACGGTTCTTCTAAATACAAAATGAGAAAAGAACTGAGGTAATTTTCTGGAAGATATATGCAAACCCATATTTCTTCCTTCACTTTTCCATATATTTCAATATAAGAAATACATATTCAGAATTACTAAAATGTTTGCTAAATGTTTAATATCATGTATTGGTTTTTCTTTTCAAAAGTAAACCATATTCCAGAGGGAAAAGTTCTGAACAAGATGTCAAAGGCCAAGAAGTTGTGCTATAAACAAGGCCTCCTGGCCCATTATTACCCAGACTTAATTGACCACTGCCCCCATTTTCAAGTAACACCACTCAGGATCTCTAAGCACTACTGAACTCCATAAAAGCTATGAAAATAAATGCTCCTTAATTGGTAGATGCTAAGTTTAATAAGTGAGTACCTGAACTTAATGATTTGGAAATGAACAAAATATACAGGTATACACTTAATCTTTAGAAACCTGGCAAAGAAATCCTTGTCATCAGTAATTTTTCTTTTCATAGTCCCGTCTTTTCATTTTCCCAGTATTCCTTAATATTTTTCTTTAATAAATCTTCTGCTTATTATCCATTTCTCTTCTACTGAAGATCTATGATTAGAGGTAAATGGGACTAAATACGTAAGAGAAAGCAGTGTAAAGTATCATTTTGCCATGCAAATTTCATGATTATTTCGTGAGTAAATATGGGGGAAAAAGTTAAAATCTGTAATCTTCTACTTATATAATAGACATGGAATGTGTATTTCTGAAGACCACAGAGAACTTACACATTTGAAATATTTTTAATTAAAAAAGAAAACAGCTGATAGGACTCTGTAAAAGCAATACTTGCTTCTTTCCCCACAGTAGCTATCTGTGAATGACTTACAGCCCTCATGAATCTCTGCAACAGTCCAAGAAATCATCTTATTACTTTAGAAACCTTAAATGAACCTCCTATTACCATGGTAAAATATTATATTAAAAATAAGTGTAAATAAACAGGGTGTAGCTGCCACCCAAGGGCACACAAGTGAGTCAGTATTTTGAAGTGGGGATAGAGTTTTTGAGTATTGTCATGCAGTGCTCATCTCTAACTGCTAATCCTCCCTTTTCCATGAATATACAAGCTTAAGTATACACCCACCTCCTTCACATGTGCCAATCCTGGAAAATGGCATAGTGGGGGCAGCTCTCAAAATAAAGATATTTCAGGAAAGCATCACATAATTGCCTGGCGTTTGAAGGCACCGGGCTTTTAGTATTCTTTTCCTATTCCTCCCACCCCCTCATCGTTTTTCTAGAGCTCTTTAATGCACCTTCTATACCTCAAATTCCCTACCTGACATTTCCGTTTACTCACAAACATGATTTTCCCCCAAGGAAATAAATATGGTAATTTTATGCTTTTTCTTCAAATCTTCAAAAAATACAACGATTTATCTCGAGCAGAGTATGCAATTTTAATTTCTAGGAGAATACCCTGAAGATTTGCTTGCCAAGTTTATCTATTATAAATATATAATAAAAATCATGTTCATTATGAAATAATAATTTACAGATTTTAAATGTTGCCTGATGTTATGAGAAGATAACATGACAAAAAATTGCAAAAAAAGATTTCCCCCCTTTAACTTCATGGTAAAACATGAACATGTTGGATAACAGAAAATAATCACAAAACATTTAAGTAAGATTATCTGCCTAGCAATCACCATATATGAGCTCAAGGGAAGTGAGAAGAGTCCCAAATGGCAAAACTATTATTGTACTTCCAACACTTCTGTAGCTAATTCAATAGCTAAAAACAGAACAAATTCCAAATATGAATCCTGAATAACTGTAACATATTTCACAAAGTGTTGTCAATCTCATTTTATTTTAGAGTATTTTAAATGACCAATTATATTATAAAGCCAATTTATTTTTGAACCACCTATGTAACATACATGGACATATTATCACAACGGAGCCTCTCATTCTCTTTGAAGAGTTCTTGCTCTTATGCTATTACTTTATTACATACGGTTTAAAAATTCTTGCTCTTAGGCTAAATTCTTGCTCTTAGGCCACTACTTTATTAGATACAGTTTAAAAGTGTGAAAGCACAAATCACAATTTAATTAAAATACAAGAACAGAAATGTTAAACTGTTCACATAGACAAATCCTGAACTCCCTCAGCACACAATTCTGCCAGCGTTATTCAGCACCAGTGAGCAAATGAAACTTGTGGAGAATACGGAGGAATATCATCATAGCAATTTACAAACTTGTCACCTGAGAAATATACTGAAAATGTTTCAAAAGATTGAGATTTGGACAGCGGAAACAATTTTCTCCCAGTCTCAGCTAAGTTACTTGCTACATAAAGCTTCAGCTTAGTACAAAACAAGCAGCAGATATAAGTAAAGACAGAGCCCTGCTAGGAATTACAGAATAGAATAAAACAGCTAATTAACTCACCAAACAGCCTTTGGCTAAAAGCTGCATTCTTCTCTTTGTCTCAGGCCTCTGGCTTCCAAAGACAAATTACATGCTCTCTGACAGAATGATGACAAAAGGGCACACCGTGATCTCTTTTCTGCTATTTCCGCTAGAAGAAAACTGAACCACACTGCAGCCTCCAAGAATAAGTACTTCATATGAGCATGCTCGGTATCTAATTTAAATGACTTGGTATTTCATGTCAGCATGTGATGGCCTACTTCCAAATTCGAGAGCTGCAAATTCAGTCGAAGATCATTTACTGCAAAAACTAAACAGAACCACCCAATGATAACCGATTTGTTTTTAACTTCATGATTTTTGTGGCTCATTTAACGTGATGTGACTGGAAATGATTATTCCTATACCGTTATTCAAACAAGTCCTTAGGTTTCATTAACTATGTCCACATAAGCATCCAAAATGCTGGAATGGGGCTTCCCTGGTGGCGCAGTGGTTGAGAGTCCGCCTGCCGATGCAGGGGACACGGGTTCATGCCCCAGTCCGGGAAGATCCCACATGCCGCGGAGCGGCTGGGCCCGTGAGCCATGGCCGCTGAGCCTGCGCGTCCGGAGCCTGTGCTCCGCAACGGGAGAGGCCACAACAGTGAGAGGCCCGCGTACCGCAAAAAAACAAATACAAACAAAATGCTGGAATGAACTGGAAATTTCAAGATATCCAGGATGTGATCCTCAAAAATAAATTTGACCACTGATAAATTAAGCAAACTATAAGCCTTTCATATTTCACTTTTTAACCTCTTCTTCTGTCCTCCTGCCTATTCACTAAATAAAGCCATCTACAAACTATCTAGTAGTATTTTAATTTCTCCTTTGGAAATATTAGTAAATATCAGTAAACTAGAATGTTCAGTGTGTTTATTAAAAATGTCTGCTCTCTTCAAACTATAGCAAATAGGATCTTTCTCACCTATAGATTATACATTATATAACAGATTACATGCTTATATAAAACAGACCTCACCCAAATGTTGATAAAGCTTTAAATAGGACTTAATTTTTTTTGTTTGCATTTTCAAGAACAATTTTACCAAAATGCCACACACACACAAATCAACCAAATAGTTTGTGTATGCATGTTTCTGTCACCAAGTAACTAATTTGCCTGGTTTGTTGAGTAACTTGCTGCAAAGACCATACAGTTTTATATGATGGAAATATGGTCAAGAAGCTTATCCTCTGCTCACAATGACCAGTTCAGTCTTCCAGAAACAGAAACCTAGCACAGCAGATACAGCCAGCCCCACCAAACCAACCAGACAATTCTCAAATGTCCACTTCCCATTTTCACCTTGGGCAGACAAGCAAACTAGGAAGTGTCCACGCACTCAACACACACCCAGCCTGGGACGGCAAACCACTGACAGAGTGGGGCTGCCCTTTAAATGGGCCCATGTGCTAATTTACGATTTTCCTTTCTTCACAATCCTCCTTGGTTACTTCTACCACTTCCCTATTGTAAACTACGTATACCCCGCCCTGCTACAGACGTCTCATTTTGTGAACTCTCTCCCTCCTCCCCCAACCCCCAAATTAACACGGAAGGCCTGGGAAAGTAAGAAGGCATAGGAAATAGACAAACTCCATGGTAGCAGCCGGGATAAGGTCCCTCATAAATGGTGGGACAAGATCCTTAAAGGTTCAGAGAGGTTGTAAAAAATAAAATGTTAAAGTTTTAAAACAAACAAACAAACACAGAGAACCATTTATGGAACCACATCTAATTCCAATACCCTTCTAGAAAACAAAAATGTTACATTCAAAGAAACGTACCAACACACTAGTTTCTTTAGCATTCTACCAAAGCATGTACCAAAGAAATGTACCAAAGAAAAATTCATAAGTTCAACTACAAGGTCTGTGGGTGCTGTGTGCTACATAAACATTCTATCTTTAACGAAAAAGCACAGGAAGTGAAGGAACACAGAATAAAAGCAAATTATCAAAAATGGTCAATATGCATATGTCTCGTGTACTGTTACGTCTAGTAAGTTTTGTGTACTGTACATGTCAGGGTGAGGATTCTGTAGAAAGAGTAAGTTATCTAAAGTAAAGTACTCAAGGAAAGCTCTATGATTCCTGAATGAGAAAGGAAAAGTTCTTCACTGAAAACTAGCAAACAAACAAAAAAATCTATATATGACACATGGTACAAGGCAATGCGGGTGGAGTGGAAGTAAAAAACGAGAAAGACTATCTGTCTCCAGCAGAGCTTACAGACGATGAGGCAAGAGGACAAATAACTAAGGTGAGATCACCACGGCAGAAGAGAGGTTCCTCTGTGTTCTGGAGTTTGGAGGGAAGACAGAAAGCACGCTATGAGGGGAATTCAGAAAAGGTTTTGCGAGCGGGTGAACTTTTTGAAATGCCTAGATGAATAGTGAGGATCTGGCCCAGAAAGGAGAGGGAAGGAAGAGGAAACAGCCAGGTCAGGGACTGGGAGGGAGGACAGCAGAGGACCTGGGAACTGGTATGGGGACCAGAAAGTGTCAACACTGGGACGAGGGAAAAGAGGACAAAGAAGCTCATTATTCTGGGATGGTACTTGGAAGCAGCTGGCCAGAAGCATTTTATACCCTGAATAATGGGAGAGTTAGGGTCATGTGTTAAAATGCAGAATGGAAGAGTCAACTTTGGAAAGACAGGCAGATACAAAAACAGGGGAAAGAGGCATTTATTCCAGCACATGGCATAGTAAAGCCCTTGTCCAAAGCACTTTTTTTTCTTCCGTATCACTTAACAGCTCTTCAAACTGAACTTCCTCTCTCCTAAAAATCTGACCTCAGCTGTCTGATTCAAATTTGAGGTCATCTTGTAATTACATGTATCCTTTGATTTTACCTAGAGGTCCTGTTTTTTTTCTCTTCTTTTAAATCTTTCTCTCTCATCACTCATTCTTTAATTTACTTGCTTACGCTTTCTCTACCCACAAAACCTGATAAAAAGTTTCCCAAATGCTACCCTGATAAGAATGGATGAATCTGTAAAAATTCAACAGAAGATATAACCTATGTCTATGAAGAGTGAGCAACCTCTGAAGACCGTACACAGTTCTAGTGCATTTCACTGCATGTACACATGCCAGGTTGGGTGGATCTCTCTGTGTAATAAACACACCTGGCATTCATTCCTCACCACAGGAAGCGGAGGGGAGGAGGGAGAATGGAAATGAACATACGAGCCTTATATTGCAATTTGTTGTTTTGTTTTTTACCAGAGGGTCACAGCAGAATCATTTGGGTAGCAAAAACACACTCAAGCACACGCGTTCAGGGTCCAGAAATCTTTCAGTCTGCACACTCGTTGTGGGGGCCAGACGTCATGAAGAAGCTCCCTACATGATTTTGAGGTTCCTCTGATTAAGAGCCGTTGTTTGAGGTACCCATCAGTTTACAGAGCGCGATGGACACATAAATAATTGAAAGACAATGATAGAGACAGGGAAGGGAGGATGTTAAAGATACAATAATTTTGCATGATTTACAGATCAGTTAAATTTGAGCAGGATTGTCAGGAAGAATGAAGATGTTCTGGTACAAAAAGGCAGCTGGATACCTCAGAGGACCTTTCAGAGCAAACAAAGGAACAACACGGGCAAGGCAGAAAGCCAGGGCAGATGCGTACGGGTGGGGAAAGGCGGGAAGCGTGTGCATGGCATGGGGGCAGCAAAGCAGAAAGAGGCCAGCAAGGCACACGGACAGTTTATGAAAGACTTTACAAGTAATTCTAGAATGCACTAAGCACATGAATGAACACATGTATCACTGCTAGCTCTTCAGAGACACAATTTTTTTTTTTTGGCTGCACCATGCGGCCTCCAGGACCTTACTTCCCCAACCAGGGATTGAACCTGGGCCCTCGGCAGTGAAAGTGTAGAGTCCTAACCACTGGATTGCCAGGGAATTCCCACGAAATAATTTTAAATAGTGCACTGACATGGTCCTATTTATGTTTTTAAATATATTGTTGATGGCAACTCGTCCGCAGAAAATGGATGAGGGAAGGGAGATTAATGGCTGGGGACTGATCGTTGATATGAGAATTAGAGGGAGAGTCAAAAGTAGTACAGTAAGAGGAAGACTGGAGAGGAAATAATAAATTTGACAGATTTTAAGGACAGAATCAATAGGATATGGTGCTGGACTGGACGGAGGGGTCAAACAGATGGAAAACTAGAGTACAACTATAAGGATTCTGGTTGGGGCAAGTGGGTGCAGTGAGGTGACTAATTAAGCCAGAGAAGACAGATGCAAAAGACGGGTGTAAGGGTTGCATCTCAGGGAGAGTGATTCAGCAAAAGGAGAGCGGACAGGAAGGAGAGTTAGCTCAGTTTGAAACAGGTGGAGTTTATTAGCATCCTGACAGCTCCCTGGTGATATCTACTATTGGCTGAAGGAAATATACATCTGGGGCTCACCAATACAGACCCCGGAAACACTTTTTTAATAGCCTTGTGGGGTTGAAAATCAGCTTAGGAAAGGCTCAGGTGGGACTGAGTCCTCAAGAGACTTAATAACAAGTATTATTTACTGAGGGCTTACTTTTTGTCAGACACCGTGCTACAAACTTTACAAGGGTTGCATCATTTGCCCCTGCAACAACGTTACGTGATAACTTTATTTAAAATCTCAAATAGAGGTGAGAAGATGAAGGCAAAGAGCTTTTTAACTGTCTTTCCCAAGTTCACGCAGCTGGCAAGTGGTACAGCTATGCTATGATTCCCTAGTTGGTGTGTTCACCAGGAACTTGCTACGCTAACTCAACTGTTAGGATGCTTAAAAAAAAAAAAAAAAAAAAAAGCAATAAATAACACTTACAGAATGTTAAAAACATATGGGTTCATTTAATATTAGCAACATCCCTATGCAATAGATCTGATTATTATTCTACCTATTTTACAGATCTGGAGACTGAGGCTCAAGAGGCTTACCCAGTGTCACTGATAATCAGTACAGGAATGTGGATCCAAAATTTTGGACCCCAAAACCCATGGTCTGAATGAGATCTAAAGGGCAGTAAGCTTACGAAGGAGGCAGAATTATCAAAAAAAAAGGATTTTCAATAGCTGAGACAATGTGGAAAAGAGGCGGGGTAAGAGACGAGAGTAACTGTGAAGAGAAGAACTGACAGTTAAGGGAGAAGTAATGAACATGAGGCAAGGAGGACTAAACCGGTTTCTATTTAGTTTTATTGAAGTTAAATTTACGCTCATGAAACTCATACCTGGTAAGTGCACGATTCAGTGACTTTTAGTAAATGTATAGGTCGTGCAACCATTACCGCATCCACTTCAAGAACATTTCCATCACCTCTAGAAGTTCCCTTATGCCCCGCTTGCAGTCAATCTCCACTTCCACTCCCAGCCCCAAGCAACAGGCTCTTGAAGAGGAGAAATAAGCCACAAGTTAGAAGCAGCCACAGCCACCACTGTCACCACTTCCTTCTTTGGGACAAACGGATGACATTCCTCAGCACAACACAGTAACAATCAGTCATTAGTACTCACGCTATACATCTTGTTGGTAAAAGAGTCCTATTCAGATTTTACTGCTTTCCAATTCAAAGATCTTCAGAGCGTATCAACGAGAAAAAAAAGTAGAAGCCCTGTGACTTTTTAAAATATGCAATCTTAATAACTAATACAACTGGAATTTTTTTCCAAATATATAGCAATAAAGTGAGCCCAGGCAATGTACAATTAAAAAAATAAATAAATAACAGGAAGAGTCTCTGCAAAATCCAGGGCATATATTTGCAAAAGTCTTTGGTAAAGGAATACCTTCTGCACAATAATTTGTTACTGTCTGACAAAAGGAGAATTGTAAATTTTAAAACATATTTTCATAAAGTAAACCTAAATATCCCAATGACTTTTATTGCAGTGACAAACCCTTAGCATCTACTTAGCGTGTGGCAAGATAATGAATAGATGTAATTATACATTATTTTGGAATTCAAGCTGTCTCTTGCTATAGACAATGCTTAAGGCTATAAGAAAATCTCTCGCGCTTTATGAGAAAAACAAAAGCAAATGCAAAATTTTGCTTCCAAATAAAGACATAAGAGAAAAATATTTTTAAAAATATTGTATTGTGTAAGTGAAAAGAAAAAATGAGGGTGGGGCAGAACTATTTTCTGCTTTCTACTGAGAGACAGAACGTATTTCTTAGTGTCTCTTCCCCAAAACCAGAATAGTCAATTTCTTTCCATTCTAAGGATTCTTAGTCAATTGGTTAAAATATTATAAGTATCACAGAAATTTATAACCTAAGAAAAGCAATTTGTTCCCTTTGTTCATTCATTCATTCTACAAATATTTATTTATTTACTTATTGGCCGTGCTGCATATGGGATTTTAGTTCCCCAGCCAGGGATCGAGCCCGCACCCCTTACAGTGGAAACACAGAGTCTTACCCTCTGGACTGCCAGGGAAGTCCCCACAAATATTTATTTTTACTTAAATTTTTTATTTGATAAATGTGACATGTAACATTTTGTAAATTTAAGGTGTACATGTTACTTGATACATTTATATATTGTACTATGATTGCCACTGAAGCAACATTTATCACATTACATCATTATAGTGCAATATTATTGTCTATATTCATTACACTCACCAATAGTGACTGAGCATCAACTCTGTGCCAGACACGGTTCTACATACTAGGGAGAGAGCAGCAAACAGGTCTGTGCTCTCACGGAGCTTCCTTTCCCTTGGGGAAGAAACTCGATAAACAAAGAATGTACCATATTCCCTCAGGATCCACGGCGGACTGGTTCCAGGATCCCCCCAAGGACACTAAAATCTGCAGAGGCTCAAGCGCCTTATATAAAATGGTGCAGTATGTGCATATAACCTAGCCCGTATACTTTAAATCATCTCTAGATTAGTTATAATACTTAATAGAATGTAAATGCTACATAAATAGTTGCTGGTGCGAGACAAATCCCAGTGTTGTGTTTTGGAACTTTCCGGAATTTTTTTTCTAAGTATCTTCGATACGTGGTTGGTTGAATCCGAGGATGCAGAACCGTGGATATGGAGGGCCGACTACAAGTCAGCGGGAGAGGGTTATGCTAAGATAAATGACTGAATGAAGGCTGGATGGCCAAGAAAAGTCCTGAGGAGGTAACATTTAAGCACTGGCTTGAACAACGGCAGAGAAGGCGGAAAAGAAACCCAGACAGAGTGGACAGTGTAAAGGCTCCAAGGCCACCATATATAAAGAGAAGAAAGAAGGCCCAGGGACTACAGTGTGGTGGGCGAGAGAAAGAACTGAGAGATGAGGTGTGAGAGGTCACAGGTCCACTGGTGTTGGATTTATGAGACAGAGAAGGAGCTCTGGATTTTATTCTAAGTGCTATGGAAAGCTGCTCAAAGGCTGTAATGTGATGTGATTTGTACATCTGTACATTTTAAAAAGACACCTTTGGCTACAGCATGGAGAATGGGTTGTAAAGGGTCAAGAAGAGAAGCGAAAACAGTTGAGAGGCCACTGGAATTGTCTGGGTGAGAAGCGATGGTGGCACAGCTGTGAGGTACGGCAGAGAGAGAGAGAGAAGCGGGCAGATCTAGGATGCTTTTGGGGCAGAGGAAGGGTCAACAGAGCCTGCTGATTGGAGGTTGCGAGTAGGTGGGTAAGTGAAGGAAAGAGAGAAATTAAGGAAGGTGCAAAGATTTTATTGTTCTTCTGATTAGGTCCATGAGACACTATGTGGTGAGGTCAGTAGGTGGAGAAGGGGGACAAGGTCTGGCTGGAGATGTGGGTTTATGGGTGACTGGCAAATGGTGTGCAAAGCGCCTTGGAAGTGAATGAGGTGACGGAAAAGGGAACACAGGACAGATGCTGTGCCTTCATCAATCCACAACGCCTATTACAGGTGCTTGGAATATGGGTGAAAAACTCAGACCCTTGCCCTCATGGAGTTTACACTCTCTCAGAGAAGACAAATACAACATAACAAATAAGTAAACTGTGTTGTATGACAGGGTGGGTAAGTGCTGTGAAAAAAAGAAAAAATAGAGGAATCAAGGGTGTGGCTAGGGTGGTGGAGCTAAATGGGGGTCTGGGTGAGCTCATTCAAAAGATGAGATGTGGGGCTTCCCTGGTGGCGCAGTGGTTGAGAGTCCGCCTACCGATGCAGGGGACACGGGTTCCTGCCCCGGTCCGGGAAGATCCCACATGCCGCGGAGCGGCTGGGCCCGTGAGCCATGGCCGCTGAGCCTGCGCGTCCGGAGCCTGTGCTCCGCAACGGGAGAGGCCACAGCGGTGAGAGGCCCGCGTACCGCAAAAACAAACAAACAAACAAAAAAAAGATGAGATGTGCACGAAGGGCCAGGCTGAGGGAAAGGGCAGTGCTAAGTCCCTGAGGTAGGAATAAGTAAGATCACTGGCATATCTGAAGAATGGCAGGGAAACCAATGCGGCTGGAGCAGAAGAGCCAGCAAGGAGTGCCCAGAAAAGCAGCATGAAACCCCAAAGTACATGACGTCACGCAAGCCAAGGGGGAAAGGGTGTCAAGGACCAACTATGCTGAACGCTGCCAAGAGTATGAGTAAGACCAGAACAAAGAGGTTCTTAAAGCTTGAAGTGCAGTGTGGAGCCAGTAGAGAAGAAAGCCATCTCTATGGAAGGGCAGGGAAGGAGGTCCAGCTGGCAGGCAGTATATTCACTTCTAAATGTAGTAAGAAGACAGGTTCTCAGGGCTTAACGATCTGCCACAGCCATCATATAAGGATTTAAAAATTTTAATAATGTCAACATCATCAATCAATTCTGGAATCCAAAAAGCCCATTTTGCTTATTTTCTCATTCTATTAATTACAAACCACTCAAAAATCACTACTCTATTTCTCAAAAAAAGAAAACAGTACAAGTGAACCAGTTTGCAGGGCAGAAACTGAGACACAGATGTAGAGAACAAACGTATGGACACTAAGGGGGGAAAGCAGCCGGGGGTAGGGGGTGGTGGTGGGATGAATTGGGAGATTGGGATTGACATGTATACACTGATGTGTATAAAACGGATGACTAATAAGAACCTGCTGTATATATATATATATATATATATATATATATATGTGTGTATATATATATATATATATATATATATAAAAGCATGCCACAACAAAATCCATGGAACCAAATTTCTAATCCAGCAGTTAGTGTGAATAATTTATCTATGTGTTCTTTCCACAGCCCATCTAACTCCCTATCAAATAACTACAGTTGACCCTTGACCACAGAAGGTGGTAGAGGCACCCACCCTCTACACAGTCAAAAATCTGCATATAACTTTACAGTCAACTCTCCATATCTGCAGTTCTGCATCTATGGATTCAACCAACTGCTGATCGTGTAGTACTACAGTAGTATATATTTACTGAAAAAAAAATCCATGTATAATTGGACCCATGCAGTTTAAACCTGTGTTGTTCAAGGATCAACTGTACATCATGAACCTTATTATTCCTTTAAGTTTGAAGTAAATGTGGTAAATCCTTTAAAATGCATTTACATATCTTTGTTCACTATATCATTCACATTTAGTCTTAAAAATTGAACATAATAAAGGTCACTTTATTCTGTGCTATAAAAAAAAAAGAAAGAAAGAAAATAGAGAAAAAGAGCTAAAAACTCATAAGCCAGAGAAGCAGCTTCAACAGCAATATGGTACCAACCTGTTGAGAATCATTGCAGGTATTGTGGATATATGACTGATCTTTCATTTGCACAAGAATACTGTCAGATAACTACCATATGACCCAGCAATCCCACTACTGGGCATATACCCTGAGAAAACCATAATTCAAAAAGATACATGCACCACAATGTTCACTGTAGCACTATTTACAATAGCCAGGACATGGAAGCAACCTAAGTGTCCATCATCGGATGAATGGATAAAGAAGATGTGGCACATATATACAATGGAATATTACTCAGCCATAAAAAGAAACGAAATTGAGTTATCTGTAATGAGGTGGATGGACCTAGAGTCTGTCATACAGAGTGAAGTAAGTCAGAAAGAGAAAAACAAATACTGTATGCTAACACATATATATGGAATCCAAAAAAAAAAGGTTCTGAAGAACCTAGGGGCAGGACAGGAATAAAGACACAGACGTGGAGAATGGACTTGAGGACATGGGGAGGGGGAAGGAGAAGCTGGGACGAAGTGAGAGAGTGGCATGGACATATATACACCACCAAATGTAAAATAGATAGCTAGTGGGAAGCAGCCGCATAGCACAGGAAGATCAGCTTGGTGCTTTGTGACCACCTAGAGTGGTGGGATAGGGAAGGTGGCAGGGAGATGCTAGAGGGAGGAGATACGGGGATATATGTATATGTATATGTATAGCTGATTCACTTTGTTATAAAGCAGAAACAAACATACCATTGTAAAGCAATTATACTCCAGTAAAGATGTTAAAAAAAAAAAGAATACTGTCAGATAGATTTACTACACATCCTATATGAGGAAAAAGGTGAAACAGACAGATGTTGCCCACAGTCTCACTGCTAGGAAATTGAGGGAAGGGGTTAGAAGGAGTTCATGTTTTCTCCTCTCTGCCACCTCATGTCTCTCTTCTATTTATATGTACCTAAAACAAGAGGCAGACAGGGTAGGTTTTCTTCTTGCTTTGTAAGACACTCTTGCTAGATAGACATGATAAGTTTTTAATTTTCGTTTTATTTTTTCCCCTTCCTCCCTCTTCTATCATTTATCAATATGTACCAGTGTCTGCTATATACAAATAGCCACTCTGCACACGAAGTCCTATTGCATTTTAGAAAAGTTGATTTTCTAAAAAAAAATAAAAAAGATCTTCCAAAATAAGAAAAACTGCTGTATAAAAAGTATAATTAACCAATATATCAACAATGATGGTAAATTGTGATCTTCATTTAAATAAATTACTAAAATGACACCAGAAATTAGGTTATCTTAATGTTCTTTTGGAAAAATTACTTCCTGACAGTTTGTGGCTCAAATTTTTTCACTACATAGATTTAACAATATATATGATTTTACAGCTTAATGACCTATGACAAATCAACTCTAAAAATTACTTTTCTGTGGTAATTTAAAACATCTGCTTGAAATAGCAGATCCCTAAAAAACTTTAAATCAGAATTGACATACAAAACGTAATCTGTTGACAAATGAGCAAAGAAGGACACTTCTCAAGGAGTTTAAGAAAGGGTTACAAGACTTCATGACACAGAAACAAAATCCTATTCAAGAAATTAGACTCAATAAAATACCATTTAAGGTCGTAGAAGAACGTGACTATGGCTTTTCAAAGATCATCTAGACTCACAGATACACTTCAGTAGTCTCAATTAGTGTAGGTAAGGCAAACACCAGAAGCTCATTAGGCAAAGTTACATAAACAGCAACAAAGAGGGAAAACAAGAAGCCAAGATTCGAAAGGATACTCAACAGGAATGGCTGCATAAATTAAAGTATCTGTACTATGGAACAGGTCGTGCACCTGTCAAAAAGAACAGGGCAGAACTGTGTGTCCCATCAGGGCAGAACTGTGTGTCCCATCCTGGTAGGTGTCTCTGGTGCGTGTACATCATCCCAGAAGCAGGTGAGAGAACAGTGACTGTTGGCAGCCTGGGTGAAGTGACTTTCATGTTTTATTGACAGTTTGTACCCTTTTGGGCTTTATAAATTGTTTTCCACAGCATTTATCAGTTATGCAATTAACTGATAAAAAGGGAAAAAAGGAAATGAGAAAGGGAAAAAGAGATGGGAAGAAGGGAAAACAGAAAGGAAACCAACAGGAGCCAGAGCAAGGTGACAGGTGCCCAGGTGAGCAGCATGGTGTGGAGAGACCCGAGAGAGATGCCCCCACATTCAAGCCCTAGTCCTGCTACTAAATGTGGGCAACTTAAACTCTCTGAGCTTCAGTTTACTCATGTGCTGAGTGAAGATAACGTCATTTCTTACCCTATGGAGTTACTGTGAGCATTAAAAAGGAGCTAATTTTTGAAATGTACCTGACATAATGCCTGGCCCAGTGTAAGTACCCAATAAATGGTAGCTGTTAACTTCAGGGAATACTAATAACTTCATATCTAAATCTTTTCTTCTTTATACCATAATCTTAAAGTATATTATATTTGGTATAAATTCTTTTCACTAGTTTAGAAAAGTAGTTTTTAATAATGACCATAAAACCAATCCAGTTGGAGAATATATGCTGCTGGTACTATCAGAAATATATTGCAACCCTTGCACATAAGTACCTAGCATCTTGTCCTCACTTGTCTGACCCTGAGCCCTAAATTTTGTGCTTCTTACCCAGAAATTTCATTCTTGTTTGTCTGCAGCATATTATAAGACTGATAAGTACCTATATCTCTTCAAGTCATCCCACTGTACATGGGTAGAAAATGGGTATTACTCAGGGGCATGTTCTTAAGACTATATTTTCATGTTAAAAAGAAAAAAAAGGAAATCAAAACTCTAATCATAAACCAGAATAGAATTCCAAGTAAATAATAACACTCCTCACTTCCAATTCAGAGTAAGAAACTGATTAAAAATTTTAAATTGCTTTTTCACAATAACCTAATTCAGTCAACATAATGTTCATATTTGGTTTTCAAATGTTGGCCTCATGTGTTCCCCCACGAGCCCCATGTGACGCTCATGAATTACCCTAATTAAAGTCCTCCCTAATGAAGCATTATTCTTGTGAATCTCACTATATTCTACCCCTCTTCTAATTATTAAGAGTTTTCTTCTAAAAAAAATTAAAAACACTTAACACTGCACCTTCTTTTGTGTTTATAAGTCCACTCACATGCTACAGTCCTTGGATTTATGCATCTCATCAACACTACAAAACCTAACCTTGTATTTAAAAGTCTAAAATCTAAATCTAGAGCAGGGGTCGACAAACTTATTCTGCAAAGGATAGCAAATATTTTAGGCTTTGTGGACCAAACAGTCTTGGTCACAGTGATCACCTCTGCTCTTGTAGTGAGAAAGCCGTCATAGACAACATGTAAACAAATGGATGTGGCTGCATTCCAATAAAACTTTATTTACAAAAAAAGGCAGCAGGCTGGCTTTGGTCCACAGGCCACTGTTTCCAATGCCTAATCTAGAGCAGCAATTAAGTGAAATGTGTATGACAGTCTTCTGTCTACTCTGTAAAAATTTAGTGACACATGTCTCTGACCAATCAGTTGATGGGTCATTTTACTTATTTAATGATTAGCATTACTAATTTTACTAAATTATTTTCTATCCTTATTAATTCCATTTAGATTCTTCCCAATATTTAACTAATTTTTCATAATTCTGCACTTTAAATATTACTTGCTTAATGATTCAGTATTTCCTCATGAACCCCATTTTCTAAATTTTATCATTGCGGTACGCGGGCCTCTCACTGTTGTGGCCTCTCCCGTTGCGGAGCACAGGCTCCGGACGCGCAGGCTCAGCGGCCATGGCTCACGGGCCCAGCCGCTCCGCGGCATGTGGGATCTTCCTGGACCGGGGCACGAACCCGTGTCCCCTGCATCAGCAGGCGGACTCTCAACCACTGCGCCACCAGGGAAGCCCAATAAAGATATTCTTTTAAGGAATGGTAGCCAGCCTCTAAGATAGCCAAGGATCCTCACCTCCTGGTACGCATACCTATGTATCGCACCTCCTTGGGTTTCCGTCTTGGTCTTTAGGATGGCTCGCTCTGGACAAAGCCAGCTGCCATGTCGAGAGGCACATAACCCGGTGGAGGGGTCCATGTGGAGAGAAACCAACTGGCCAGTCCCAACTTGCTAGCCATGTGACCCTCCATCCCCAGCTCCCAAGCCCCAGTCAACATCAAACTGAAAGCTCATAAGACACCCTGAGCCAGGACTGCCCTACTGAGCAGCTCAATTCCTGCCCTGCAGGAACTGTGGATGACAAGAAATGGTTATTGTACAAAGTGCTGGAGTGATCTGAAGTCACAGGGGATCCTCCTCGTCTGGTTAAGTTACAGTTTAGCCTATTTTGTACAGCTGTTTTGGTCAGTGGCAGCTGCAGTTGATCAACAAGCATCTCCTGTCTTGCAACAGGATGAGTTTAGGGGACGAGACTGATATAAGCAACAACTGATTTGGCTGTACGGTAGTAATGACTGCTGTGCTGTGTTTCTTCAACAGTAACTTGACACTTGCTGGGTGGAAAGCTGTGTGTCAGACGATCAAAGTAGTTGGATTTCTACAAACTGGCAGATAACCCACAATCACAGTTACATCCAAAAAACAATCCTTACTTCACTTCTATTCTTGCCCATGTGAATCTCACTGTTTCCCAAGGCAGTATTTTTAACCCCTGGTCTGGCCCATTAGAGGATAATGAAATGCAATTAATGGGATGCTTTCTGCCAGCACTTTAAAATAATGACACAGAAGAGAAGGTACAGGTAGTAAGGGGAAAATAATTTTTCATTTCAGTTTTATATAAAGAAATGTATTTGTATGTGAACACTAGGTCATGTAATAATATGTATTTCTTTTCTTTTTTTTTTAAATGAGATGATTAAATGATCTTTAAGGTCCTATTCAGCTTTTTTTTCTTTTTTTTTAAAATTTTATTTATTTACTTATTTTATTTAGTTATTTTTGGCTGTGCTGGGTCTGCGTTTCTGTGCTAGGGCTTTCTCCAGTTGCGGCGAGCGGGGGCCACTCCTCATTGCAGTGCGCGGGCCTCTCACTGTCACGGCCTCTCTTGTTCCGGAGCACAAGCTCCAGATGGGCAGGCTCAGTAGTTGTGGCTCACGGGCCTAGTTGCTCCGTGGCATGTGGGATCTTTCCAGACCAGGGCTCGAACCCGTGTCCCCTGCATTGGCAGGCAGATTCTCAACCACTGCGTCACCAGGGAAGCCCAATAATATGTATTTCTTGTTGCAGATAGTGGTCAAAAAAGTTTAACACCAGTGACATAAAATGCCAAATACATTAACATCCTAGAAAACTAATGAGTCACCAGACTCTCCCAATTCTCACCATCTTGCTCTCCTTTTTGGACTTCTCTTCTGACTGTCTGTTAAAAACCTGGGCTTCACTGCTCATTTTGTTTTCACATTGATATTTTAAAATCCACGTGGAAATCAGCTTTTTCCTAACTTCAGTTCTGTCCATCTTGAGGGTTGGGAATAGGGGAGTCCCTTTTCCTTGGGGACATCCCTTTTGAAACACACTCAGTGGCTGTCTCGAAAGAGTAAGGCAAGCAAGAAGAGGAAGATCACATAGGGAACCTGAAATGACCCTGAGATCACTGGGACTTCTGACCAAATGAATCACCTTCACTTTCCCAACATGCTAGAAATAATCAGATACACTGGGCTTATAAGTTGATTTTTAACTCTGTAATGTGAACGTTCTCGTTATTATTACTAATATGCAGTAGGTAAAAGCTCTCTGCTTTTATGACAAGCGCTGCAGACAGAGGACGTATCTTCCGTGCAGAACTATCTTCCAGTTCTCTCTTCTGTAGTGCCTGGTACAGGCTTTGCATTAAGCTGATCAAAGAATGAATGTTTTTTTAAAAGGCATTTATTTTGGTAAATAAAAAATAAATTTATCCAATCAACGGATAATTCGCTTACTAATTTGTAATGCTTCAAGAGGAAGGCATTATTATCCATGAGGAAGTTTTCCTAGCATCAAGGCAGTATTTCTACCACTGAAAATATAAATAACTAGAGCCAAACATTTCTTAAAACTGTCTAATAGGAGGGAAGATTTCAAGATTACTCCAAAATGAGAGAGGATGAACAAAAACAGCTCAAGGTGACGATGGCTGTATTGTGAACTGATGATTTTCTTTCTATGAAAAAGGCACAATGAAGCTTCAGAAAAGCTCTGGAAAAAATGATACTAAGAGTAAGACTGAGGAGACCTTCAAGATGGCGGAAGAGTAAGACGCGGAGATCTCCATGTGGAACAACTCTTACAGAACATCTACTGAATGCTGGCAGAAGACCTCAGACTCCCAGAAGGCAAGAAACTCCCCACGTACCTGGGTAGGGCAAAAGAAAAAAGAAAAAACAGAGACAAAAGAATAGGGACGGAACCTGCACCAGTGGGAGGGAGCCGTGAAGGAGGAAAGGTTTCCACACACTAGAAGCCCCTTCGTGGGCGGAGACTGCGGGTGGCGGAGGGGGGAGCTTCGGAGCCACGGAGGAGAGCGCAGCAACAGGGGTGCGGAGGGCAAAGCGGAGAGATTCCCGCACAGAGGATCGGTGCCGACCGGCACTCACCAGCCCGAGAGGCTTGTCTGCTCACCTGCCGGGGCGGGCGGGGCTGGGAGCTGAGGCTCGGGCTTCGGAGGTCGTATCCCAGGGAGAGGACTGGGGTTGGCTGCGTGAACACAGCCTGAAGGGGGCTAGCGTGCCACAGCTAGCCGGGATGGAGTCCGGGGTTAAAGTCTGGAGCTGCTGAAGAGGCAAGAGACCATTGTTTCAGGGTGTGCGAGGAGAGGGGATTCAGAGCACCGCCTAAACGAGCTCCACAGACGGGTGCGAGCTGTGGCGATCAGTGCGGACCTCAGAGACGGGGATGGACCACTAACGCTGCCGCCAAAAAGCCTGTGTGCAAGCACAGGTCACTATCCACACACACACCCCCCCGGAAGCCTGTGCAGCCCACCACTGCCAGGGTCCTATGATTCAGGGACAATTTTCCTGAGAGAACACACAGCACACCTCAGGCTGTTGCAATGTCATGCTGGCCTCTGCTGCTGCAGGCTCGCCCCGCATTCCAATTATGACTACTGTACCCCTCCCTCCCGCTAGCCTGAGTGAGCAAGAGAGCCCTAATCAGCCTCTGCTTTAACCCTCTCCTGGCTGGGTGGGGAACAGACGCCCTCAGGTGACCTACACACAGAGGCGGGGCCAAAACCAAAGCTGAACCCGGGAGCTGTGAGAACAAAGAAGAGAAGACGAAATATCTCCCAGCAGCCTCAGAAGCAGAGGATTAAAGCTCCACAATCAACTTGATGTACCTGCATCTGTGGAATACCTGAATAGACAACAAATCATCCCAAAACTGAGGCGGTGGACTTTGGGAGCAACTGTAGACTTGGGGTTTGCTGTCTCTGCATCTGATTTGTTTCTGGTTTTATGTTTATCTTAATTTAGCTCTTAGTGCTTGTTATCATCGGTGGATTTGTTTATTGGTTTGGTTGCTCTCTTCCTTTTTTTAAATATTTTTTCCCCTTTTTTCTCTTTTTGTAAGTGTGTGTGGGGGTGTGTGTGTATGTTTCTTTGTGTGATTTTGTCTATTTAGGTTTGCTTTTACCATTTGTAATAGGGTTCTGTTTTTTTTTTTAAGTTTTTGTTGGTGGTGTTCGTTTGTTTTTTCTTTTTACAAGTGTGTGTGTGTACGTCTCTTTGTGTGACTTTGTCTGTTTAGTTTTGCTTTTACCATTTGGTTTGAGGTTGTATCTGTCCGTTTTTATGTTTGTTTTTTTCTTCCTTTTCTCCTGAGCTGTGCAGCTGGCAGGGTCTCGGTGCTCCGGCCTGGTGTCCAGACTCAGCCTCCAAGGTGGGAGAGCCGAGTCCAGGACACTGGACCATCAGAGACCTCCCAGCCCCACATAATATCAATCAGCAAGAGCTCTTCCAGAGATCTCCGTCTCAACACTAAGACCCAGCTCCAACCAGTGGCTAGCAAACTCCAGTGCTGGATGCCCCATGCAAAACAACGAGCAGCTAGACAGGAACACAACCCCACCCATTAGCAGCGAGGTTGCCTACAAGTCATACTAAGTTCACAGACACCCCAAAACATACCGCCAGACACGGCCCTGACCACCAGAAGGTCAACATCCAGCCCCACCCACCAGAACACAGGCACCAGTCCCTTCCACCAGGAAGCCTACACAAGCCACTGAACCAACCTCACCCACTGAGGGCAGACACCAAAAACAACGGGAACTACGAACCTGCAGCCTGCAAAAAGGAGACCCCAAACACAGTAACTTAAACAAAATGAGAAGACAGAGAAATATGCAGCAGATGAAGGAGGAAGGTAAAAACCCACCAGACCAAACAAATGAAGAGGAAATAGGCAGTCTACCTGAAAAAGAATTCAGAGTAATGATAGTAAAGATGATCCAAAATCTTGGAAATAGAATGGAGAATATACAAGAAATGTTTAACAAGGACCTATAACAACTAAAGAGAAAAACAAACAATGATGACAACACAATAAATGAAATTAAAAATTCTCTAGAAGGAATCAATAGAAGAATAACTGAGGCAGAAGAACAGATAAGTGACCGGGAAGATGAAATAGTGGAAATAACTGCTGCAGAGCAGAATAAAGAAAAAAGAATGAAAAGAATTGAGGACAGTCTCAGAGACCTCTGGGACATTAAATGCACCAACATTCGAATTATAAGGGTCCCAGAAGAAAAATAGAAGAAGAAAGGGTCTGACAAAATATTTGAAGAGATTATAGTTGAAAACTTCCCTAACTTGGGAAAGGAAAGTCAATCAAGTCCAGGAAGCACAGAGAGTCCCATACGGGATAAATCCAAGGAGAAACACACCAAGACACATATTAATCAAACTATCAAAAATTAAATACAAAGAAAAAATATTAAAAGCAGCAAGGGAAAAACAACAAATAACATACAAGGGAATCCCCATAAGGTTAACAGCTGATTTTTCAACAGAAACTTTGCAAGCCAGAAGGGAGTGGCAGGACATATTTAAAGTGATGAAAGGGAAAAACCTACAACCAAGATTACTCTACCCAGCAAGGATCTCATTTAGATTTGATGGAGAAAATAAAACCTTTACAGACAAGCAAAAGCTAAGAGAATTCAGCACCACCAAACCAGCTTTACAACAAATGCTAAAGGAACTTCTCTAGGCAGGAAACACAAGAGAAGGAAAACACCTACAAAAACACACCCAAAACAATTAAGATAATGGTAATAGGAACATACATGTTGATAATTACCTTACATGTAAATGGATTAAATGCTCCAACCAAAAGACATAGACTGGCTGAATGGATAAAACAAGACCTGTATATATGCTGTCCACAAGAGACCCACTTCAGACCTAGGGACACATACAGACTGAAAGTGACAGGATTGGAAAAGATATCCCATGCAAATGGAAATCGACAGCTGGAGCAGCAATACTCACATCAGACAAAATAGACTTTAAAATAAAGACTATTAAAAAAGACAAAGAAGGACACTACATAATGATCAAGGGCTCAATCCAAGAAGAAGATATAATACTTGTAAATATTTATGCACCCAACATAGGAGCACCTCAATACATAAGACAAATGCTAACAGCTATAAAAGGGGAAACTGACAGTAACACAATAATAGTGGGGGACTTTTAACACCCCTCTTTCACCAATGGACAGATCATCTAAAATGAAAATAAATAAGGAAACACAAGTTTTAAATGACACATTAGACCAGGTGGACTTAATTGATATTTATAGGACAGTCCCCATCCAAAAACCACAGCATACACTTTCTTCCTAAGTGCACATGGAACATTCTCCAGGACAGATCATATCTTGGGTCACAAATCAAGCCTTGGTAAATTTAAGAAAGGTGAAATCATGTATCTTTTCCAACCACAATTCTCTGAGACTAGATATCAATTACAGGAAAAAAACTGTAAAAAATACAAACATATGGAGGCTAAACAGTATGCTACTAAATAACCAAAAGATCCCTGAAGAAATCAAAGAGGAAATCAAAAAATACCTACAGGAAAAAAAAAAAAAAATACCTACAGGGCTTCCCTAGTGGCGCAGTGGTTGAGAGTCCGCCTGCCAATGCAGGGGACACAGGTTCGTGCCCCGGTCTGGGAAGATCCCACATGCCGCGGAGCGGCTGGGCCCGTGAGCCATGGCCACTGAGCCTGCACGTCCAGAGCCTGTGCTCCGCAACGGGAGAGGCCACAACAGTGAGAGGCCTGCGTACCGCAAAACAAACAAACAAAAAAACCCAAAAAACCTACAGACAAATGACAATGAAAACACAGCGGCCCAAAACAGCAAAAGCAGTTCTAAGAGGGAAGTTTATAGCAATACAATCCTACCTCAAGAAACAAGAAAAGTGCTTGCCTCGGCAGCACATACACTAAAATTGGAATGATATAGAGAAGATTAGCATGGCCCCTGTGCAAGGATGACACGCAAATTCATAAAGCGTTCCACATTTTTGATATATGGAAAATGTAAGAATTTAATATAGTCCCTTGATAATGTTTATTAAAAACTAATAGTAAAGTCAAGTATAAAGATTCCTTTACAAGTATATGATTGTTTTATAAAACAAAAAGTTAAAAACAGAAAAAGAAAAAAGAAACAAGAAAAATCTCAAAAAACAACTTAAACTTACACCTAAAGCAATTAGAGAAAGAAGAACAAAAAAACCCAAAGTCAGCAGAAGGAAAGAAATCATAAAGATCAGAAATAAATGAAAAAGAAATGAAGGAAACAATAGCAAAGATCAATAAAACTAAAAGCTGGTTCTTTGAGAAGATAAACAAGTTTGATAAACCTTTAGCCAGACTCATCAAGAAAGAAAAGAAGACTCAAATCAACAGAATTAGCAATGAAAAAGGAGAAGTAACAACTGACACTGCAGAAATACAAAGGATTTTGAGAGATTACTACAAGCAACTGTATGCTAATAAAATGGACAACCTGGAAGAAATGGACAAATTCTTAGAAAAGTACAACCTTCCAAGACGGAACCAGGAAGAAACAGAAAATATAAACAGACCAATCACAAGCACTGAAATTGAAACTGTGATTAAAAAATCTTGCAACAAACTAAAGCCCAGGACGAGATGGCTTCACAGGTGAATTCTATCCAACAGTTGGAGAAGAGCTAACACCCATCCTTCTCAAACTCTTCCAAAATATAGCAGAGGGAGGAATACTCCCAAACTCATTCTATGAGGCATCTTCACCCTGATACCAAAACCAGACAAAGATGTCACAAAAAAAGAAAACTACAGGCCAATATCACTGATGAACACAGATGTAAAAATCCTCAACAAAATACTAGCAAACAGAATCCAACAGCACATTAAAAGGATCACACACCATGATCAAGTGGGGTTTATCCCAGGGATGCAAGGATTCTTCAATATATGCAAATCAATCAATGTGATACAATATGGTCAATGAAATAAGTTCTAAAGGAAATAATCTCAATGTATATTATCATCTATCCTTTTGCCATTGGGGATTACAAACTTATTAATATATTAATTTCATGAGTCATATCTGCAAAATAAGACCTTAAAGATAAACATTATAGGCTATTATAATTATTGCATGGAAACGTGTATTCTAAGTTGGCTATTACCAGAAGCATCAATAAAATTGCATAGCTAGAAATATCATTTCTAATATGATTTGTTTCTATAATGGTATTGAAACCATGACATGAAAACCAGATCAATAGAATTCTAATATTTTAAATTGTTTATATCCTCCCATATTTTCCTTTCCCATCCATTTACAATGCTGAAAGTAGCATTGCTGTACTTTCAAAATGAACACACCAACCTGAAAACAGATTTTACTTATGAAAACATGTATTAAGATGGGATGGAAAACAGGGAGGAAAATTACTTGGGGGGAAGGTAGCAGAGAGGAGAGGCAACTTTAATTTTCCTTTCTAATTTTACTTCAAAGACCCGATGTTCTTAATACTAAAGTAAGATTCTGTTCTAGCGCTTTACTCTCAGCTCTGCTCACATCCGTGCTCAGTAACCTAGCAATGTTTAAACCTGCATATGCATGAGGTGGTCACACTTTCCTTACCACCCGATCATCTGTATCTGCCATTTTTCATCACAACCTTGTTGAGGCTAGCAGCGTTCTGACAGACCGTAGACCCAAAATGGTGTTCACTGCTCAAATTAAAACATGTAAGTAATTTGACAAAGAATCTTTGAGAAACAAGCAGCCATCACTAAGCATCCTCTCTGCAGAAATACTTCTCACCATGAGTGGCACAGAAACAGATCACAGATTTAAAAAATGAAAATGTTTGTCTCACATTCACAAAAATTTGTTCTCATGAGACTCATTTCTAAGTGCTCCGTTTAAAAACATGAGATTGGGAGCACTGAGGACTTATCGGCATTCTCCCAGGGGAATGAAGAATGAAATTAAAGTGAAGATGAGCTGGTCTAATTTTTCAACCCTTTATTTCACTCTAAAATACTTCCATTTGAAGATTTACTAGTGTCTTCTTCATATGGGCCCAAATTCACTGACAGAGGCTCACAAACATGGCGTTGTAACACGTGGTGGCCAGCAGACAAGGTGGCCCCTAGTGATTCTCACCTCCTGGCAGTCAAGCCCTTCGCAGTCCTCTTGCCTCACCTGTAAGGCGAGGTCATTGAAGACACTGAGGCCTCCCTCTTGTTCTCTCTTGAATCGCTCACTCCGGGGGAAGCCAAGCACCATGACCTGAAGAGCTGTGACCTCCCACCGATCAGGATCGACTTGGAAGCATATCCTAGCCTTAGCCAAGCGTTCAGGCGACTACAGCCCCAACCAACACCTTGACCGCATTCCCCTAAGAGACGGAGCCAGACCACCCAGCTAGGTCACTTCCGTAATTCCTGACTCTCAGAAACTCTGAGATATTAAATGCTTACTGTTTTAAGCTGCTAAGTTCTGACGTAATTTGTCAGGCAGCAAGAGAAAACTAAGGTACGATACTTCTTTATTTTTCATCCATCACATGTACAACCAATTTAAAGCTCAGTAGGCCTAGAAATGTTAGATGCAAATAGGAAAACACTTTGCAACCCAAATAGGGAGGCAGAAAGTCAGATCTAGACACATCGAAAGCATGCCTTTGTAATTCCATTTGAAAGACATCACATGTGTAAACTGTTGCTACTGAAGCCCAGAATGCTGCTACACCAGACAAGGCACCACTAGAGTACTGATAAAGGCTGTCATACAGAAGATGCTCATTACATGACTGACCAATCAGTGAATGAATAAACGCAGCAGGAATGAAAGAAACGGATGATGCCAAGGCTGATGAAGAGTCATAGCACACAGATCTTTATAGTCACTTGTTTGCAATGTTTCTTTCAACCACCAGAGGGCAGGAGTGGCACATTGTTCTTCTTTGACCCACTAGCACTTACAATGCCTAAAGCATGTAGTAGGAAAAAAATATATAAAGTCTGCACAAATGGAGGGGCAGAGAAAGGGAGGATGCTTGTTCATAAGTGGGAAGAGATTAAGTCTGACTATAATGCCTCAAAAAGCTTCTTGGAATGTGAGCTGCATTAGAGTACAGGACTTCATATACTAATGCTAATTAGTGCTAATTCATAAATTACATAATTTAAAACTAAATCATAAATGGTATTTTAGATAGAGAATAAGATAAACAAGCATGGAGGCTGAGAACATCAGACCAATATCAAGGAACACATGACCAGAGCATAGGGAATGTGGTCTGGGACTCAATTTCAATCCAACCTTTTTACTCTTACTCCTTTTCTTCTACCTACTAACTAGAAATGAGTTGGTATTATTCTCTTAGGAAATGTCTCTTTCTACAGAAAACAAGAAATTTAGCAGACTGAATTCAGGCACAGTCTCAGCTCTCCACAGGTGATTATAATCCAACTTTTTTGTTCTATGTAACCCAAACAAGCATCAGTGTGTGCCTGGGAGAAGCTACATCCATGGCACGTGCAGTGCCCAGAAAGGAATAATCACCCTCTCTGTGGCCAGCCTCACTAACTCAACCCAGAGGGCAGATGTCACAGTGCCCTTGGAAATCTTTTTATCAGAGCAAGTACTTGCCAACTGCCCTAGTAATTTTTTTTTTTTTTTTTTTTTGCAGTACGTGGGCCTTTCACTGTTGCGGCCTCTCCTGTTGCGGAGCACAGGTTCCGGACGCACAGGCTCAGTGGCCATGGCTCACGGGCCCAGCTGCTCTGCGGCATGTGGGATCTTCCCAGACCGGGGCACGAACCCACGTCCCCTGCATCGGTAGGCGGACTCTCAACCACTGCGCCACCAGGGAAGCCCCTGCCCTAGTATTTTCAATGTTGCCTTCTAGTAAATAGTTTTTATTGAATTAAATTTTTAAATATCCATCATTTTCTACTGAATTGGAAGCCTACTCCTAATGACAAAATTAGCAAAACCATTTTCCTTTTTCTTCAAGTTACTTAACTTAGCTAGAGCCAGGGACGACTTCATATTTTATTTTATGCGGTCTTTGGCAAGTTATGTTGCTTTTATGGTTCATGGGCTTGATTCCTAGATCTAAGATTTATGGTTGGCAAGAATATTTATAAGCCTATAGAGACAGATAACGAATAAAATGGAATCCTAACATGTCCAAAAGGATATCCTTACTGAAAGAAGCTGAAGGAGATAAATGGGTTAACCCTCGATTAATCTAAAAGGCGTTAATAAAAATGTCCCATTCCCCTCGTCTACAATAAAAAAAACAAAATGTTACACGTATGTTTGTAATAAAGATCAAACTGTCCCAAGAATGACCATTATAAATTAGTTAATGATAACCATACTGGATCTACATTTGTGGGGCAAATCTTACTGATAATAATTGAACAGAGTAAAGCATTTAATTCTGTTCAGTGGGCCTCTACTCATCTGTAAACCCCTGAATCATTTGCAGGATTTAAAATACGTAAGTACATAGTATTCTTCAGAGGAATGAGAGACTCTTAGAGCCTCAAATGACAGAAAATCCAATTCAAAAGAACTTAAACAAAACAAGGGACACTTATTGGCTTAAAAAATTGAAAAGTCCAGGAATCGATCCAGAGACTCAACTCACACGACAAAGGGGTGTGTGTCTGTCCGTCTCAGCCCCTCACCCCGCTCCCTCCCCGAGTCTCCTGTCCCATGAGGACAGCTCTAGGCTTACACCTTTACAGCTTCAAATCCAACCAAAGAGATTCTTTTCCTCCAGAGATTCAGCAAAGTCCCAGGGTCAAGTCTCACTGGTCCAGTCACATCACGTGCACATTCCTAAGGTCAGGTGTGCATCAAATACAGGGCAAGACCAGGCCTGAGAGCCAGCAGGGAGTTATTGCCCAAAGAAAATGCAGGTTAGATTGTCAGGAGAAAGAGGACGATGGGCAGGGAACAAAATAAAGAGACACTATCGACGTCTGTACACGGCTTCAAAGAGGCCCCTGGATGCCCTCTCCAAAGTCAAGAACCAGTGTAAAAAAGGCTTAGAGAAGAACAGGCACATTTCTAAAACGTTACCTGAAATCTAAGCTTGCACGACACTTACTGGAGGCCTAACCACAGCCGGTGCCTTCCTCGTCTGAATCCACGTGGGGGCGCTGCACCCCGTCCGCAGACGCCGCGTCACCTCTTCC
The DNA here is from genome assembly GCF_949774975.1 of Lagenorhynchus albirostris. Taxonomy (NCBI): domain Eukaryota; kingdom Metazoa; phylum Chordata; class Mammalia; order Artiodactyla; family Delphinidae; genus Lagenorhynchus; species Lagenorhynchus albirostris. The sequence continues at coordinate 89,165,813 of NC_083105.1, forward strand.
TGAAGCAAGGGTCTGGCTTCTGACTCTGAGGTTCCGGGCACCTCTCTGACTTTCTCAGGCATTCACTCCCCAGTTTCCTCCCCTCTTTTTCTACCTTATTCTATCACTAATCTATCGTTTCTGTCACTTCTATTCAAACGAGTCTCAAATATTCACCTCCGGACCAAAAAAAAAAAAAATCCTTATAAAAATTCCACTCCCACATTTAAAAAACCAAATATACACCTCAGAACCTAAGTACCGCGCCCCAAATATCCAAAACAAACATCTCTCCTTTAAAACCCAGCCCTTCCTCTCTCTCAGTTATCTGTGTGAGAAAGACTCTGATCACCTGTGCTTCAGGATTCAGCTCAAACATCACATCTTCCTTCCGTGACGCCGTCCCTCCCCGCTCCTGCCCAGGCTGGGGTACTGCTTTCAGGGCACCCCGCCCGCTGTCACAGTATGTATCCCATTTCACCGTAATGACTGGTGTACTTCCTGAGTTCCCACCCCAGACTATAAACCAACAGCAAGGGCACAGCTGTCTTACATCTGTATCCAACAGGCCAAGCAGAGCGGCTGGTACATAGAAGGTTCCCAATGAATGTTTTTGTTTTTTTGTGTTTTTCTTTCTTTTTTTTTTGCGGTACGCGGGCCTCTCACTGTTGTGGCCTCTCCCGTTGCGGAGCACAGGCTCTGGACGCGCAGGCTCAGCGGCCGTGTTTCACGGGCCCAGCCGCTCCGCTGCATGTGGGATCCTCCCGGACCGGGGCACGAAGCCGTGTCCCCTGCATCGGCAGGTGGACTCTCAACCACTGTGCCACCAGGGAAGCCCCCCAAAGAATGTTTAATGAAAGGGAGAGAAAAGTTGAATTCTTATTAAAGATCTACACTTTTCCTGGTTTAAAATATTTACTACTTGCTAAAAAGGATTGTCAGAAAGAAAAAAAAGTTTGGCTTTACTATTCCAACAGTCTGTGTCTAGGCAAAAGACCACTACCAAAATTTATAAAACAAAAAGGAAACAGAAACAGAATTAAGGTGAAAAGCCACTACTGTCTTCTTTCCTTTTTCTTAGTAATCCCCTAGGTTAAAAAAATAATAATGTTGGTAGATATTAAACACTAGGATACTTTGTTTTTTCTCTCCGAGGGACTAACAGGAACAGTCCATTGATAGGCCGAAGATGTGCGTGCTGCTGAGGCCATAACAAATCTTTCCTCGTAGGTACCAAGCAGCTCAGATGGCTGAGGCACACAGAGCTGACTGGGAACTCCATCCTCTCAACCCGAAGCCCTTGCTTCTTGCTGACATTCCTCCTATCTTTAAAGTGTCTTTAATTCTTATGACATGAATTTTGGCCCGAGAATATGTTATTTTCTAGTTTTTGTGGCACTGAACGCATTGCTTAATGTCTCTGAGCCTAAATGTCCTCATCTTTAAAATGGGAATAATAATACGTGTCTCATAGGGACGCTGACCAGAGTAAGTGAAGGAGAAGCCCCTGCAGCACAGCTAGTGCCCATAGTAAGGGCTGTGATGACGGTGATCACAGCGCGGCCTGGCAGTCACAGGGGACACGAAGGTCGGCTGGCGCACTAAGCTGATGCCCCTACCCGCTTCCAGAGTTACTTGAGAGCAGCTTGCTTGACTCTACTCCAGGGAGGTATTCTTCATCCTCATCTTGCTATACGTGTATCTTAAAACTAATTCATTCCTTCTGATGACTTTTAAACTTGTGCACAATTTTAAACAAACTTGCTCTTTGGACTCATTCATGGTGGTTTCTCCCCTTTTTAATCTCCTTCCAGTCAATCAAGTTTTGATGACATTTATTTTCATTAGAGTTTTTTAAACTTTAATAAGCAAGTTCCCTGTTTCATTGCCGTTCAGAAACTTAACTTTCAAAAGAAGTCGTAAACGTGTTTTATCTGCGGTGAGATGACAAGAGCTTTGTGACGGGGGCCTTTTAATATAATCCTCAACATTACTCTGTGTTTGGTTTTCTCCTTAGATTATTCACATCAACACGAAGCAACTGCAGTCTGTACTGTTTTTAGTACCATCACACATAACCTTAGAAACCTTATCCTACTCAACTCACCCTAGCCCTTGACAGCCAGCAGTACAAATAAAAAAGTTAAAACATGCTACATCTATCTAACCTTTGGTCTATCTAACTTTTCTATTTATTTATTTTTGGTTTTGGGTGGTTTTTTTTTTGTTTTTTTTTTTTTTTGCGGTACGCGGGCCTCTCACTGTTGTGGCCTTTCCCGTTGCGGAGCACAGGCTCCGGACGCGCAGGCTCAGCAGCCATGGCTCACGGGCCCAGCCGCTCCGCAGCATGTGGGATCTTCCCGGACCGGGGCACGAACCCGTGTCCCCTGCATCGGCAGGTGAACTCTCATCCACTGCGCCACCAGGGAAGCCCTGGTGTTTGTTTTTAAGACAAAATATTTCTGGTATTTTATTTCCTCTTCATTACTTGGATTTTGATGGAGATACAAAGTGACACTGATTCAATGTAAAGTAGGCATAAGAAGTGTGATGAGGAAACGAAGAGTCCGTCTAATTCCACTTCATCTTGCTATGGACAGAGTACTCGAATTAGGATAAAAGTAAATTTCAACTGCTATTACTAATTATAAGCAAAACTACAAATCACGTATACATGTATTTCTTAAAACTACCCTGTACCAGAGAAATTGTCATTCATTTTAAAGTTCCCATATACAAAAATTTTGCAAGAAGCTGAAGCTTCTTCCTTTTGGGGAAAGGTCAACCTCTAAGAATACAACACAATCAAAACATTAAAAATGTCAGAACTATTTCTCTCACTGGCAATAATAACAGAAAGTAAGTAACAGCTTGGATGGAGAAAAACAAATCTGCTTCAGAGCTCAAACTCCAGAAATGTAAAGAAAAAGTGCCCCCATCTGGCCAAACAAAAAACTTAACATTTTAGATGCTCATATTAACGCCTGTTCAAGTGTAATTTACAGGGCTTTAATTGGTGTATTGGTGTAATTGGTGTATAAATAAATCTGAAGATTTAAAAAAATAAGTAGCAAGCCAACAGCATAACAATTTTTTCTGCTTTTTACAAATATAACTACTTGCTGTTCAAAAACAACTATTTAAACCATAAAATATAAAGCAAATTATATATTTGATATATTAGAATATGTATTAGGAAGAAAATAGTTACCAGTCCTCTTATTTGCAAATCATTAATAATAAAATAGCACACATAACTTTACATTCTGATGACAAGCCTGATTAATGACTGCCATATGCTATTATCTGGAAAAAAATATCTTTGCACAACTTAAAAGTTCAGAATTTTCCTTCCTGAGTACTTCTAAAAACTAACATGCCACCTCAAGTTAAACTACTTATATTATCAGATTGACATCTCTGCCAAACAGATCCAGTAGAGCCAAACAGATCCGTCTCTGCCAAACAGATCCAACAGATCCAGCAAATGAAAATAAAGCTTTCAGCTGTGCTGTGACACTAACGTTACCAATGAAATGCTGGCGGCGAGTAATCCTGTCATTACCAGTAATGATGATGACAATAATAATACTAATAGTACTAGAAATTGCTTAAATGGTAGCAATTTGCAGGCACGGTGGCACTGCAGGGGTAACAGGGTACCCCCCCACCAAGATATCCACGTCCTGATCACCAGAACCCGCGATTCGGTTACTTCACTACCTTACATGGCAAAAGGGACTTTGAAGACGTGGTTAAAATGGGGAGACAAGATGGAGAGATTGTTCTGGAGTAGCCGGGTGGCCCGATGGAATCACCGGGGCCCTTAAACATGGAAGAGGGAGGCAGAAGAGTCAGGGGGGGGTGGGGCCATGCAAGAAGGCTGGGAGAGATGCAACACTGCTGGCTAATTTTTACAACAGTAAAGTGTGTCTAATTTTTACAACAGCAACATAAAACTAATACACTGAGCTAAACTCAGTTACTCCTCATGCTAGTGAGGGTGGTACTACTACTAATCCTACTTTAGCAGAAGGAACTTGAGACTTAAAAAGACAGACCAGGGGCTACCCTGGTGGCGCGGTGGTTGAGAGTCTGCCTGCCAATGCAGGGGACACGGGTTCGTGCCCCGGTCCGGGAAGATCCCACATGCTGCGGAGCGGCTGGGCCTGTGAGCCATGGCTGCTGAGCCTGCGCGTCCGGAGCCTCTGCTCCGCAGCGGGAGAGGCCACAACAGTGAGAGGCCCGTGTACCGCAAAAAAAAAAAAGACAGACCAATTAACTTGTCTGGGGTCACACAGCTAAATAATCTTCAGGCTTGGGTTTGTCTATCTGATACCAGCATCACGCAAGGATGATGTCCATCTCGATCGTTGCCTTCAATCTGTAAGCACAGTACTTGGGGCCTCTCGGTGCCGAATGGGCTCCACGAATTTCTCCCACCCTCACTCTCCCAAGGGAAAGTGATGATGTAAATAGTTTCAAACAACAGTAAGTGGAAGCGACATCTTCCTCCCACTTACTGTTGTTTGAAACTATTTACATCGTCACTCTCCCTGTTCAACCAACCTTTGACTCATTCTATCTTCTACCTTCGACATCCACTGTGACCACGCTGAAGCAGAACAAATCCCTTGGATAAAAATAATACTCTAACTCACATCCTATTATCAGCTTCAGTCATGTAATGTCTCACTTGAAAGCTTTCAGTTCTCCAGAATATAATCAAGTAAAACCTAAGTTCCTTTTTAAGAATCTGACTTTTTTTTTTTAAAGAATCTGACTTTAGGAATCCTTTCCGGATCTCAAAAAGATCCCATCTTACCTTTCCACCTTGTACTACTGCCTCAAAACACTGCAAGACCCATTCAAATGCAGTCTTTGGGCCCATATTTTGCCGCTGTCTCACTTCCATATCCTTTGTTGTTCCATGATATTCATCTAGACTGTGCATCTATCAAAAACCATGCCCCCCCTCCCCCGCAAAAAAAAGTAGTGCACCAGCCATAAAGTCCTCAAAAATTCTGCTTGTACCGGTCATCAGTCCCTGCCTTGCCCAGCTCCATCTGGCTTTGGATACTAACGATCCACTTAGGCTAAAGGAGGTGGTAACGTCATCTCTTAGGTCAGACACCCTGGATCCAAATCCTGGCTCTACCACCTCCCAGCCTTGTGATTTAGGGCAGTTGTTCACTTCTCTGGACTAAGCTTCCTTAACTGAAAAGTGGGGAACATAATAGTATCCTCCTCATAGGGCCGTTTCAAGGATTAAATGGCACAAGTAGCTGGCAGCATAGCTGGTATATAGAGTCTTGATTTTTACTGCAGTTCCCTTCAAGAAGTGGCTTCCTCCTTCAGTCTTAGTTCACTTGGCCGACACAAGTGATACGGCTAATCATTACCTTCCCCTCTCCCAGAAGGTTGGACCTTGTGCCCTATTCCACAGTGCCAAGCTATGCCTCTATTTCCACCAGATGGACCCCAACTCCCAATCCCCGGTACTGCAATACAGAGATCACCACGAAGCAGTACCTCCTTTTACCATCTTCCCCTTTTCCCCTCCTGACCGATCCCCCGACTCCCAGATCAGATCCTTAACATATTTTCTTAAGCACCATTTTATTTATCCACTTAAATACTATGACTTTAACAACTGACGGTACATGAGTTAACCCTTCTAGCACTGGCTTCTCCAGTAAACAAACCCCTTTTCCCACTACTGTATCAATGAAAAAAGTCAACGTGCTGTTATTGTTGTTACTGGTATATGTTCTATTCACCTACACACCTATATTATCTTATTTACCTACAGGTTTCTTGAGAGCAAGGACTATATAGTAATCATCTTTGAATTCCTCCAGATCTAAACACACTCAGTTTTACTGATTAAGCTAATGGATGAAATGAGTCACATCCGGCCCGCAGTTGCGTGACCAGTCAGCAAAAATATCTTTCTGTTTACCACCCCTCCCCCAACCACTGGTACCAAAACACAAACCCAGGCAAATTTATCCTTGCTTGCAATTATAAATGCCTGATGCCATTTCACTTTCCTCAGGTTTCCAGTGACATTTCTTTACACGACCTTACCTTAATTATCTTAACGTACTAACCTGTTCCATGCATCGCATTTTAAAATACCAAAATAATAATCAACATAGACACATTCACGCTTTCCAGAATTTCCACTTTTAATTACAGTGAGCCACTGTACCTTAAGCCTTCAGAGTCTATACTTCAGTTCTATGAAATTACTATGCTTCATTCAACCAGAGATTTCAAACTTCTTTAAAAGGTAACACAGTACTACTGTTCTACTTCATTTACTCACATGCCTCCCCCCTTTAACCTCAGCTTGGTGCTGAATTTAACTTGCTTGATAATCTAAGCCTAGTTCAAGTCTAACTCATGCCAGTGTTGGTCTGCAGCTATCAGCTGTTCTGCCATCTTCTATTTGGTTATGTTGAGTTCCGGGCATCTCAGGTAAGGAATTAAATTATTTCTTAGAGAGGGAGGTATTCTTTTTAATCTGATATTTTCCATAATATTAAAGAACTAAACTGATTTTTTTTTTCTTTTTACAATTACTACAAGGTAACTAAAAGATTTCTTTCAACTATGTGCCTTTCCATGTGAAACACACAGAACTTTAGAACAGTGGCTCGGAAGCCTGGCTGTGCACTGTAATCATCTGAGGGGTTCTTGAAAAGTAGACCCCCAGGCTCCACACCAGAGGGGTCTGACTTGGTTGGTCTCTGATAAGCCCAAGTTTGAATGCTGTTGCGGATGTCTGTTGAGGAACCAGTGAATAAGAAGCACAGCCTGCAGAACCTTTCTTCTCTTTAAAAGAAAATACTATATTTCAAAGATCTATATAAATATAAATATATATTTAAAAATATGTATATTGCATTCAATCAGTCATTTAATTTAAAAATCTCACGTAACCAACATATTTTACACCATCAATGTACTGCATGTATCTTTGGAAATATAATTGCAATAATCACTGTCAAATTTTTTCCCCAACTGATCAGTCTTCATATTGGTGAGTTCCTAAAACAAACTTCCAGGTGTAAAAATTTCTTGCACATCAAACGTAATAACACAATATACATTCTAAATACCTTTAATCCTCGGTATCTGGACCAATTGTTTCCTATCTGCGCGCTGCCAATTTAAAACCCACTTGCTGGATCAGTCTACAGAACAAATCCCCCTGTGCTGTATTATTTTTGTGTGTGAAACACCCCAGATTAGAACGCCTCAGCCCGGAGAATGACGCCCCTCGTGGGCCGAGGGAGGAGCTTTCTGCTGGGCCTGCAGAACAGTCTTGAGAATGAAAATGCCCTTGACCACTGTCAAATGACCTAGTCTTTCAGACTAAAAATTTAAATCCCAACAGTGATTTAAAAATCTATATTCAGCTGTTAAGCCCTTTTGGACTCAAACAGCAGACACACATAATAAATCTCAAAGCCGACAGTTTGAGATTTGCTTACTACCTCTGGCACTCCCAAGCTCTAAAAAAATCACTGGTATACTGCACTCTGGTACAACGCATAACTAAGTATAACATTAATTATATAGGAGAGGCTCTGAAAGACTTTTGCTTAAATAAATGCCATTTTTTCATATAAATTTATCAGGTTACCTTCTACCTCATTCTAGCTATTTTTTTTTTCTGTATCTCTTTCACAAAAAAAAGTTATATTACTATTCTGTTACAAACAAGAGGCTAAATCTCAACTACCCTGAAATTAACTTACTTGTTAACTACTGGAAAAGCCCATTTCTCCCCCATGCACCAGGGAAAAACCTATATATCCCCAAAATCTATATGTAACTAACACTTCATTCTTTTGCAATTCCAATTGTTTTTCAGGCTCCCCTCCAGTCGTTAGCAGTATGCATAAATTTATAAAATTGTGATCCCAGAGTATCACACTTGTTTCTTCTGTTTCAATACAAATAATATTGCTATGCTGAGGTCTTTAACAATAATGCATGGAATCAAAAAAAAAAAAAAGAAAAGAAAAAGGAATGGAAAAGTATTCAAGAATAGTTATAAAAGAGTCAATTTCACACTTAAAAAAATTGTACCCCCAAAACTGATTTCCCAGTGCCAAGGAATTAAATGCCTTGCTTTAAAATGTAATGTAATCATTAGTCATAAGAAGAGTCATAAGAATTTCTGAAACAGGCAATGTGTGTTTGCAATTAAAACAACACAAAGATAAGATTTTCCCTGCTTTCTCCAGAGCATTTGGTTTCTATTCCCAAACAGAATAAACCAAGTAAGTAAGATATACATGGCTTTCTAGATTTCAACTAATTAGGCTAACATACCACCACTCACTATAAATAATTCTACTTCTTCTTCTTTTCTCCTTTTTAAAGAAAGCAATTAACAGACATCATCACATGATAGCCCACACCTCCTCTGTAGAGATGAAGAAACTAACACCCGGTGAGAGAGATGGGAAGTGTAATGGAGGAAGCCGAAGTTCTACCACTTTCTGCTCAGGACAGACGCACGTCAACCAGGAAAACCCTGTCAGTATCTCACCAAACAGAGGTAAGCAGGCTCCATACTACCTCTGTGCACATCAGCACAATCTGTTTCATTATGTGGATTTTGTAACTTCAATCATGAAAATTAAGAATAAAATTAACTACCCCCTTGGAAAGCGTGGTCAAGCATCCTACCGCACAGCCTATTTCATGGAAGCCCCACGGTTGCAATCTGTCTCTCAGATCTTTTTTTTTTTTTTGGATTAAATTTTTTTTTAATTTCATATTGAAATATAGTTGATTTACAATGCTATGTTAGTTTCAGGTGTACAGCAAAGTGATTCAGTTATATATTCTTTTTCAGATTCTTTTCCCATTTGTTATTACAGAATATTTAGTAGAGTTCCCTGTGCTATACAGTAGGTAGGTCCTTGTTGATTATCTATTTTATATATAGTAGTATGTATATGTTAATCCCAAACTCCTAATTTATCCCTCCCCCTGCACCTTTCCCCTTTGATAACCGTAAGTTTGTTTTCTAAGTCTGTGAGTCTGTTTCTGTTCTGTAAATAAGTTCATTTGTATCATTTTTTTAGATTCCACATATAAGCGATACCATATGATATTTGTCTTTCTCTGACTTACTTCACCTAGTACGATCATCTCTAGATTCATCCATGTGGCCACAAATGGCACTATTTCATTCTTTTTTATGGCCGAGTAATATTCCTTTGTATATATGTACCACATCTTCTTTATTCATTCATCTGTCAATGGGCATTTAGGTTGCTTCCATATCTCGGCTACTGTAAACACTGCTGCAATGAACATTCAGGTGCATGTATCTTTTGGAATTATGGTTTTCTCCAGATACATGCCCAGGACTGGGACAGCTGGATCATATGGTAGCTCTATTTTTAGTTTTTTAAGGAACCTCCATACCGTTCTCCATAGTGGCTGTACCAATTTACATTCCCATCAACAGTGCAAGAGGGTTCCCTTTTCTCCACACCCTCTCCAGCATTTGTTATTTGTCGACTATTTTAATGATGGCCATTCTGACTGATGTGAGGTGGTACCTCACTGTAGTTTTGATTTGCATTTCTCTAATAATTAGCGATGTTCAGCATCTTTTCATGTGCTTTTTGGCCATCTGTATGTCTTCTTTGGAGAAATGTCTATTTAGATCTTCTGCCCATTTTTTGATTGGGTTGTTTGTTTTCTCCAGGTCTTGATTTCCCTGTTTTTCTAGAAATTGAGTATGCTGGCCTAGAATTCAAAAATCCCTGAATATGTCTTTAACTAATGATGAGGTTACTTTGACATTTCATCTCTCTCTCTGCAGCTTTCACCTGGGGAATAATGAATTCTGAACAAAATGGAAGGTACGAGTGAAAATCAAACCGACATCTGCGTTACACTTTTATAAACATGTGTTTTGCTAGCAGTGCTTCCTCCACTTCTTTCATGTCACAGATGCACAAAGGAAACGATAATACTTGAGCAGCACACAGGAGTAACGGACCAAGGGGACTGATAGAGTGGGGGCTGGGGGTCGGTTCCAGCCCTGAAGGCTGCGGGGGAGGGTGGGGTGTGGTGCTCAGAGGCCTCTGGAACCTGATCACTGCAGACCAGGAGCAGCAGAAGCTGTAAACTGGAGTATGGAAATTATGGGGACACCATCACAGGCTCAACTCCATAATGAATGCTTTGCTCATTTTCAAAGCTAGGACCTATATACCTCTAGAGTTAACTCACAAAGGTATGCACACAGAAACTGATCATCCGTGTTGCCTAAATCATAGAAAATTAACAATGGCAGCAAGTACTCCTGCTTGCTGGAAAGACAAATCAAGCATTTTTGAGCAGGAAAATCATTTATTATGAATTATCCTTCAAATTACAAATCTACCTATAAACTATAATTATAGAAGTACACAGAGGTCATAGTACAGGTCTGATTATTCTCAGCTATAAATTGGAAATGAGATATGGAGGGAACCACCACTTGGGCGTCCCAGAGTTCAAAGAGGCTCCAGATCTACTCTTGGTGTGCTTTAAAATCATTATTACTGATTATTTAAGCAATATTTCCGAAAGATGAGTGCAGAACTTCTTCCTGAGGACAGCATGTGCTCTGAGTATATGGATGGATTGGAGTGGGAGCTGATGGGCTTTGACACTGGGGCTTCAAAACAAAGCTCATCTACATGACAACTGCTGAGCTCCCCTCACCCTTAGTTTCCTTTTCTATCAAACAGAGGCAATGTCTAGATTTAATGTAATAGGAAACATGGTTTCTACCATGCATGTCTGGTACTCAAAAAGCATTATTTTAACCACTGGTACTATTTTGTATGCATACCTTATCTGTGTTCAGTATCTGTAAAGACAACATAACATTCCGTCTTATCTCATGGTTTGGTCAATGGGAGTCAACTGCTAGACATTTGTATTACAGTCATTTTCTACTATGATGAAGATTTAAAATTTTTATTTCTTTAGCACCTAGACCCAGAAATGGAATTACAGAGTCAAAGAATGAAATTACCTCTATGACTTTTGATATATGTACTTCTTAGAAACCTATCTTCCTGAACGAAGACTGGGGTATAGGACGTGAGTGGGGTAGAATTCTACTGATTTTGAAACTTTTCTGGTTGACTCTCAATAACTTTAATTAAATGTTGGAACTAAATATGCTTTTTCTTTAAGAGAAATTAACTTATAAAGAAATCAAGAACAAGTTTTTCAAAATTACTTCAAAATAAGGGAAGATTTCCTGACTTGCAGTTAATAAGCAAAATCATTTTAACAATGAACACACCTTACTGTTTAAAAAAATTTAACAAAACCAACATATGTGTAGAGAGTACACATATATATGTATGTATATATATCTCCTCTGCTCTATCCTCAATATTCCTCATCAAAACCCAATAAAACCCAGAAGACATACATTATTACTAACATTTTCATTTGTATCTTACCAGAATTTTTAAATAGAACATAAATATGTATATCTTTACTAGTATACAAACATCTCTAAAACTTGCTTGTTTTTTCCTCTTAATAAATCTTGGACTTCAACATATACCAATCTACTGCTACATATATTTTCTATTATTTTCTACAGTTCTATAATTTATATAACTAGTTCATTATTAAAAGATACTTGAGCAATTACCAGTTTTTGCTTTTTTTTGATCTGTGTAAATGTATAAAAACAAAACTTCAATAACCATCCTTGCACATCATTATAAACTATATGAAAAGTTTAACTTCATACTATTACTATTATATTTGTAGGACAAAGTTGCAGCCATAGAATTTACAGATCGAAGGTTATGAGCATATTATATTTGACTATTCCCACAGGTAGTAAAAGAGAATGACTATTTCCCTATGCCTTCACTAATACGAGGCATTACCACACTTAATTCTTGGCCAATCTGATAGGTGAATAGGATAGCTCATTCCAGATGGCGTTGTTTTTAGTGGCTATTTGTATTTGTTTTAGTGTGAGTTGACTTTCACTGTTCTCATCTTTTACCCACATTGTCTACTAGTCTGCTCATATTTTCTTACTGGGAATCAAATATTTTAAAGTGCTACATATTCAAGGTCACTCGATAAAATTTCCTTCATTACAAAAATAATTATGAAAACTGGCTGTAGTTTTCTTGTCATTTGAATTGCTTGTTAAGAATTCTTGGGCTTCCCTGGTGGCGCAGTGGTTGAGAGTCCGCCTGCCGATGCAGGGGACACGGGTTCGTGCCCCGGTCCGGGAAGGTCCCACATGCCGCGGAGCGGCTGGGCCCGTGAGCCGTGGCCGCTGAGCCTGCGCGTCCGGAGCCTGTGCTCCGCAACGGGAGAGGCCACAGCAGTGAGAGGCCCGCGTACCGCAAAAAAAAAAAAAAAAAAAAAAAGAATTCTTGTACTTACTTCTGTCCAAGTCCAACAGAAATGATCACATGTAGATTTGTTTTTATATGTATAAATCTATTGTAAAGATCAATAAAAATGCAACCAAGTGGCACTCTAGTGTGGAAGGAACTAACAGGGACACAGCATCATGCAGGGGAACAGCCAAGAGGCCAGGGTCCATCGAATTCCGGTCTCAGCTCTGCTCCAATAAGCTGAATAACCCATAGGTGTCACCTCAGCCTCAAAGAATCAGCTCCTCATTCAATAAAATGAAAAAGTTGGGCAGAATGATCCCTAAGACTGCTTCCAGGTATAAATCCCATAAATCTAAGAGCTTTCAACATTTTCTTCACAGATTCATAGAACCATGAAATACCTATAGAAGGACATAATGAAATAACTTGATCATTACAGAGTAAAAAAAAAATAATAAATATAAATAATGAAAAATATGTGTATTTAAAAAAATAAAACTAAATCATAACAAGATTATCAACATTGTAATATCTCACTTCCTAGACGTTTCATTTTTTTAAAGTACTCAATATGTTAGGAACTTGGGAAAACACGCATATACTGAATATATTCAAAGCATTAACTTACCACCTTCAAATTTTCTCTATAATCATTTTATGAGTAGTTTAGCAGGAATAAAAAATAAGCCTATTTAAGAGTCCACTGCTATTAAAAGTTTCTTGTTGCTGGAATAATATCATGCCACTCACTGGCATCTATGTTATTTTAATTTTTTCAACTGTTGTTTTAAATGAGATATATCACATTTAACTAGACTTGTATTCGACTTTATGTTCCTACCCATAAAATCAATTGAGATTTGTGATCAAGTTTTCATGTTTCCACTCATAAAATTATTAAACACAAATCACCTTTCTCCCATGTGAATAATTATTTCAAGACTATGATGCCTATGCTTATTCATTTTATAGTTTTAAAAACTGTGTTTTAAAAAAAGTCTCAAACACACATTTTATGTAGGTGGACTATCACTGCTATAGCAACAGTAGCTTTAGTTTATGAGAATTGAAAGGTGAAAAATTCACATTTCCAACACTTGAAACTTAACTATTTGATTTTTGAGGGCTGAGGGCACAGGGTGTAGCCCCTGACCTTTCCGCACTACTAACATGAATTGGATCCCAATAAGACTTGGCCAAACTCAAGCCTTAAAAGATAAAAATACATGGTGCTTCCTCTGATGAGATGGTTAATTACTATAAATCAAACATGACACTTTAGGCCATCCCCAGGCTATTCACTCCTGACTCGGTTCCAGGGAGTCAAAGGGGTTAGTTAGTAGGATAGTGACAGTTTCGAAGGGTGAGTGATTTGTGCATCCCGAGATCTTTTTGCTAATAAAAAGCACTAGCACCATGTCATGGCTTTGTCTGGGGGAAAAAAGTGCTGGTCCCAGCTAGAACTGGTGTCTCCACCCTCAACTGTAGCTGGCTTCAAGAATGGAGCCAGTCTTTTTCTGAGGATCCTTTCCTTCCTATTCTGATGGACAAAGGTTGAAAATAAGCAACAAAAAGAAATTAAAACAGTATTTTCCCATAAACAGATGGCACAATTTTGTGTGCCTGAGTCTATATAAAAGAGAAAGGAAAATCAGGGGCGATTTTCCTTAAAAAAAAAAAAATCTTCCCATTCTATTGCCCAGGTGCAAAACACAGTCCCGGCCGGCACAAGGCCGACAATCACTACCACGAACTTCAGAACCCAGCAGCACATGACTGACCCACTGAATATGGTAGAGAATATAGTATTCATGATATCACAAAGAGTATCTCCTATGTTTTCTTCTAGAAGTTTTATAGTTTTAAAATTTAGATCTATGATCCATTTGGATTTTTATATAAAGCATAAGATACAGGTTGAAGTTCTCGCTCTCTTTTTTTTTGCCTATGAATTCCCAGTGGTCCCAGCACTGCTTGTTAAAAAGACTAACCTTTCTCCACTGCAATACCTTTGCACCTTTGTAAAAATAAATAAATAAATAGACCATATTTCTATGGGTCTCCTAGACTATTTTATCCCACTGCTATATTATTATTCTACAGACTTTCCCTGAGATCATACTGTCCTGATTACTGAGGCTTAGAGTAAGCCTTGAAAACAAGTAGTATGAGTTCTCCTACTTTGTTCTTTTAAAACATTTTTCTGGCTTAAATTAAATAAATATATAAATAAATCCACATAAATTTCAGAAGAGCTAATTCAGCTGTCTTAAGTAGGGTAAATCTATACTTACAAGCAGCTATTCTTACAGGGTGGTGTTGGAACTCACAGCCAATATCAAGTGTTTCTTTATCCTCATATTAAAAGAAATATTAAAATCTTCCCAGGTGCAGTTAAAGGAGCTGATCATCTCTATGTTTCCCAGACCTTTTATCAAAGTCTGTGACAGAATTTAAATGCTCACCCCCTCAACTGATTTCTTCTTAATAATCTCAGTTTGAGGGGACATAACTTGGCATTACAGTTCCCAAGCTATTAAAAAAAAGCTGTTTTTCTCTAGTACCTCCCCACCCCCGCCCCATTAAGTCAAGCCAGGCTGCTTGGGGTTTCTCTCTGGAGTAGGGGAAAGAAAGAGACTAGGAGAAATATCTCTATCTCTACTGTAGCTATGATTCTCATTTTATATCTTAAACTGCAGAAAAATTTTCACTTAAGATTTTATGAACTTTGTGCAACTGTCTTATTGGACAAATTCCCAAAGACAATCAGAAATTAGCAACAGTAACAGATGACAACTATAAACAAGAGCTTTACAACTGTGGTTTTTGAAGTATATGAGTTGTGGCACAGTCACCCTCCCAAGTAATTCAACTACCCTCCCAGCCAGCCAGGCTGCTCACTTTTAACTGAAGTATACAAGGAAAGACAGCCAAGTTTCAAAAAATCATGTGGACTCTAAAAATGAAGGATGATAAACTACCTATAAAATAATTACAGGGAGATTTCAGTCATATTTTGTGCAGAAATTTATTGATCTCCATTAACTGGGTTTAAATGCCCAACAACAAAACCTTAGATAATCATAGTCACTGATGCCCTTTTCTTCCCCCTTACAGTTTGTTTACAGGGAAAAAAAACCACTCTGTAAACACAGAGTGTAAATATGGTAAATCAAAACTTAAAACACAAAAGAAAGCCATTAAATTATTCACTGAATGTCTTTAAGGCCAGGTTGAAAATGAACCTCTATAAATAAAACACCATCCCACCTACCACAAGTCAGATGGGTGATCCATTCCACTCCAAAGGTTAAGAAGAAACCTTTCCAACTGAAGAGTGTGACTCTTCAATTTATGACCCGAGTTTCCCACAATTTAATTAGGCTAAAGTCAAGGACCAAGATAAAAATGGCGTCATTAAGATTCTTCTGAATTGCTACCTTACCAGTGTCTCTCATACAATTAAACGTTTTTTGTTTTTTTGTGGTTTTTTTTGCGGTATGCGGGCCTCTCACTGTTGTGGCCTCTCCCGTTGCGGAGAACAGGCTTCAGACGCGTAGGCTCAGCGGCCACGGCTCACGGGCCCAGCCGCTCTGCGGCATATGGGATCTTCCCGGACCGGGGCACGAACCCGTGTCCCCTGCATCGGCAGGCAGACTCTCAACCACTGCGCCACCAGGGAAGCCCCAATTAAACGTTTTTACCTCACTCATTCTTATACTTCCAACTTTTTTGTTTAGAAACAAAATACTCGCAGAAACTTCAATACCCAAGTATAGGTTTGGTACAGGGTTTATTTTTAAATTTAAGGGGGAAAAAGAGAAACATTCCAGATAAGCCAACCACAAAAAGATTTTTTTTTTGATCATACAGCAAAGGTCCCACACTTGTGTTTTACCAATAAATGAAAACTAACAAGAGATGGAGTTCACTGGGATCCGGGTTTCTACCTGACCTTGTTTTACATTTTAATGCAGGATTTGTATGCAGGCTACTTCCTAGAGTGGTTCACGTAGGGCTAGGGCTTGCTAGGCAGTTCTAGAACAGACAGAACACACACACTCAACAATACATAGTAAATACTGATAAAATATTCATTTCTTTTGCATATTGCTTTCACTCTACACATGGTGCTTAACATTCATGTCTTATCTCACACGGCTGCGTGAGGAATGAGAAGAGAATGAATGACAAACAGTTTACAAAAAAGAGTGGACTCCGGTGAGGAATGTTGATACTGGGGAGGCTATGCATGTGTAGGGGCAGGGGGCGTATGGGAGATCTCCTTCCTCTTTACTTCGCTGTGAACCTAAAATTGCTCTAGAAAAGAGCAGAGAAAAAGGTACACAAAGTAGAAGAACTGCAGGTTATCAGTAATGGCCCGACAGATGCCCAGTCCAAGCTCTGTCTAAGAGACTGTGGCCCAATTAAATCTTAACCTGGTTTTCACCTAAGCCCTTTCACGGGAGCCACCGATGATCCTGAGGGATGCAGAAGACAGGTTTGGGAGACCCTAATTGTATAAACACATGTAAGGTCACAAAAAAGACTTGCTAATGGGTTCTTCAATTTATATATTTCCTGGATGTATATATATTTTTAAATTGAATGAAAGATGCTTTAAATTCTATAGTGCTTTACACTTTTTAAAAGTTTCACACAAATGATTTCATATAAGCCCATAATAACCCTCTTCTCTCCCACCACCCCTATATTGCCCCTCCCCCCCTTCCCTCTCCCCGTTGGTGACCGCTGGTTTGTTCTCTGTGTCTGTTGGGTCTGCTTCTTTTTTGTTTTATTCACTAGTTTGTTGTGTTTTTAGATTCCACATGTAAGTGCTGTCACACAGCATTTGACTTTCTCTGTCTGACTTCACGTAGCATAATGCCCTCCAAGTCCTGGAGGCATATACATTCTGTTTCACATTTTAATGTTTATGAAATTGGGTTCATCTTAGATTCAATGTTTGAATTTAATGCAGTAGTTTGTTTGTTTTTTTCCCTAGAAAAGTAGGTATTAAACCACTGGCCAATCTTTCAAAGTGTCTCAGAAGTCAGTGTGAAACTCGAGTCTACCACTGCTAGACAGAGGCAGTCAACTCAGCACTGTCATACGAATCACTGTAAACTGGATGGGTAAAGGCCAGAAGGTGTTTGAGGCCCTCCCAGTACTTGGACAGGAAGAGAGGGCTCTGATTCCCTTCCATGTAGTATCAGCGGAAACCAACTAGGCAAGCAACACTAACGCCATTCGTTAGTGGTGGCTTTAGTTTACAACCACTTCCCCCCCACCGTTTTTTTTTTGTTTTTTTAACTTGATAATCTTTAAATAGACCTTTACTTAGGTCCAAAGATAAAGCTGAAAACTGGTCTAAGTTAACCACTGGGTCTAAACTAGCTGTATGACATCAGCCAAGCTGCTAAACCCATTAGGGATAACCCAATTTTTCTTTAAGCGTAGAAAGAGAAAGATGACACATGCTTCCTAGGACTACTATCAGAATAAAATAAACCAAGCAATTTGTTTTATCTTTCATAAGTTATTTTGAAATAATAACTATTGCATCTCATTATTTGCATGTCTACTATGTACCAGGAACTCAAAGTATGTTACTTTAATCCTGTGTGACAGTAGTTAATCTCACTTTGCAGAAAAAGAAACAAGAGACTCAAAGGGGTTATATGGCTTAGAATCTGGTCTGGGATTCGAAGCCAAGTCTGGCTGATTCCAAAGCCCAGCTTTTTCCACTTCATCAAGTTGACTCCAGAATACTGATTTACTATTTCACCATCATTCACTTACCTTTAACTGTATTTCTGAATATAACACATTTTTAAAAGGAATCTCAAAATTTGGCATTACCCACTACTATTACACCCTTCCCCTTGTTAGGGAAAGAAGAGCTCTTTCTTATTGATGTTATTTGTAATAAAGCATTATGAAAATCAGAACGTGTGCAGGTGTGCGTACGGGGGAAGAGGAATACGTGGGAAGATACAGAATTTTAAGTAAATTTAACATTCAAACAAAGGCAAAGATATTGGTACCAAGTTTTTATTTCTCCTACCCAAAAGAAATTGCTAGGTAGCTATTAGTTTGTAAATCACAGCAATAAACTGCGCCCACTTCAGAGTCTTGTGGTTTCCACAAATGTACTTGCCACAGTTGATTTGTTTCATCTATGGTGTGAATAAGGTATAACTCACTGTGGCTGTACAAACTCCGACGTTTACTTTGTATTATGACAGCCTATTTACACATAAAGCAGAAAAAAATTTTTTCCACTGATGGAATCCAAATACATGATTTCAGTGAAAAGTAAATCTCAAAAACCATTAAGTCAGCCAAGGAGAATACTTCAAAACAAATGAAGCAAAATGGTAGCCAGGAGTTGGTTCCTTCTGTTTATCTGCGACAGCTTATATCCTGAAGCCAATCTGAAGGCTGTCTCTATTCAAAACACAAGGCTTTAATGGATTGAACTCTATGGTTCAAAAGTCATCAAGATCTCCTTCAGGGGCTGGGTGTTGGGGGAGACAACATATAGAAGCTTAAAGAACCCAAGAACTATCAAGGATGCCTTACAGAAGGATGACGCCTAGGAAGATCTCCAGCATCCAATGACAAGTCGAAGAGGGCCATCTCAAGGGTTGTCATTTTCCCCAGCAGTATTTAGCTTCCCTGCATAGGGAAGCTGATCTAGGGTTAAGAGTTTTTCTCGGTGTTTATAGCAAAATAGAAAAGAACATGAGGAAATCAGATGAGATTCGCGGAGTTGAGAAGATCAAAGGAATATGTCATAGACATTAGTTTGGAAGGCTCACCACCCCACAGTTCTCCTGACACTTACAAGAGCCCTAAAGGCCACGTCTACACTGTTAAAGTTGAAGCATAAAAAAATGCTTTTTTGGTTCAAAAACAGCCCAATAACAGCAAATTATTATGATTCAATCTATTGATACCCCATATGGCTCTGTCTCCCATCCACAAAGCAAATCTGATTCTCTCTCTTGGGAATTTGAGGCTTGAGTGAAGAGATGGTCGGAGCTGAGTCACCTTACTGAAAGCGCTCCAGCGGCTTCAGAAGCTCCTACCGCTCGGGCCCTTGATCCCTGCCCCGCACAAAATCTGCCTGTGCAACAATTCATTCAAGACGGCAAGCTCCCCAAGAATCCTTTCAATGACCCATTT